>NC_092814.1:215575300-215875300 GCF_023375885.2 Dermacentor andersoni | reverse complement strand
GCCTCCTTTTTCTTGTATATCTCAAGAAAAATGGAATAAAATCGAATTGGATTGAATATTTGTGTTCGGCATATTAATCTTCAACCCTCCTGTTACACTCTCTCTTTTAAGGTCCTCATTCATTTGTTGTAACTCATCCCCAGTGTTGCTGAACAGGACAATGTCATCTGCAAACCGAAGGTTGCTGAGATATTCGCCGTCGATCCTTACTCCTAAGCCTTCCCAGTTTAATAGCTTGAATGCTTCCTCCAAGGATGCAGTGAATAGCATTGAAGAGATTGTGTCTCCTTGTCTGACCCCTTTCTTTATAGGTTTCTTTCTACTTTTCTTGTGGCGAATCAAGGTAGCTGTGGAATGTTTGTAGATATTTTTCAAGATATTTACGTGAGCCTCATGTATTCCTTGGTTACCTAATACCTCTATGATTGCTGGTGTCCATACTGAATCAAATGCCTTTTCGTAATCTATGAAAGCCATATGGAGAGGCTGATTGTACTCTGCGGATTTCTCGATTACCTGATTGATGACATGGATGTGATCAATTGTAGAGCATCCCTTCCTGAAGCCAGCCTGTTGTATTGGTTGACAGAAGTCAAGTGCTGCCCTTATTCTGTTGGAAGTTATCTTGGTCAATATTCTATACAATACTAGAAGTAAGCTGACGGGTCTATAATTTTTCAATTCTTTAACGTCTCCCTTTTTGTGGATTAGTACAATGTTTGCATTCTTCCAGTTCTCTGGGACCTTTGAAGTCGATAGACACTTCGTATAGAGAACCGCCAGTTTTTCAAGCATTATCTCTCCTCCATCTCTGAATAAATCGACTGTTAATCCATATTTTTCTGCCGCTTTGTGATGTCATGTTTGTCATATCATGTTTGTCATGTCATGCAAGGCCCTTCTAACCTCATCGCTAGTTATAGAAGGAGTCTTTGCAACCTCTTCTTTACTGCTTCGAATGGAGGTATCATGGCTCCTCTGGGTACTGTACAGGTCAGTATAAAATTCTTCCGGTGCTTTTACTATACCTTCGAGATTGCTGATGATATTACCCTGCTTATCTTTAAGTGCATTGATCTTGGTTTGTCCTATGCCAAGCTTTCTGGTAACTGATCTCAAGTTGCGTCCATTTTTTATGGCTTCTTCAGTCTTTCTCACGTTATAATTTCGAATATCACTTACTTTCGCCTTGTTGATCAGTTTTGACAGTTCCGCGAAATCTATGTTATCTCTTGAGGTGGACACTCTCAATCTTTGTCGCTTCTTTATGAGGTCTTTCGTTACTTGAGATAGCTTACGTACTATTTACCTTGGTGCCTTACCTCCTACTTCAATTGCTGCTCCTGAAGCCAGTCTAGTTACAGTTTCGATCATAACCTCTATGTCATCTACATCCCTCTGTTCTAAGGCTGAATATTTGCTTGCAAGTACCATCTTAAATTGGTCTTCTTATACCCTTTCTATGGTGTCCCGTTTCTTCTTGACCAATTTTACTCTTTCTTTCTTCAAATTGAGGCCAATCCTAGGCCTTACTAATCTATGATCACTGCATTTTACCCTGCCTAACACTTCTAAATCCTGCAGTATGCTGGGATCGGCTGAAAGTATGAAGTTTGTTTCATTTCTTGTTTCACCATTAGGGCTTTTCCAGGTCGACTTCCTGTTGCTACGCTTCCTGAAGAAGGTATTCATTATTCGCAGCTTATTCCTCTTCGCAAATTCTACCAACATTTGTCCTCTAGTGTTTCTAGAATATGCCGTAGTTGCCAATTGCTTGTTCACCAGCCTGCTTTTGTCGCACTTTTGCATTGATGTCGCCCGTGAGTACAGTATACTGAGTTTGCACTTTTCCATTCGCTAATTCAACATCTTAATAAAACTGTTCTATTTCTTCATCATCGTGACTGGAACTTGGAGCGTAGGTTTGTACTAGCTTTATTTCATACCTCCTATCCAGCTTTATTACGGCTACTGCTACCCTCTCATTATTGCTGTAGAATCCGTCAATGTTGCCCGCTGTGTCCTTAGGGATTAGGAATCCTACTCCGTATTACTTCTTATTTGGGAGTCCTCTATAGCAGAGGAAGTGGCTATGAGTCAGCACTGCAAAAGCCTCACCAGATTTTCTAAGCTCACAAAGGCCAATTATATCCCAAACAACGCCTGATAGTTAGTTCCTCAAAGAGCCCTGCTGGCTAGCTTCACTCGAGAGGGTTCACGTGTTAAACGTTGCAAGGGTAAGTTTCCATTGGCGGCCTGTCCTAGTCCAGAGATCCTTAGCACTCTCTGCTGCATTGCTGCACTGAATTGTTGATTGAATGAGTCATCAGGGCAGTAGTCGCCGAGTACTGCACCAGGGAGGCCAATTCCTGTTATGGGTGAGGAAGTGTCTTTTGTTGAAGCTTAGTGGGTCTTCGTAATTTGGTTATACCTGGATTAGTAAAGCCCCACTGGCTCTCGGCATTTTTTGCCGGTGTCAGGTGCTACTCAAAGCCTGGAGGGAAATGTAGGGTACTGGAAGTGAATTCGAGCTTACCACCTTCAGATAAAAAAAGAGGATTTTAATTCCTGATTATGGCAACCGAGCCAATTAGATAGCTCAGTCAGATAACCCTGTAGGCAGTGAGGCCACCTTATTGCGGAGAATTCCGCCCCAGAGGATATTACATGCCTGAAAAGCGCCTTCATTTATCCGTGATAGACACTTCGTGCATGGGAGCAAGCGAAGTATGCTAGTCTTTATATCATATTCCGTTATGTATGTATGTTCATTTTTGTACCCACTCCTGCGATTTCTTACAATGAGACTGCAGTATATGTAAAAAATAAAAAAATATGCGAAAGAAGTTGTATCAATAATGTCGTTAGCGTAATATGTAGATTGCCATTGACTGTTTCAATGAAACCATTTCTCTTTTGTTTTCTCTGCTGAAGCTTACATTTGACTGTTATATCTATGTGCGTGCATTATTTTATCAGTGTGAATTCCTCATCTGTTCTTCACCTGCTCATCTCGGACTGCATTGCAGTCTCGTGTGTATGTCAGGCATAACGCCAGGCACTTATGTCGATGACATAGAAAATCTTAAATGTGAGCTACATAAATAGGATGCACTGCGTTACAGAGGTGCACGACTTCGATCAGAAAATAGGCGCGCTCTGCACTCTGAGCAGCCAATACGTTAAGCATTGCTTGATGAGCGACGTCACGCTATTTCCAAAGCAATTACGGAAATATACTCCAAAGTATAGTCGTCTTACAAATACTAATGACATAATTTCTCACTTCGAAACTTACTACACTCTTTTGTTCAGTGCCCCTCCCGACGATCACGATGGAAACGTCTTAGAGAATTTGGTGTATCTTGTAAAACCTTTACAGGATGATGAGTGTACATTCATCAGTGGTACCCTTACGATCCAAGAAATTGAGCTAGCTATTGATAAGCTGCCTTTATCAAAAACACGCGACCCTAATTGACTTTCAGATGAACTTTACAATGCTTTCAAAGCAATTATCAGCCCCATATTGTGGGACATTTTTACTACAACTATAGAGTTGGGCGCCCTTCGCCAATCTTTTTGCAAAACCCACACAATCTTAATTCCT
Source organism: Dermacentor andersoni (assembly GCF_023375885.2). Taxonomy (NCBI): domain Eukaryota; kingdom Metazoa; phylum Arthropoda; class Arachnida; order Ixodida; family Ixodidae; genus Dermacentor; species Dermacentor andersoni. Next base: position 215,871,690 of record NC_092814.1, on the reverse strand, counting down.
AAATCTTTATATGAAGAGAAACTGTGCTCGCTTGAAAGCTACAGACTAATTATGTTGTCAAACGTGGAATATAATATTATTGCAAAAGCTTTATCTACTCGATTGCAATTTGGGATATCAATTCTTATTGGTTCCCATAAGACGCTCGTGCGGACTTAGGGGCCTATCCATTTAAATCAAGGGCCCTATAACGTAAAACTATTCCAATATGTTTTTATTCCAATCTCCTCACGTCAAATTTGCGTAACCGCCGACGCAAGCATCGGGCGGTGACTCGCAGTGTTGTCTGAAGAGACCAATCAAACGCTCTCCTCATTTATGGGAGGTCACTTTTGTTTGCTTTAAAAACGAGTAACATTGCCAACACTGAGCGGCTTGTGTTATCTAACTGGCTGACGAGAGCCGAGGAGCACGCTCAAGTGGAGAGGGATTCGATGGTGCCGAGCCACTGCACTGCAAATCGCTAACCGGATGAAGAGGGTGGTGCCGGCGTCTGCGAGTGGTCCGCTTTCCCGTGCTTAGCTTGCGGTGGCTGGTCGAAAATCGCGGCGGCACGCAACGGAAGGTTAAGAATGCTGCTAAAACGGATGCTCAGTAATGAATAGTTGGCAGAGCGAAGTCGTAAACGTGCCGAAAGTGCTTGAAAACGTTACACAGCCACGCAAAAAGGTTTATTGTACGCAAATAAACCCATATTCTCCGGCAGGTGCGAGTAGTCAGTGTCGGGGCGATTGGTGGCAGCCATCTTTCATTCATTTCGGAACGGGGCAGCCTGCGGCTATTCAGAAGAAAATTCAGTTTTATTCGGCATATTAATGCATCTTTAACGCGTACACGTCACTCTGACGCGGTGAGTTTTCGTGGTTTTGTGACGTCGCGTGACAGGCAGGTGAAGTGGCTACAGCCCTAAAACGTTTGGCCAATAACCGAGGTCTAATAGCGAAAAGGCGTCGAATCAGAAACAACTATTTTTCTTTTGTTCGGTCCAGTCATGCATAATCAGCGTGTAACGTCATATCACATGGGGAGCTATCGCGGTTTTCGTGACGTCGCGGGACAGACAGGCGACGTGGGGGTGGTCCAAAAAAGTTTTTGACCAATCGCGGAGGGCTGATTGCAGAATTCGAAGAGAAAAGTTTGGAATAGTTTTACGTTATAGCACCCCAACATCCATATCGCCCATATACTTTTTTCAATAGCGTTACGCTTCCACTCAGCAGCTTGCAGTGGCCCAGGTAGACCTTGCTAAAGCTTTTCATCGTGTCAGTCATTCCTAATTTTTTTCTCTTCTGGAACGTGCCAATGGCGGCACTGTTGTACTTGAAGGCGTTAGTCTTTGCTACACCCGTTCTATTGTTTAGTTATTATTGGCCGTCTCTCCGAATCCGTTTCTAGTTGCTCTTCGGTAAAACAAGGATACCCGATGTCCCCACTAATATTCACCATTTACCTGGAACCGCTATGCTTAAGCGTAATTCAGTGAAGTTACATCCATGGCGTCAATCTACTGGGTAATGAGGTAGAGGTGTTAGCTTATGCAGATGATTTAGCGTTCTTATGCATGGATAAGCCCAGTGTTGAAAAGGTAGTATCGACAATAGAGAAAATTGGCAGCGCACGAATGAGCTCCTCGAGAAGTTTAAGCTTAAGATTTGGATCATGGTGTTATAGGCCAGGGCAGTTTGCAGGCATTAAGTGTGGAGTGATGTTCCACCACAGTATCGTGGTGTGCCGCTAGACGCATATAAATTAAGCTCGCACTATTAGAAAGAACGGGTTTCGGCCCTGCAAGGTTACGCTCAGACATTTGCTCCACACCAGTTTTCTATTTTTGCAAAAGCTGAGGCCTGCAATAAGTTTTTGGCGACAAACATTTACTACGCATGGCAAGTTATTCATTGTGCTAGGATCTACATCCAACGCTTTCACTGAATTTTTGCAACCTTCTTATGGTCTTCCACTTTGAGCCCCTGAGGCGAGACAATATCTTTAGGCCAGTTAGTGACGGTGGGCTGGGCTTAGTATACATCTTTATGTGCGACACATAGTGTCTCGTTCTTCCTTTTTTCGCGATACTTCGCGTCCTATAATTGGGTCATTCATGCAAGTCGCACTTGCTAATGCTTTACCTGATTTAATTGCTTCAAATTTTTCTTCTCGTTTATGCTTGTGGGGGCTCACGCAAGAAGTTTACTTGGCGGTTCGTTTTCTGACTGTTCGGTTTTCCACTGAATACTTGTACTCCGTGTCGTGTAAAACGTTATAGAAAGGTTTACGGTCCATGCTATTTTCGCCTCAATTTGAAGAGGAAGCTTTAGCTCGGGCTCAACTCCTGCGCGGCCTTTTCAAATATACGTGAAACGCAGAAGCGCTTTTCTGAGATAACACCTGAACCAATTTTAATGATATTTGTTACATTTGAGAAAGAAAGTTAAATTCTAGTGAGCGTTGGAAGCGGAATTTCGATTTAGGGCCTGGATTTCGTTAAACAAAAGAACCACGAAGTTAAAATTAATTGCTCTGCATCAAGAACAGATATCGCGGTTCTGTGAACGGCAGCCATTAGATTATTCAAAGCGAACAAATTCGATGTGTCAATTTAAATCTTGCGTGAATTCGTTACGTTGTGTACAAAGGCTCTCCAAAAGCTGTATTTTCATATTAATAATTTTGTTGACATTCACGTGCAACAAATAAATTTTGTCCACTTTACATGTACAATTAATGCAATTCACAGAATTGTGATATATTTTTTCATTGCTGAGTTACACAGTGGTAAACTTGATTGTTTCCTTTACTGAACATTTGCAATTTTTGCCAGTTTCTAATAAAAAATTGACGACCTAAGTAAAAATTTGAAACCAACAGTCACTGGATATTAAGTTTTTCTTTTAAATGCAACAAAACTCGTCAAATTTGCTGCAGCGGTTGCCGAGAAAAGCGAATTCTCCTTTTACAAGTATTTAGATAGAAGCACCCGAGCTAAAGCTTCCTCTTAACGATCACTATACACTGAATGGCCAGGCCATGATGCACTAAAGCGAATTCGTAAAATGCATTTATCCCCTTTCTGCAGAACATTCTTTTAAATCTAATAAATCTTCATAGTGAAACCATATCGGAAAAAACATGGCTACAGAAAAGGAGTACCTTTGGGTCTTTTGTTGAAACTGTGGTCTTTGTGATGTGGCAGAGACAATTGAACATTGTTTTACTAGCAGCAAAGGCACCATCCTATTTTTGGATGTCCTCCAACGGACTTTAGGTAAAGACTGAAAAGAACGCTCATACTGTGCGATACCTGCTGCCGACCTCCGATGACAGTGCACCTTTTGGCATGCTTTTTTTTTTTTGTTTCTCATGCGGATGAGCAGTTAGTGGAAAGCGCAATTTATGGGCCGCAACACCGAACCGGTTGTACCTACAAGGGTGCATTTCATCTAGATGACTGTGCACCTGAAACATGTTTATAACGAACTTGATATTCAATCGGAGTGGTACCGCATTTTGGTGAGATTCCCATCCTTACCACCCTTCTGAAGCGGAGCCAACATTCCACCCAAGGTATGAACACTGCCTCTTCTGTGTGGAACTGTCATTGTGCCTGCCATTCTATGACTATGCACAATTGGTGAATGTTTTTACGGGTTGAATGCTACTGTAATAAATGCCATGAACAAAAAATAAAAGTTATTTGGCCTAGTGTGTAAGGCACTCGTATTCTGCGCGTGAGGGGGTAAGTTCAAAACTCACTACCGTCAACGTTTTCCTTTTCGGACTTATTCAGTTTTTTTCTTTTTTTTTGCGTATACGTCAATTTTGTTATAACGATTCTTCTTACGCAACGGGTGGACAGCTTTCCTCGTTGGGTACGCACAGAAATGCTTACGCATTTGAAGAATATTTAAAGGGCAGGAAGAGGAGGAAGAATGAAAGAGAAAGGCCATGGTGTTAACGAGTAGTGTATCTGGTTGGCTACCCTACTCTGGAGGACGGGGAAGAGGGAATCGAAAGAGGAGAGAGGAGGGGGCGGAGAAAAGACGCGGTCAGCTCGCGCCATGCAGGCGGAGGGCCTGAGCAAGGCAAAGGCGTTCGCATAGGCCAGTCGCCCTCAGGAAAGACAAAAGTGCCCTCAAAGCTTCGTGCTCCGACGAGCAACGGGGACAGTCTTCAAGTAGCACCTGCACGGGCAATGGCCGATCGTACACTGGTCGCAATGCGATGGGCAATGTTTGTCTCTCCGACTGAAATCGATGACAGTGGCACAATAAATGTTGGGTGTTCTCTACCACGCCGCAGATGTCGCACGCAGCACTGTCGGTCATTCCAATCAAAGTAGTGTACGCCTTCGTGAAAGTCGCTCCCGACCACAGCCGGTGTACACAGAAGCGGTGCCTCACGTCGGTGAAGCCCGGGTGGAGGTCGGAGTTGGAGCGAAGGGTTGAGTTCGTGCAACTTGGTGCGCCTTATATTTGGGGTGTTCCACCCCGTTAAAGAGAGCTTGCGGGCCAAGTGACGACTTGCACCGTCTGTCCTGCAAAGAAGAATGGGAACGCTTTGGTGAACAAGGCAACGGAAATCAGCGCACGAAGCTCTGAGGCGGCCTATGTCGCTATCATAGTCGTAATCAAGCAAGGTCACAGACCACAGGAAGCCAGCTTGAACTCTAGTTGACTCTAGAAGACCCGTACGTTGTGACCAGCGTCCTAATATATTTTGTTCTGACAGTGGCGGTCTGTCCCGTGTATCTGGTGCGGTATGCGACACCTGCTTCTCAGAAAGTGTGCGATGCTTTTATTACAGCGGCAACTGTCGTAGGCTGTCGGCCCATTCAATAAAAAGCGATCACGACTCGGTAAACGGCACATCAAGCTACAGCCGGCACAACCGAGTTTATTCACTACTTTGTAACCCAGGTCAAAGACAGATTTTCAAATCAGGAGCCAGTGAATCTGGGTGACTGTTTAATGCAACTCGTTGAGTTCCACAAGGCCAATGTGCAAGCACGTGCCATGGAGCGAAGTGCCGCTGCTCTTTCTCTTCTTGAGAACGTAATTGCAACACATCGGTCTATTCGTGTGCAGAATGGGCATATTAATTGGCGAGATCATTTCCACTTACACCACAGGTGTGCCGGCATTCATGGTGCAACATTTCTGAAGACTAATGAGAAGTCTTTAACTGCTATTCATGAGCAATTCTGGCTGGCGCATTTATTTCTTTATTTTCCTAAACGTGCAGGCGCCCGACGGGAATGCGTCATTAGAAAAATTAGGTCCCTCACGTGGGAAAATGCTGGCAGGCATGGCGCTAAATACGCTGTCTTTATAAACAGGCATTTTGATGTCTCACTGGGAGTTTTTCTTTACTGTGTAAACCACGACATGTATATTTTCGCGTTCTGCATTCCAAACGTTAACGAGATTCATAGAATTTATACGTACAGCTGAGAAACTGCGTGTGTGACGTGTTCTGTGTCTCTTCTTTGTAATTGTGCCTTCGTACTACATTATGTCGTTAAGCAAACACCAACTAGCCCAACAACAAGTGCTTCTACAGATTATCGACTACAATTGCATTTGAATTATTCATAACTCGAAATTAGGCTATGAAAGTATTTTATCGTAATAATTATAGTGCATTTAACAAGTTTCTTCTTAAGCATAACATGAGTCTCTTCGTTAAAAAGACAGCGCCACTGGCTTTCAAGTTTGAACAGTGTCGAACCGAAACGTTCTCGTCCCGATTCAGCGATACAAGGTAATAAAACAGAGCCGTGTTTGGGATTCGAACTCAAAATCCACAGATTACCGCTCGAGTATTCTACTCCTCAGCAACCCGGCGGATGCTGCAGCAGCGAAAAATACTGCGTCTCGCAGTATTCGAACGCTCACATAGAAGATTGGTCGCACGCATCTGAGAATGTCAAATACAGACTGCAAAAAAAAAAGTACAATACTTACTACATATAATATTGATCGTATATCGCCGGACTGCTTTACGTTATGAACGAAATCGCATCTTGTTCTCCATATTTAGGAATTATAGTTTCCGTAACTCTCCGGGGTTTCACCTGTGAACAAGGCACACTGCCAGCCCAGGGCCGCACCAACACGCTATTAACTCCAGCCCACATACATGTGTGACGTATGCTCAAGCAAGCGCCCCACACTCATACTTTGCTTCTAGTGAAATGATTACTCCTATATCACGCACGGACGGTTGGGATGTTACCATACCGCACTGTTACCCCTGCGCAACCCTACCACTCTCTCAGCAACCCGACATATTGCTGAATTTGCCAGCCTCGAGAGCTAACACTATCTGGCGGACTTCCTCGGAGCTGCAGAGCGCCGTCAGAGGGACCCTGGGCTGATGACTTAGACACTATACTCTTCCCTTAATTTTTAATAGGGTCTTTTCTCTTTTTCTCCAAAACCACCTACTTCCATACATCGAAAATTACCTTGGTTTATTTAAGCACACCAAGTAAAAGGAAACAAAATCTATTCAATAAAGCGAAGTTACAGACGAAGAAAAAGGAATTTCTAGCTGCACAAACGGCAACAGATGACACACAGATGCCGTGCACCCATTTGAACTTTGCTTTAGTGTTAGTGTGACAAAATATTTAAAACTTTATCTAAATGCACGTGCAGGGAAAGAAATGGGATAGGAGACTGACAGACAGGAAGAACTGGAAGCATGCATTCCAATCAGCAGGTGGAAAAACAAAAGGACTCCCGCTCTTCGACCGTTGCGAGAGCAAATGTAATGCACGACACACCGTGCAATTGAGTCGCGGTGCTCGCAACAACACCAGCGGGCTTCGGCACCAACATAGCAGGTGCGAATGGGCGTGCATATGCGCGTATTCGTGCGCGCCTTGCATATCTCCGAATGGTGTCCACTCAACGAGAGAGGGTGTTCAAACAGCCGTCCCTTCCGCCGCTTTTCGCGAATTGTCGCCACTAGATTGAAAAAGGAAAGAAAAAAGGGAGGGGGCGTCGTGCCACCTCTTGCCGTTAGCGCGTGCCGGCCCTTGCGTGCGACCGAGAGCGTTGCACGCCCGTTGGCTTCCTTAGCACGCCGCTCCGGAAGCGGGCGCTGCGACAAAATGTCGCGCAGTGGCCCTTGCGCTCAACGGGCTTCCGAAATTCCCAGGACGCGCTTGGCGCACGCCGTCGCGCGGATCGAGGCCAAGCGACCCCGTGGGAGGCACGCAATCGCGGAGTGTGCGTCGCGTTTCTCGCGGAATTGCGTCGAGCACATGCAGGGGCTCCGTATACCTTTTCGCTTTCTCTGCGCCTTGAAACCCTGGGGACAACACTGGTGAAACATTGCGCGCAATTGTTTACCTTTCAGTTTAGCGACGAGCGGAAATGTTGTGGTCGGCGCCTCTTGGGAAACTTCGCGGAGCTTATGGAACGGGGCAAACCGCCGCTGTGACTCAGCGGCTGAGGCTCGTTCTTTTGGTGTGAATGTGTTGAGTGGAGCCGCGGTTTTTATACAAGGTCTCGTGACTCCTTTACTTCCATCTCCTCGATCCTTCTGCCTCCTTTTCTCCTTTTTGTTCGCAGGCGCCGTGTCCTTCCTGGATGCGATTGCCAGTCGACTCTTTCCTATTACAGCCGAACTGTTACGGCGGTTGGATGTGCTGCAGAACCGTCTGAGCCGCAACATTCGCTCGAAACGCCCGCTCCAACAGCTGACGAAAATGCGTTGAGCGAAGCATTGAGACGGGATGTCAGGCATGCCACGGGGTGGTGGGTCGGCGGAGTTGTATACAGATGTGTCGGTTATAATAGGACGCATTGCGGTAAAGTATACCATTGTGCTCTGGAGTTCGTCGTTCAGAACCGTTCAGGAAAATAAAAATTTATTTCGCTCTCTCCAGCAATATTCCTGAAATTTTAGATATAGGTACCTCGGGCTCGAAGTAGGAAATAACAAAATTCTGCTTATCGCAGTTCCCAATATTTGTCGGGCCATTAAAACAATTTCTGTTCACAAATTAAGCGGCGTATCAAGATGAAGCTTAGTGGAAATAGAATTAACGCCAGGAGGAGTATGTTGATTTCTTTTTTCCAGACACGTGGGACCTATTAAGGGTTCAGTACGATATTTCCAAATCGCCTTCGGGGTCTAGGACGCTCCTTCCTGCTGCCAATAACATTTTACAATTGTTGGTTTCAGTAAATCTCGCAACGTTCCCGCTTGAAACTTTACACATCTATGCGGGAGTCTCTCTATGCTTTACATCAACCCTTGAAATAATCTCTCGAAGTGCAGAACTATTAAGCTTTTATTATAAGAGTTATCGCGCATTTAACGCCGCCGGCTCCTGCACAACAGATGTGGCTTGGCACGGCGTGCGTTGTCGGTCAGGGGTGCTCGAGACAAGTTTCCTCAGGAACCCGAAACGCCTGTCTACCGCGAAAACGCGGCCACCTTGTATTAAACTCCATTTCGCTGGAATTAGAATTGTGATCTGCATGGTCGCACAAATCTGACAATATTATTGTTCTTTTTTTCCCCTGTTGTTATATTGCCATGCGAAATATATCGCAACAAGCATTTTCAATATTTTCGCACCTATCAGTGCTCTTTTCTGTGGCTTCGTCGATGTCATACTGCGAGAGTGTGCTGAGGAGCTGCAGGGTTTGACCAGAAACAAGAGAGCCAGAGAAATGAAATAACTTATTTATTCAACATATTCCCCCCTGAGCTTGATACACTCTGCATCGCGCAGTTGCAGCTTTTCTAAACTGTTGAAATAAAATTCCTATGTTTGAGCCTCAAATCAGCTCTGGACAGCATCGCAGGTTGCCGCGTCAGTTGACAATAGGGGCGCCCACTACGGGGCTCATCTTTACCGGAGATATGTCCACTCTTGAAACGACATATGCAGGTTTTGACATTGATGTAGAAAGGATACTTTTTCCCCGGCGTCTGTGAGATCTAGGTGTGATTGTCCGCTGCGGATTTTTTTCTGGAGAAACGAAAACTTCATGACGCCCCGTAACTCCAACGACGTGAAACTTGGTTGTGCCTTTGTCATCACAGCTTCTCACTAAAAGAAACAGTCCTTCTAGGAATCGCAAACATCTGATATTTACGCAGTTACATACTAAGACATTAGGCTGTCATATGCCCCCATGCACACTCGTTTTTCTATTCCATCTTGAAGGGGGGCAAAGCCAGGAACTTTTGACACCCCCGTGTACATTGCATTCCGCCCGACTGATGTTTCCACTTTCTATTTCTGTGTGGCACCATAGTGGCGTACAGGCGAATCTTACCATGATGCAGTAGAGGAAGAAAAGCTTGGCACGCATGAACTCGACGTGAGCGGGTCGAGTCAGAATGTGGCCCTGTCGTAGACTGAACCGACCGCGTTTACAACCGTTACTCCAAGCTGGTCGAGTGCGTCAAAACACTGCTTGCATGCAGGTAGGTGGAAACAACCAGTCACGCAGCCGCTGCTTCTTCCCCCGACTCTCAAGCGCTTACATAAACCCGATGACTGGCTTTGGGAACGATTAGCCGGCTTGTCCCGGCGAAGGTTGCAGTAACCTCAGGCTGAGCCGCGATTTTGCAGCACTGCCTTTTCTGACGCAGTTCGTTATCGTTCTTTTCGGGCTTCATCGGTCGGTCAGGGCTGCGCGCCACCCGCGTTATCAGCGGGATGAGCCAGTTGTCAACAACGTGAACCAACGAGCCAGTGCGAAACAACTGCCCAGACTCGAATAAAATCAAGCGGAAGGAATGGCTTTGTTATATAGGCCTTAACAAATGAGAGTGGCAAATGAGCTTTTCCCAAATGAGCTTTTTGCAGTATGTCAAAGGCTCATTCTATCAAGAATGGCCAGAAACTCAGCTCATTGTAAACAGCTCACGGTTCTTCAAACTTTGGAATTCGCAATCGTAACTGTGTGACAATGACCGCAAAAAGCATTCTATTTTTGTGGCTCCTAAGACACACTGCGTGCATTATGCAGTGGGTTCTGAAGATGTAACGCACAGTCCAAATCTCAGGGTGATGTAATCGGAACACGTTCTTGTTCGTGCGTTTTGTTTTATCCACAGGTTTTTGTTTTGGCCTTCCCGTCATGCAACCAACTTGCCCAGTCTTCTACTCGTTTGCATGAATAGGTTTTAATGCACCACGTAGTGCACGAAATATTAATCATAGAATCAACCGCCAGCACAATTCTTTTTTTTCGTTAGCTTTAGCTTTATTTTTTCTCCATGCCGGATAATCCTTGCGAAATATATTAGGTACTAGGAGGCCTATTAATCCCAGTAGGTATAGTGCGACAATCTTTGTTGCTCCAGTATAGACGCTGGCAGCGCCTTAAAATTATATCGAATGTAGCAATACATTCTTCTTCCTTTCGCATTATCCATTCTTGTCTGCGGACCTACGTATGTGGAAGGATTACGAAGTTTCGCAGACAACTATAGAGGCACAGAAACAGATCAAATCACTGAATCAATATATATCTGGCAATGTTTATGGTGTAGGCCCTACTTTTTACAATATTAATAAACTATATATTTTGACACAATTCAATTTTAAACTTTGGTACAATTAAAGAATGAGCAAACGCCGCAATGTATAACAAGCAGTTTTCAATCGGTGATGATGAAAGTGCGAATTACTGGACAATAATGCTTATATCTTCCGGATGGAAAGCAAGAACATCTGAAGCTGTGGACGAAAAGTTCACTGGTGTAACTCCTTATTGAGGTATAATAAAGGCAGCTAGTCTCCCACTTCTTCCCGTTTTGGTAACAACTTCATTCTGCAGTTTGCTTCAGGAAATAAAGAGCAACGTAAGTTTATCCATATTAATATCACTTATGTATGGGTACGACAGCTGCGCTCAATATATCCCCAGCAGTAGCAATCAAACTCATCCCACTATTTTTGTACCTATGTTGATAAGGGCACCGAAATAGAAAGTTTATCGATGTCCACGAAAATGACGATGATGACGATTGCAAAACGTTTGGCGGAGGAGATACGCTGGTCACTTGATGTGCTTGAGAATCTTAGATGAGCAGTGGGGTGACATCGAAAGGAGGCCTTTTTTTAATTTATTGAAGTGAATGTTAGGAGAGGTTGGCGCCTTTATGTGGTGCCACCGGTTACTCCTTGTCACTTGGCAGACGAAACAAATTTGCGCAAAAAGGGAGAATAGCGACACTAAATATAGCACTCAGTAGAACACCGGATCAAAAAAAATATACAGTCCAACAGTACATGAGTCGCAAAGTACTGTGCATTAGTTCAGTCCACGTACGCATATATAAAGTCCCATGTTTTGAACAGCCAAAACACACAACAACACTTGTAATACACTCCAAGTATAGGACAGAATTATACATATTGTGTAAAAGTTGCGATCACCACATAAACCAACTATGAACCACGAACAACGTTTATGTAACTCATTTAGCGTATTCGGATCATCCAATACTTAATATTTTCCCAAAATGTTGGTGTCCTCTAAAAACTTTTTCAGAGCAAGAAGCGCTCTTTTTTGAAGGCCCGCAGTTGGCCATGGGCCAAGTATCTTTTTTAGAGTGAATGGTCTTCTAATATAAACAAATTAGCTTGCAGTACCCTTCTTTGTGTATCGTATTTCGAGCACTCGAGAAGAAGATGATGCACATCTTCGTCTGGATGGCCACACGAACACTGCGGACTAGAGACACGTTTTATTCTGTACAAGAAGTGTTTCGTAAATGCAGTACCAAGACGCAGCCGGTGTACCAAAGTTTCAAATTTTCTGTTGTCTCTTAAGAGTTTCCGGCATTGATAAGTTTATACATGGGTCTATAGAGTATAACTCAGAGTTTTTAGTTTGCTGGTCAAACCAGGTAGTTTTGCTGAGACGACAAGAAATCTGTCTCAGGATCAGACGGACTTCACTACGCAATATGGGAAGATTGGTTGTCTCTGCGTTATTGTGCGCTCGATTCGCAGCTGCGTCTGCTGCAGTATTACCAGGAATATTGCAGTGCCCAGGAATCCACTTTTCTAGCGTCAAGAATGATCTCGAAAAATACCAAACCAGCTCGCCCCTGCGTTTTTCGGTATAAAACGGCGAATATGCGACCTTTCTTGGGGGCTGAATTTCCATGAAAAAGTGCGGCAATCCTGCCAGGAACACATTTGGCACCAACCTTTCTTGCCAGCAGGTGGAACCTTCCAGTACACTTCCCACGACAGGTCTTCAGTCTATACCCAGAGTACACAGGCATGTTTCGCCGCGCCTCGTCATGTGCGCAGTCTCCAGGCCTAGACGACGCGCGTCGTAGCTGCTCTCAGCGGACACTCGCGATTTGTGGGTCCTGTGCTCATGATTTGTAATGTGTGGGATGTAGAAGCCTTCTGACTGCTATAGTCAAAGGCGACATGCGAGGTCAGGGGCGCATAGTGGTCATTACGCGTGCCACGACTTGTTGCTCCTGTTTTGCGTGCGTTGGGTAACATGAGTACGAAAAATGAAATTATAGTAATACAAACAAAAGTAGTGGCTAGAGATTGTACAGCATTCGAGTAGCTCCAGTGCTGAAAGGATAAAGAAAGGGCCGTGGGTTTAGGCAACGATAAAAAGGACTGAGCGAAATTAGCGCGGTAACATGAAATCGAACAGAACACGCTGGGACAAAAGAAAGACGTGGGAAAAACATTTGGGAATGTCATTTTGTGCTCCCAAGCAAGACGTGCGTTTTTCCTTTCTTCGAAACTGCAAACTTCATGTACATGAGCCAAATTCACAAAGCTTTTAGTTCGCAAGTGCTTTTGGCCATTGGCTGACTGGCGTCGCTAATAATATATTTCGCATCAACGTTTGCTGGAATTTTTTCTTACGAACAATTCTAGCGTGACAGATTTTCGTCAATATTGGTCCAGGTTTTCTCGGGCGCGTGTGCTTTCCGACAGCAACCCCGACGGCTTGATTAACTGATGAGGTTGCAGTGGAAATTGAAAATGGTTTATATTGCCTTGCGCATCATAGTATGCTCTCCTGGGGTGTGCGCTTGTAGAATTTTTTCTTACACACTCCGCCCTCACGGTTTTGCCTATCGTGTACATCTCATGCATTCAGCCGCTCTATTTCGAGCATGAAGAAACACGTAATAGTTTTAGTCTAGTTGGCTTAAACAACGGTTGCATTCACTGCCTGGCGTAGCAAGAACGTCTCGCGAACGTTCACTTCGTGACGATGGGTTTGTCGTCATATGCGCAGAAACTCTTGGGCGAACCATGTTTAGTGCGCGACGCCCGTACGGCCTCCTCCGCATTCGAGTACACCTGCGGCGTTTGTTGGTGGCCCTGCGGATTCTGCCGCCAGACATCTACATACACACTACGTTGTGTATGTTATTATGCTATTTCTAAAATCGCTACAGAAAAGTCACGTTGAAGCAAAATACAGCATCCGCTTAATCTACTCCCAGCTCAAGAACATTTCAAATAAGTTTCAACTCGCTTCAAGAAGCCGGTGCAAAGAGCCATGTATTCGCTCTGAAATATCAGACCTCGGGACTCTGCTCTGTTTGTTGCAATGGCACACCGCAATCATTTGCTAATATGTAAGGTTACAGTCTGACCCTTTCGTAGGAAGTAACCGTTCCAGGCTCGTATTCAAGGCCCCCCCCCCTCCTCCCCTCGAAAGTAAATATCTTTTGCTCATTTTCGCAAGCGAAAGAGGAATACAAGCGCAAGCAATGATGGGCCCATTTCTTTTCTGCAAAAGATGCTCACCTGCTCAGCTGCAAAGAAACTAATTTCCCCAACATAGTGTCGACCATAGGCAGGCATAAAAATTATCACTAATGTCGTCGCTGCGACTAGGGCAAAAATTGTCTAGAGTCAGTTTCACGGTTTCGTTTTTCCCTCGATACAAGCTCTTCACTCCGAAGAAGTGAGCTTCGATTTGCCGCGTGTCCATGGCCGGAACACACAAATATCGGGCCAATTATTCTCCTAGTTCTGTAGAAAAGCAACGCATGTGAGCCTCGTACATTTCCTATATTGACGATCTGTGAACCTCTCTCCAGCGCCCTTTGCAATCCACCGGACACCGGACAACAAAATTGTATTATACAGAGTTTGCTAAGCATGCTAAGAGAGATGCGTGGGTGTGTGAAACGTGCCGAAGTAACAAGAAACTAAACAGCCGCACAGAGACTGCTCTTGACAAAAACAGTCGTTGTGAGTCTTCACTATTGGATGAGCTAGGGGAAATCAGAAAAAGTTTGCAGTCGATGCCGATTCTACATAAGAAGGTTGATTCTCTCCTATTGCTGCAAGACGAGTTCATGGCTATATTGAAATCAGTTAGGCAACTCGAAGGATCGGTGTCGTTTTTGTCCGAGAAGTACGATTCTGTTTTGAAACAACAGCAAGATATTCAGAAACGTCAAATGTCTGACTGTGCTGAATTGGAAGCTCTGAAAACAACTGTGTTAACTCAAACAGCAGTAATACAAAAGCTAGAAGAAAACCAAAATGAAACTGAGCAGAACAGCAGACTAAAGAATCTTGAGATTCACGGTTTGCCAGAGAAAAGTAATGAAAGCCTAACACAAAAATCATGCAAAATTCAGCAAAACTGTAATTGTCTGGGTTTTCGGCTGTCGACATTGTGGAAGTACATCGCTTAAAAGTCCAAATCGGTGGTACACCTGTGGCCCTGGTGCGCTTCGCATCTGTAATTTGGAAGGAAAAATGGTTTGAAGCGCAGTGAAAGCTGAAGCAACTACGTGAAGGTGTATCATTTCCAAAGATCTACTTCAATGACAACTTGACCAAAGTTAACCGTGATCTCTTCTGGAAAGCTAGAACGAAGGCAAATGAGGAGGGTTATCGTTATTGTTGGACGAAAGGAGGCAAGATCTCCGTGACAAAGAATGAAACAGCGTCTCTTGTTCGAATCGGTAAACAGGCAGACCTGGAAAACATTGCTTAGCCAACATGTCTTTTTCTTACAGCGAACTACTGGACTTCAGTTCATTTAAAACAGAATTTTGATGCAATTCTGATAAAGATTTTACCGTTGTGAGCGTTAATAATCGAAGTCTGCGTAAATACTGGGACGAATTTAAATTTCTGGCTGAGTCGGCAGCTGGCTTTGTAGACGTTTTTGTAATAACAACAATCAATGTTTCCCAGGCCTAACTTGATACCGTTACCTTGCAAGGCTTTTCCGCACATTTTATTACACAAAGCGGGCGTCATGGCGGAGGTATTGCTCTCTTTGTAAACGACAACTGTGAACTGTATTCTGCTGACGCATCTTTTTTACATGCTGAATCTATTACGGTCAAAGTTTGTAGGAGGTCATTTTCTGTGCATATCTTATCAGTTTATTGACCACCCTCATGCAGCCTTTCACGGTTTTTTGTGGAGCTTGATGAATCTCTGCGGCAGTGGAACTCAGTGTACCAATTCTGCTTGATCAGAGACTTCGGGGAAAAGTTACCGTCGGTAATTATTTATCTACGTTGTCCGCTTATGAAGGTCTGGAATGTACAAGTGGCGCTCCTACTAGAGCGAAGTTAGTTAATATAGCCTAGTCTAATCTTGTTTACATTTAGGTCACGTACTACTCTACATAGGTTGTCTGACCATTACTTTGTAGCATGCCGTCTTGTATTACCAGACGCGTCTGGAATGCCGTCGGTCGAAACTGCATGTGGGCAGCACAAATGCCTTGTCCCCATTGTTAATCAATCCAAGCTTGTTAAGCTTATCGTTTCGTTTGACTGGGCATCCTTAACCAAAGAAGCTTCGTCGGGCAAAGTGTATGAAAGGTTCTGCACGCAACTGAAAAAAAATGAATTATATTGTGCACCGCTGATAACTATAAGCGGATAAGAAAAGCTCACTGCTGGATGAACACGGAAATCCTTGCTTCTATTTCGTATCGAGATACCTTGTGGAAACGCTGCAAAAGAAATCCGAGAGACCAAGCACTGCGATTAGAATACAAGTTGGCAAGAAATAATATTGTCGCCCTTCTGCGTGACGCCAAACGCCGTTACTTTTATTATAAATTCAAACAATCTTCAAATAATGTAAGCAAAACTTGGTCTTTGGCAAATCATCTTAGAGGAATGACTTCCATTACACGGTCTGTTTTCAGTGCTTTTCATCAACATCCCACAGAGTGGCTGATGCTTTCAACAGGCACTTTCTAAAAGCGTCCCAAAAAGCTGTCTCTCCATTCACACACTCGGTCGTTAGGGCAATCCGTCTCTGCGTCAGCTTTTCTTCAGAGAATTGGAAGAAATTATTTTCAGTTTCCGTCCTAACAAGCCCACTGGATATGATGGAATATCTTTACACACCATCACAAGGAATTTCAATGCGCTGTCAGATATTATCCTGCATATACTGAATGGTTTTTCGGAAGGTGACGAAATTCCGGTATACCTAAAAACTGTAGTTCTTTTACCGCTACACAAGTCAGGGAAGAAAGATAATATTGAAAACTATCGGCCAATTTCTGCTCAGGTCTTAGAAAAATTTCTTTCCCACACTATGTCTTCTTTCCTTAACAAATTTTCTATCCTGACTGATCGACAGTTTCTGTTTGTTTCAAGGCATGGTACTGTGGCACTGCTTGAGGAATCTTCAGATGAACTGTTCTCGGCAGTCGATCAGAATCTCTTCACGTGTGCGTTGTTCGATGGAGCGAAAGCGTTTGACACCCTGAATCATCAAATATTGTTAAGTAAACTGTATTTTTGGGGATTTCGTGGGCCTTTTTATAAAATTCTCAAAAATTACTTGAGCAACAGATTTCAAGTGGTCACTACCGATGATAAGGGCGTTTTTAGTTCTAAGGTGTCGCTGCAAACTGGAGTTTCTCAGGGTTTCATTTTATCGCTATTGTTATTTAACATCTTCGTTAATGGCTTTGCTTTGACAATTTTCAAATGTTCCGTGTTGCAGTACGCTGATGACACTGTGTTAGTGGAAAAATATCTTTCTTACAAAATATCCACTGAAATGTTGCAATATTGACGTGTACAATGCAATGCCTTGGCTCACTAGTAATGGAATTGTTGTTAATGCCCCAAAAAACACAACTTGTTTGCTTTCACTCTCCACTCAAGGCTACTGTAATCAACATGCCTCTCTACTTACATGAGCCGAACGGTGTTTCTAGTAAATGTGCGTCTATTCTATAGGTGGATTGTGTGAAATATCTCGGAATATCTTTCGATAGTAACTTATCGTGGCAACATCACTTATCACTTGTGTGTTCTAAACTGAGGTCAGTCGCTTGGCTGTTGTCTAATATCAAACGTTTTGCACCCTTGTCGGTAAAAATATATTATTGTACATGCACTGGGTTACAGCGTGTTGAGATAAGGCGTTACAATCTTCGGCTTCTGTTCGGATTGTTGGAGATCGATGCCGGGTCGGCAGAATTATAAAAAATATTTTTTTAAGTGTTGCCTTCAATTACCCAATAGTAACAGCATCAAATAGCCTTCCATAAACTTGGTCTACCGAATTTTCAATCATTGCTTAAGAAACAATTGTCGTCAAACATTTTTAGAATTCCGCGTTCAAACAAAGAAGTGCCGTAACAAGAGAACTTATAAAGCACGTCCGTTATGTAGTTCCTCGTTCAGCCACAAGTTATGGTGCGGCCAGACACTAGCATATTTGCCGGATATCTTTAGGAAGTTACCAGATGAAATCTTTAACGCGACATCGAAAAGCGCGCGCTGAAAGAATTATTGAAGGAGCTATGGTGAAATTAACCTTCAGACATTTTTGCACCATAATATTTATTTCTTCAATTTCTTTTGTTTTAAGTAGAGTAACCAAATGTTATCTTGTCATTTCTATTTTTTTTTTCATTCATTTTTTCTTTATTCTACATGTCTCATCAATTTATGTATTTGTTTTCGCTATGTGTCTCATATTCATAGGCACGGTCGTACAAGCCAACGGAGGCTTTGACCAGCCTGTTTGTGTTGTTTTGTATTTTTGTTTGCAATAAACATTATTATTATTATTATTATTATTATTATTATTATTATTATTATTATTATTATTATTATTATTATTATTATTATTATTATTATTATCGTCGTCGTCGTCGTCATCATCATTCTCATGAAACGAATCGCGCTAACTGCGCCGAGGTTTCTACGGAACGCTACTGGTTATGCACCAGCCTTTGACTGCGGCAAAACAGTATCCTGCTGAGAAACGGGGGTATTAAAAAACTTGTAATTGACTGTCCCATTTGTAACGCATATGAACCAAGCGTCGCTGCTCTGTCCGGTATTAAAACACCACAGTAGAGCGCGCAAGCATATGCGGTGCACTGACTTTGCCATCTTTTCTTTATGGTGCAACGTTTCCCGCGTCTTCCATCCGTCGACCACTTGCAAAGCGCCTCGTTTTCACGTTCTCGCAACGTCATACTTCTCCCTCGCCAGCCCTACACCATCTCGTGATAGCAATGAGTCGGCAAAAACCGAGACCTGGGTAGGAGCGCGATGGGAAACCGGTAACCATGGAGGCACTGTCCGCGGCGTTCTGCGTAAGGACCTCAAACACATTAAAAAGCAAGCAATAACAGAGCGACAGAAAGAGAAAATAACATTTAATTTCTTTCTTTTTTATTTAAGCTGTCATTTCATTTTAATAAGTTATGACTATCAAAAAGTATGCACATTGTCACGCATTTTTTTTTTATTGCGGCACAACCACCGGGAGTCAGGGAAACCGTAAGCAGCGCTCATTTTTCTCCGGTTGCGCCTCTTTCTTTTTCTTTTTTTTTCTTTTATTGCGTGTCTGACTAAAGTTTCTTCTACGGGAAGTGACCCCCTCGTCCAAATATAGTGCCAGTGTCCATTAAGCGGCCATGTTTTGAATGTGTGGGCTTCTATGGAAACCGGACCCTTTTGTCATGAACCTACCAGACTGTTTTTCTTTTTCTTCTTTTTTTTCGCATAAAAACAAAAGTCTCTATTCATATAGCAATTATATTTTAACGAGGTTTCGCACGCGGGTGCACTTGTGATCGGGAGCATGAAATGTCACCTGCGTATGCCAACAGGTGGGAAACCACTTATCAACTGTATACTGCTTTTGCTTTGTTTCTATCGGGAGATGCGAAACATATATGCCACGGAAGCTGCGGCAAGATAGCAATGTGAAATTTCCCACAACCATCAACAAATTATTTATAGCGCTAAACGAACTATGAACAGCCCTTGGAAAGAAGACGAACACGCACTTGAACTTTAATCGGACGAGTCCATAATCCGAGCCGTCGCACCAATGTAAGAGATAGGACAAAACAGTACGTTAGAGGAAAACGTCGCGCTACGCAAAATGTCTATTTCAAGACGCGTCACTTCAAGTCCTCACTTTCGTAGATTCCACTCAACACTTTCAGGAGCCTACAAAATCATATACACTGAATGAAACAAGAAACGGGGAGAAAAAGGAATGCCTTAAGGTTAAGAGGAAGCTTTAGCTCGGGTGCTCCTATCTAACTACATGTAAAAGGAGAATTCGTTTTCCTCGGCAACCACTGCACCAAATTTTAACGAGATTTGTTGCATTTAAAAGAAAAACTTAAAATCTAGCGACTGTTCGTTTCGAATTTTTGGTTTACATCCTCAATTTTTTATTAAATATTAGCAAAAATAGAACATTTTCAGAAAAGGAAACTATCAAGTTTACAAGTACGTAACTCAGCAAGGAAAAACGATGTCGCAATGCCGTGAATTGCATCTGATAGCACATCTAAAGCGCACAAAATTGATATGTTACACATGAATCTCAAAAAATTCAGTAATATGGAAATACAGCTCTTGCATAACCCTTGTACACAACGAAACAAATTCACATAAGATATAAATTGACATATCAAATTTATCCGCTTTGAATGATCTAACTGATGCCGTTTACAGAAGCCTGGTATCTGATATCTGTTTGTGATGCCGAGCTATTAATTTATAAACTTCGTGCGTCTATTTCTTTCGAACTTTCGAATTTTGAAAATTGTTTTCACAAAATTGAGGTCCTAAACCGAAATTCAGCTTCCAACAGTCACTAGAACTTAACTTTCTCTCTCAAATGCAACAAATTTCATTAAAGGGGATGGGACACCAAATTTTGAGGCTATAAAAAGCATGTTGTAGGCTGCTTCCGTATGCAAGGACACCCAGAACGAGGTGGCCCGCAAACGGCAAACTGCGTGCGGCGAGTTGCCGTGCGGACAGGCCTTTACACGTTTCAGTGCACATGTAACACTAGCCGGCCGACTCCGAAAGGGACCAGGATATGCGGCGTTCGTGTTGTCCGCTTCTCTCCTCGCATAGTCGCATAGTTCGGCAGCTCGGAGCGGACTCTCCTTCGCTTGGCCTTTCCACGTTACCGGCCCGTCCACGTTACCGGCACGGAAACTCGCCGCACGCTGTTTGCCGTTCGCGGGCCACCGTGCGACGGCGGTTGTGCTCGCGAACGGCGAGATTTCCTTGCCGTAGAGAGGACGGGCCCGGGACCAATTTGTGTGGCAGCCGTTCGGCGAAGCGGCCAATCAGCGACCGAGGAGTTGTCACTCTGGCACCGACGGCAGCTCCACCGCCTCTGGGGTGCGATTTTGTAGCAATTCTATTACTTTTTCCATGCCTTTTGCCGCCATCACTGAGCAGCCATTGGTCGAAAATGACCGGGCCGCGCCCATTTTGTCTGTCAATCACGCGACGTCAGGAACCCGCAAAAACTGTAATCGTCATCGTGACGTTGAGGCACTCATTATGCGGAGCAAAAGGCACGGATTTTTGGAACGGCCTGAGGCAGGGTCGTTTCCGAAGGCATGAAAAAAATGGCCGCCCCTCTGATCGCTATGGCCGTGGCTCTTCGCCGTCGCCGACGTGAACAGGGAGAGCCAGACGACGCGTTTGACATGCCGGATGACCATTTTCGACGGCGTTTTCGCCTCTCGAAGGGAACGGTGCGGTTGTTGTGCGAGGAACTGGCGGGGGAACTAGAAGCTGAGCGAGCGACGGGACTGTCGGTGGAGCGGAAAGTGTTGTGTGCGCTGCGCTTCTTTGCTACCGGGAGCTTCCAAGCGTCCGTTGGGAGCGAGGAGACGATCCGTGTGTCGCAGTCGACGGTGAGCGAGTGCGTGCGACGTGTGGCAGAGGCTGTCGTGAACGCAGGGGCCCGCAACAAGTGGGTCCATTTTCCAAAGACAGCTGAGGAAAAGGCAGCCGTGAAGGAGGGTTTCCTTCGGCGCGGCGTTATCCCCGGCGTCATCGGATGCGTAGACGGCAGCCTCATAGCCATTATCGCACCCAAGGGTGAGCGCAAGGCTGTGTTCATGTGCCGCAAGGGATACTACGCCCTCAACTGCATGTTCGTAAGTAAAACTCACGTTTTCTGCGATCCTTTTTGAAAGTTACGTTGCTCTTGCCAACGGGCACTTTCTCTGGTTTACGTTTTACCTCAGATCTGCGACGCGGACATGAAAATCTTGGCCTTGGACCCTATGCGACCGGGGTCGGACCACGACGCTTTTGTCTGGCGGACGACATGGTTGCGCCGGCGGTTCCAAGCGGGGCGCATCGTGAATGCCGGGGAATACCTCCTCGGTGAGAAAAAAACATTTTTTTTTTGGCGCAGTCACGCTTCAGCAGCGCAGAACGCCGTGTCCGCTCCAACCCAAAGTTTTAACCAAACCACAAGAACATCAGTAATTCCGGAGTAAAAAAAGAAAATTAAGACATTGACTGCCACCATTGGCAATGTTCGAAGTGTTAAGTTACAAGCACATTATGTGTCTGCGAGGAGCTGACGAAAGCAACACGTATTAGTGCTTTCTGCACCCAGTGACTGCCAGAAGCAGAAGAAATGAACACACATTACTGCTACTATTGTCATTGATAGCACCAACAAGTGTTGATTTCTTGTTTGTGGCAGGCACCGCGTACACTTGTAAATTGGTTAAGAGTTTGTGACGGGTATGGACATGCTCAACTCATGCTTTTACTTGGGACTTGCAACCCTGAAGTCTACCTTTGTTGAATGATGCTGTAGCTTTCCTCAGTTGACAACTTGCCTCTCGTCAGCGGAGTACTCAATGTACTATTTCCATCTTTGTGCAGGTGACAGTGGCTACCCCTTGGAGCCGTGGCTCCTGACCCCGGTTCCTGGCCATCCTCCAGTGCACACAGCCGAGGGGCAGTACAACACAGCACATGCCGCCATGCGTTCCGTAGTGGAGAGGTGCATTGGGCTCTTAAAGAGCCGTTTCCGCTGTCTTCAGCGATATCGCACCCTCCTCTACGAGCCGGAACGTGCAGCCAACATTGTCGCGGCATGTGCTGTGTTGCACAACCTTCGCCTTTCTGAAGGCGACGAGTCAGGCGATGACAGTGATGACGACAGCAGCAGCAGCAGTAGTAGTAGTGAGCTTGACAATAACGGCGACCCCACGCCACACAGTCTGCCCCGTAACACTGGCTCTAGAATGCACTACTTGAGAGGGCGGGCTGTTCGCGACAATGTCATTGGCATGTTTGGCACAACCCGTGCGCAGCACATGCGTTATTTGAGGAGCGTGCGGCGGCAGCTGCGACGTCAACAGCAGCGTCAGCATCGTTAGGTGCATGCACACAGTTTTAAGTAATTGCATTGTGCATTTCATGCTGTGAAATTGCAGATACATTTCCCGTGCTAAGTTGTAGTTGATGTCTGCGTAATGCAAAGCATTCATGATTTGTTGAGAAATGTAAAAGTTGTTAAAAAAATTAAATTATGGGGTTTTACGTGCCAAAACCACTTTCCGATTATGAGGCACGCCGTAGTGGAGGGCTCCGGAAATTTCGACCACCTGGGGTTCTTTGACGTGCACCTAAATCTAAGTACACGGGTGTTTTCGAAATGCGGCCGAGATTCAATCCCTCGTGCTCAGCAGCCTAACACCATAGCCACTGAGCAACCACGGTGGGTACATAAAAGTTGTGTAGTGAAGGGTTATGTAAAGCCTGCACTTATAGTAAGTAAAACAGTATCGTTAGAGGTGACACATGAGATTGAAAGCAAGCTAAAAATAAGTGCATATTCAAAGTGTCTGCCACAATTTGCTTGTTGCTGCTGTCGTCATCTAGATGCATGTAGCCTGATTCTTACTCGTATCCCCTTACGCATTGATGGACATAAGCGCCTGTCTCCTCACTTTCTACTAGCACAGAGAAGCTCACAGAAGCCAAGATGTACAGTGCACGTCACACCTTCCGCTCCATGGAACGTGCTGTTGCACGCGCAGCTTCTAGGTCCTCCACCATTTTGTCTCGCAACAACGGCAAAGTTCCTTTCGAGTGACGAAAATGCCGTCCAACTGGTCATCCGACATGTCAAACGCTGTGGCTCCCGCGAAGTGTGTGCACGCACGAGCAGTTGACAGATTTCAACAAAGTGACCTCACTTGTATATAGCAGAACTCAGCAATGTTAAACAGTAATATTTGTACAGTGCAAGCTAGCACTAGAAATGTGGTTGCGATGTGTAAATAAAAGCACTAGAGGAAAACTGCACCTTTCTGTATTTCAGCCTTCAACATACACTTGTTTATGTACACATCACATGCGACAGTCTCTACATTGAAGAAGTGTGAGAATCATGAGTACTCAGTAGTAGAGACATTATGCAACATATCACAGACATGTTGGAATAAATATCGGATCACATTGTTCTTGCATCATAATATATCACAGGTAACGGCATGCATCGTTTAAGAAAACTGTTGTACACTGCACAAGTACACAGTAATAACAACTGGCTTAAACTGCACCAGCAACAGAAATGAGCAGGTGCTTAAATCACATGCCAACCGAATATTTATCACAGCGAAATGTATAGGTACATCACTACATGTGAAAGGAACATGCTGTTGTGGTGCTCAAAGTGAAAGAGCCATAGCACCATATTATGATATTCAGTAAGACAAACTGCATAAATATTACACACAAATTGCACCACAAGGGCTAAAATACAATGTATCACAACCTGAAAGATTACTGAATGACAACAAATTGTTTGATAATGAGACAGATGTGCAAGAAAAGAGACATTCCAGCTCAGTACGTAGTGACACAAACAAATATGCATATGCAACAAACAAAAAATAAACATTACAAATGAAAAGAAGGAGCATAGGCAAGGAATTTTCATAACTTTTTTCTTTTTTGCTGTGTATATTGACAGGTTGCTTTCGACATTATAGTAAGGCCTGAAAATTTCACCATTCGATGACAAGGATTAAATTGTAGAACACTTGCAGTGTGGCGTCGTGCTTAAATTGACATGACAATAACTAGGCACCTCAAAATTGCAGTGCCACAGTCGGAATGCCCACACACACCAGGCCTACAGGCACTTTTGCAGGTGAGCCTGATGGTGTGCACGCTCTTATGGCTGAAGTAAACCTTGAAGAAAAAATTCATGCTGCAACGGCTATGCTACTTATGGTTGCATTAAAGGGTGACTTCAGCAATTATTTATTTGCAAACTAGCAATATTTGCCCTTCATATCATTAATACATCAGCAAATTTTAAGATAAGTTACAAATTCCTTGCCTATGCTACCTTTAATTATGTGGGGCCTGAGAGGGGGGAGGGGCTTGGCTGCCACCATGCCCCAGTGCAGCCAGCAGCAGCTGAAGCAGGCGCTCGTTGGTCTCGTGCGACCGACGCGCCACTTCGAGGCGTTGCCGCTGCACTTCGAGGCGCTGAGACTCCACTTCCCGCATTGCCGCCACCTCCTCCCCGAGGTGCCGCAGGCTCTCCATGTGGGCCTCGTGGTGCTGCCGCAGGCTCTGCAGGTGGGCCTCGTGGTGCTGTTAGCAAAGATGTGTAATTAGTTTAATTACAGAAGCTCAGTAACAGGGCCTTTGTGTGTTGCATTCATCCCCATTTGCAGGCTATTGTCTTATCATTGTATATTCAAACACTGGAAATATCTTTCTGGCCCATCAAACTTGTGCCGTCGCATTCCATTAAGAAGTGTTACATTGCTATACCTGCTTCCTTGAATTCAACGCCACTTTTTTCTTTTTGCCACATAATTGCGTACATATTTACACATGTTATATCACGCGAATGTGTACAAGATATCACCACAGGACTACACGTATACATTATGCTTGTTCACTGATTAATATAATTTTTAGAGAGGTCATATGCTCATCAATTTCATACGCAGAAAAATATACATCTGTGGCCTTGCACATACCTGCCGGTTTTGTTCCAGCAGTTGTTGGCGGAAGCGAGTGTCCTCTTGAACTCTGGCTTCCTCCAACTGGCTCTGGCGAACGTATGCGGCAGTAGCCGTCATCACAGCACCATCAAGTTCCTGCTGCCTGGGCTGTCTACGGGGTGCCCGTGGCTCTCGAGGGGTAGGCTGCGGCACCTGGGGGGTAGGCTGTGGCACCTGCGGGGTTGGCTGCGGCACCTGTGGGGTTGGCTGCGGCACCTGCGGGGTTGGCTGCGGCACCTGCGGGGTTGGCTGCGGCACCTGCGGGGTTGGCTGCGGCACCTGGGTGGTAGGCCGCGGCACCTGGGTGGTAGGCCGCAGCACCTGGGGCGTAGGCCGCAGCACCTGGGGCGTAGCCGGTGGCTCTTCATGCAAGGCAAAAGCAAAGACTGCTCATTCACTGTTATCCGACCTACACAGATTGATTGTCCTAACCAGTCACTTTGAAATGTCATTATAGCTGCATAGCTACAATAATGATACACAAAACAGGTAGTTAGAGCAAAAGATGCCACAGAAAGTTGCTGGTAGCAGTAACCCATAAGAAGCACAAGGAATCTCTATTACAACATCAAGTCATTTGTAGTCTTGCATTTCTCCTTCATGAATGAGAGCTGGATGTTGGACACAAAGGTAATAACAGCAGAGTGACGTACTTTACTTCATAGCAAGATCATACAGCAACTGCAAACAACAATGCTACTACAAAAGCTAGGTCACTGCCTTACGTGTAAGGCCACTTGGCCCAGCAACAGCTGCAGGGCCCGACACCACGAAAGCAGTTGTCGCTGGTAGATTTCTGCGGGAACCGCTGGGCCCTGCAGCTTCCTCTGAACTTGCCTCGTCCTGCAATCAGAGTAGTGTTCAGACATTGCGAGCAGTGTGTGCAATGCGCATCATGTACACAAGTTGCTGCTCAGAGTACATAACCTATATTGTCACTTGCACAAAAAAAAGGGCTTAAAAATTTTGCAATATTGTGTTCCAATGTAATGCTGAAAATTTGTGAGGTCACAGCAGGTCACACAAACAACACTTTTTTAAATCCAATGTACGCACCTCGCTATCGGGGAAGTACTCAGGGGGGGAAACAAGGACCCCTCCTGTCCTCATAAGGACGTCGAGGACGCGGCCGTCCACGCCACCCACTTTGCCACCTCCAGTAGCCCTGCAAACACGGCAGCAACGACAACGTGGAACTACGTTACTGTCAGCATCATTAGAAGCTCACCTCTTCTCGCTCGCGGCCCTGGCCGCTTCTTTTTTCGCTTTATGGGCCATCTTGGCCCAATGGTTCCGCCAACGGCTGGTGGCCTTTACGGCTGGCCCCTGTGCGTTAAGCACCGCCGCCACCTCCTCCCACAGTTCGTTTTTTCGAGCAGCAGTCATACGTGGCGAGAACTCTGTAGAAGCTCTCGCCAGGTATGGGTGCTGCTCGATGAACTGCACGAGAATAGCCGCCTGCTCTTTGGACACCCGCGGCCCTTTTGCTGCCATTTTCTCTTTGTCAAATTGGGAATTTCAGCCGGCCCGCAGCACAGTAAGAAATTTAGAGGCAAACATTCTGTCTAAGCTAAGCGCCTGCATAAAGTGCTCACTACGACTTATTTCTGCCTTTTTATACCACTAATGTAAAAAAAGGTGAAGTCACTACTCACATTTAATGTTGTAGCAGCTTCTTTCTCGGAGCGTATCAGTGCAGGAAGTATTACCGATGCAGCGATAACTTTAAGGAAGCTATCGTTATGTCATGGCGGTGCCCTATGGAAAATGCCTTGACAGTTCTCGATCCACTATGTTGCAAAGTTTCACCTCGGGGGCTACGGATAATTCTTCTTGGCTCTTCCTAAAGAAGAAATTATCACACGTCAGACATGCAGCGAAAACCACACGACAATGCAAGCACTACACGAGCAATAATTACTCACCTCAATCAGTATCTGACGGGGGCGGGGCCGCAATTACGGGCACGCAAGGGGCTGTCAGCTGTTCAGACAGACACGCTAGGGGCTGTCAGCTGTTCACAGGTAAACAAAGGCTGCCATTTTGCTTGCGCTCAACGGCATGGATTGGATGCACATCCGACTACTATGTGGCTACGACTTCAAAAATAGAGCACTTGCGTTTGCATTTCTTTGGACTGCGGCAGCTTTTGCGTTGTACTGTAACAAAATGAATTTGCTTTACGCAGCATGGAAGTCCGCTTTTATTAAGTGCCGTTTTACAAAACAAATTTGCTATACAGTCCCGGAAAAAGAGAAGAGAATACGAAAGAAACATCCGGCCAATGAAGGGAGCTTCTGATTGGACGATCCAAGAAAACGTCGTGCCTACGTACACACAATTTCCAAAATCGGTGACGTCACGCGAGAAGGCATTGGCATGAAAAAAGTCATTTCTACAAAATCGCACCCCTGATCGTTCGGCGCCGCCGATATCGTCACTAGGCCTTTTCCGGTTCACTTCAAAGCTAAAGCTTACGGCGCTTCGGAATGAATCACCGACTCTCACAAGCCGCAGTATTTTCTTACCGTTGTTGTCGCTCTTCGCAATAATTATAATAATCGCGACATGCACTTCGAATCGCCAGTTGTTGACCTCTGCTGGCAGAACACGCGTATGCGCGAGCAGACGACGCAGCATAGTTTTACGTCACTATTTTTTGTGGTCCACGTGACCAAGCCATGTTGCGTTTCCTCCTCTGTGACGTCATAGCATCCCCCGGAGCCCAGAAACCGAAACCGAAATCGCTCGGTATAATAATGCTATTACTAAATTATTTATCGGATGTATATGAATCCCGCTGTGTGTATCGTGCTCCCTGACGCATGACGCAACGTTTGAATCAACAAACGCATGAACGAAAATTTTGATGTCTCCACCCCTTCAAAATCGGTCCAGAGGTTATCTCAGAAAAGCGTTTTTCCGTTTTACGTGTATTTGAATAAGCCGCGTCGGTGTTGGGCCTGAGCTAAAGCTTCCTCTTAACGCGACACGAGAAAATTGGCTCACACATTATAGCTCGAACCAAAATAAAAGAAAAGAAGTTGAAGAACGTGCCTCAGCGACGAAAACGGAGCCGTCAATTTCATTATTATTTTTTCTCCATTGATGCGTTTTCGCATGGGAAGATATTCGAGCCCCTCGTTCATTTCCTCTGATAAAAAACCGAGCACACCTAAACAAATGTGCATCTACGGCTCTGCTCTGCTCGTCTCAATTTTTTTTTTCGCTCTCTCCAGTCATCTTCCCTTTTGGTACTGCAGACCCAACCGCGAAGAGATTGCAAATTTAATTTCCTTAATCTCGTATTGGTTCCTGTGGAGTGTCATTCCCAAATGACATCTCTCCACGTTTGTGATGAAACGCGCCGTTCCCTATCATTTTCACCTTCTGGCTTCCTCTCCTGAACTTCCTTCGGCCAATTTATATCTACGTTTGCTTTCCAATGATGGGCCCTTGCTTTCCTTTATCACTTCTGTCAAGTCGCGTTATGTTCATGATTGAGGTGCCACTTGAAAACCGTTCCTCTATTTCCTTTCGCTGGAGCAATCGTAAGATTTGAAATGCTATTTTGCGATATCACTACCATTTCTTGCAATTCCTCTCAAGAATCTGAGGAAACCACCCCTTCCACAGCAGAAAAAATAATAGAAACATGTAGATCGTCGATGCTCATTCGACCTTCAATTTTCGTCTGCATGCCGTGTAGTGCGGTATATTTTCTACGAGCTTGAGGCGCATTGCCACTATGAAGCATTTACGCATATGTTCTCATAAACAACTAAATAACACATTGTAGGCCATCGATATAGCAGTGGAAGAACATGCTGTATTATAATATATGTAAATCTCAAGGCAGGGTAGAAAAGATATACACGAAGACTCAGGTCAGGTGAAACACATACGGTGAGCTTACAGTAGTTGGCAGAAACTTAACTCAACATTTGCCGAGGATATCACTCGCTTCTAGAAATAGCTGGAGGGCTATGCTAGCGTTCGCCTTTGTAATGAATATTTTGGTAATGATTCCAGGATCCTTTTGAGGCTTAAGGGTCTGCGGTCCAAAGCCATCAGCCATCAGATCATGCTTAAAATGTCGTCTTTCAGTGTCCTGTAGCGGATATTTAAGTAGATGTTGTCCATCCTTATTCACGTGACCACGTGTGTATTGAGGACTATTGGAGCGACAAGGTTTGGGAAGAAAGTGTTTTGCTAACGCGATACAAAGCCGCAAACAGGGATTCATTTTCTTGGCAAATTTAAGTTGTACTCGTAAGTGTGCCCGAATCCCGTGCCCACCTCTCTTTGTCTTGTGTTTTTGTGCGCATTTTCGCTACCATAAATGTAACACTTTCAGTGAAACTCATATAAGTATATAGCTTTGCCCTCCCACAATGTCTTCAATAAAAACGTTTTTTTTTTCCTTTTTAGTCATCAGTCCTGCGCAACTGTTTCACTTCTTCAATACCAACCGCTTGTGATGACGAAATGTCAAGAATAGACTCATTAGTTAAGTATTTAAAAATAGAAGACATTGAATGGAAAGTAGGATCCACTTCCCTGGCGTACATCATTCAATGTTTCATCCTATATAGAGGTTCTGTTGCATTTCATGAATATGCGCATGGACGATCTTCTTCGACCCGAAGCGAGCTCTTCAAACGATTGACTGTATCCCCAGACGATGCCCGTATTATTCAATGGCTATAGAAATTACAGAGCATCTCGACCATGCAAATAGAAGTGGCCACATTATCACCTTTCCGTGTATATCTTCACACCGCGGCATGATAGGGAACGAATAGGCAGACGCTGAAGCGAAAGCTGCTTTAAGTAATCATACTGAATTACGCATTCCATTCTCACGAACAGACACAAACGCCCTACTTCGTTGCGTAATACGCAACCGTACGTTGGAGCACTGGACCCAACGTGATCGACGGCACAAGTGAGTGCATAAATGGGACCAAAAAATGAAATTCCGTGTGCATCACAAGCTCAGAAGAAGCCAAACAAGCGTGATGCACGGGTTTCGCCTTGGTGTCGCATTCACCAAGTGTTATAGTCATCTGATAAATTGCAGCGATGCTAGCCCAAACTGTGAATACTGTCAGGTACCAGAAAGACTTGATCATATATTTTGCGTTTGTCCCGCGTACGCGCAAGAACGACAGCAACTGGTCTCATCAATTGCAAACGTCGATAAGAAGCCACTGTCAGACGAGTTTCTTTGAGGTCCTTGGCCTAATGCAAACAGCGCAGCCCTGATAACAAGTGCCGCTATCGCCTTTCTACAAGCCACTGGGCTGGACGCACGGCTTTAGAAATGCCACAAGGCTGTAAACTTATACATACGCACCTCTTCCTGATGTCATCATCATCATTCATCAGCTCTTTTCCTCCCCCCGTTCCTGTTCCTCAGAGTAGAGTAGCAGGCCAGAGCAAGTTACAGCTCAGGCTGACCCCTCTGCCCTTCTGTAAATATTTCTTTTCTTTCTCATGAATATATTTTACTTGTTTCCAAAGGCTGTGTTATACGATTTGGTCAAAATGCCTGACCAGTTCTTTTGCCTGTTTGTCCTTTTGTTTTTTGTCATCCTGTGAAAGTTCATAATGTTAATTATAGCATTCCGTTTAATAGGGCCTTTATTTCTCAGTTCTGTCCTGAAATTGATAGAGATAATGGGCCCCCTCGAACAACCTTCGGCAGCATTGGTTCCTTTCGTCAACCTTTGTCAGCACTAGTCTAGGGCATCTCTAGGAAATTGTGTGCAAGAAGGTAGTACATTTAGTGCAAGGTTTAGTGCTTACAACTCTAGTATGGCACACGTGGTTGGTCACCAGATTTACGAACGTTTATTCATTCCTCGTCGGAATAGTCAACGGCATCGCATATCACTCTTACGGATCTAAGGCGACAATAGAGCACATTATGTGCCTCTGTCCGTCGTTCGGCTCTCAACGATATACTCTCAGCCACATAAACGACAGACCATCCTCGGAAACAAATATCCTGGGACCTTGGCAGAATAACTCTAGTATGCACAAGGTATCTAAAGCGCTAACGTGCTTCTTGAAGGCGACTGGGCTAGACGAGCGCTTGTGACTACATACGTGAGTGACCATTCGCCTGCGGATGCGCTGACCCAAATTTTTCTTACTTCCCCACGTCTTCCTAATTTTCTGACCCTTCCACGCGTGTAAATAGCCAACCGAGCAGACAGTCGCTCCCCTCCATGGCTTTCTTTTTATCTCGATCACACTCTCACTCTCAACACAAAACAGCATACGTATTGAGTGTAAGTGTTGTTAGCTGGTTTTATTGAATCTGTGTCTTCATAATGTCTTCCAGATCTCATCGACACTATAGAAGAGTGGCGTTGCTGCTGACTGTCAACGTATGCAGCGGATGCGCCCTGTTAGGCACTTTGCCTAACGGGACCCTGTTTTCCACTCCTTTCATTTTACGACTATTTTTGCGTGCTTTTGGGAGACGCCGCTCACGAGACCTTCGGAGATTGAAGCGAAGTCCGCTAGACGTCCGGAGGTGACAGACGTCACAGCGTCAAGCGCTCCGAGGAACCGCAACCACCTCATGAGCGACACAGGCTGCGAGGACATCATGCTGTACTTCTCTGCTTCAGACAAGGATTTATCGGATGACGGTGATTACTTGACAGTTGTGATGCAAAAAGGAAAGAGGAGAATCGTCACTGCTTCCTCGTCTTCAACAAGGACGACAGCCATATCAAAGAACAATGACACGGCTTATACCATCCTCTTCTTGCCCGAGACGCCAACTGATGACCTGAATCGGCTAAACAGGCAAGCCATATCTGTCACACTGGAGGCTCTTGTTCCGAATGAGATTATAGATGTGAGAATTAACACCCGTGAGAACATTCTCGTGGTCGATGTCAAGGTCAAAGCAGCGCTGGATATCTTGAGTACAGTCAAAGTGCAGGGCAAGATTAATGTTCGCACAATAATACCACAGGACAGCGATACTTCATCAGGTGTGATTTATGATGACGATGAATCAATCACCGACAACGATCTGCCTATTTTGGTTAAACCTGCCGCACCAGATATCACTATTACTGAAATCCGTCGTCTAGTAGAATCACGTTGTGTGAGGATAACCTTCAAGGG
Organism: Dermacentor andersoni; assembly: GCF_023375885.2. Lineage (NCBI taxonomy): Eukaryota > Metazoa > Arthropoda > Arachnida > Ixodida > Ixodidae > Dermacentor > Dermacentor andersoni. The sequence goes on along the minus strand of NC_092814.1, from coordinate 215,839,216 downwards.
AGGAAGCTTTCCGTCACAGGTGAAAGTTGGATTTTTTCGTCATCCAGTCCGACCGTTCATTCCACGACCACTTCAGTGCCGTAATTGTTTGAAAATAGGGCATGTCAGCGGCATTTGCAAAAATTCGACCGTGTGCCCAAAATGCTCTGAGCAACACAGCGCTGATGTTTACCGTGCGACTGATTTTAGGTTTGCAAATTCTCTGGTCCCCATGAAGCATTGTCGAAAGACTTCCCGAGGCACAAGATAGAGTTGAAAGTCCTGAACAATGGTGAAAGACAACTCAACGCATAGAGAGGCTGCCGCCAAAGTGCGACGACGTCGTGTCCGCCGCAGACGATCTTCGTCTACTAGAAATACTGAGACCGTCGTAAGAAAGACGCTACTTCTAACAGCTGGTGCTCCCAAGACGCTCATCCACACTAGCAACACGGCGTCTGGTGACGCATTGAATACGTCTTCTGCAAACGCCTGGCCTGCACTTCCGACATTAACTCCTCCAACAGAACAAAGATCGACGGTGGACTACCAACGCACCAACGATGGTACAGATCGCGCGCGAGGACAAGACAAGCAAGTAATCGCTATAATAAAGTCTCTAATTAAAGTCATTCGCGTATTGATTATTGACATGCATACGCCATCTGCTCGGGGCCCGGTGCACTGAAAGGGCTGGACAGTCTGAATCCGGTTCTTGCGAGCCTCGAATAGCAAGCACAATGGCTCTACCGCGTCAGCCGTTCTTCAGACAACTCAAGGAAACGTCTATTATGCAATGGAATGCCCGTGGACTGAAATTCCGTATTGCTGATTTTCACCATTACGTTTTCACCAATCGATTCACCGGTATTGTCGTATGTGAACCGGACATACAGAAACCCGTCCGGATCTCAGGCTATGAACCTTACGTGTCATCGACTTGTAATGAAATTAGCAAGGTGATCATCTATGTACGGTGTGAACTGACTTACATTATTCATCCAGTGCTGCCACATGACAGTAATCAGTATGTCTGTTTGACCGTGAAAATCGCAAACTTTCATTTACCCTAGTGGGCGTTTACCTTTCTCTATCAAGTCGTTTCGACAGACAGAGACTGAGTGGTATTATAGATGCGACTCCTGGTCCACGCATTGTTCTTGGGGACTTTAACGCACATCATTCACTTTGCGGAAGCGTCAAGGTAAATTCCAAAGGAACAAACCTCGTTTCCTTTGCCTGTGACCGTGAGCTTTGCTGTCTAAACGATGACAGTCCCAGGTTTCTGCGCGGCCGGACGTACAGTAGTTGTTTAGACTTGGCTTTTGTCTCGCGATGCCTCGCTCGCCGCGTCATTTGGTTCACAGATATAGAAACCCATGGATGCGACCACATTCCTACCTACCTGAAGATTAAAGGCCTAACCAAATCCATTCCACCCTGTTTTAAACAAACAATAGATTGGCACGTGTTTAAATCACTTATGGAAGACGCATGCCACGAAGGCATCTCGTCCACACTAGAAATTCAGATAGCCACGGCTATGCAGAATGCTATGCGTTCATTTCGGCCATTGGAGAAATACACACATGTTTATGCGGAAATACAGAGCCTCCGTGCAATCCACCGGCGAGCGGACCGACGGTACAGACGGACTAAATTGGTTTACGACCTTCGAGAGGCCACACGCATTTAAAAGCAAATTCAACTTCGTCTTCCTGTGCTGCAAAATCAGCGCTGGAAATCCTTTTGTGAGTTTATCAATCCGCGTATAGCTCTGTCAGTTGTCTGGAGAACAGTCCGCGGACTTCGCACAGCTCCTCAACAGCGCCACCCATTTAAATATCCAGCCCTCCATCAAGGACGCCGAGAAGTCGACGTAGCCGAAGATTACTGCGCAAGGATCGCGGGCCCGGCGTTCACCTATTGACCTTCTACATTTATTCCTAAAATTGTCCCCCCTTGCTCCCGAGATCGTCGTATGGACGCTCCTTTCTCCATCGAAGAACTGGAGGCCGCATTTGCTGGGTGCAGACGATCTTCGTCACCTGGATCCGATGGCATCACGTACTCTGCGCTTGCAAACCTTAATCAAGAGGCCAGACATGCATTTCTTGGCCTATATAACGCATCATGGCGGGACGGCCTGGTCCCTACCACGTGGAAACCCAGTCGCCTTGTTCCACTCCTCAAGCCTGACATCTCCACTGGAATTGTCATCTTACCGTCCGATAGCACTGGCCAGCTGTGTCGGCAAGGTAATGGAGAGAATGATCTTTACACGGTTAGAATGGTACTTAGAATTTTACACCCGCCGTGGTTGCTCAGTGGCTATGGTGTTAGGCTGCTGAGCACGAGGTCGCGGGATCGAATCCCGGCCACGGCGGCCGCATTTCGATGGGGGCGAAATGCGAAAACACCCGCGTACTTAGATTTAGGTGCACGTTAAAGAACCCCAGGTGGTCGAAATTTCCGGAGTCCCCCACTACGGCGTGCCTCATAATCAGAAAGTGGTTTTGGCACGTAAAACCCCATAATTTTTTAATTTTTTAGAATTTTACAACGTCTATCCAGAGGTCATGGCTGGCTTTCGAGGCGGACACTCATCAATAGATAGCGTTATTGACCTTGTAACGTATGTACAGCACCAGAAACATCTGAAGCGAATCACTGCAGCCTTATTCCTTGTTGTTAAAGGTGCGTACGACAATGTCGATCATCATGCTATTTTGGACGCCTTAGAACCTATAGGGATTGGTGGACACGCCTTTCACTGGATACGCAGCTATTTGAATGGAAGATCTTTCTTTATTTTGACTGAAGATGGACCAATGCCGTCTAGCTATGTCAGTCGTGGTGTACCACAAGGCGGAGTACTCAGCCCGTCCTGGTGCTCGTTAGTCTCACCGATTCGTTACCGCAAACCGTTCAGCTCTCCGTATATGCAGACGACATTTGCATATGGGCTTCAGGAGTGGCGCGTGTACAAGTTCCCGCACGACTTCAGAAGGCTTCAACGGCCTATCAACATACCTAAGAAGGCAAGGCCTGGAGCTTTCCCCCGAGAAATGGGAGCTCGTTGCTTTTACGCGCAAAGCGATGGCCCGTATGCTTTGCTTATTAATGACCAAACTGTATGGTACAGACGAACGCACCGCTTTCTTGGAGTCATGATTGATAGGGACTTGTCTTGGAGCCCTCACGTCTCGTACATGACAAAGCGTTTGACCGCCATCGCGGACCTTCTTGCGTTTCTTGGCGGGTAGTCCTGGGGCGCTACAGTACCATCAATGTTGCAACTATATAAAGCACTGTTTTTGGGTTTCCTGCGGTACAGCTTACCTGTACTAGGAAATACTTTCACTACAAATATCCGCAAACTCCAGAGTGTGCAAGCACAGGCACTCAGAACTTGTCTTGGTCTCCCCAAAACTACGTCATCGAGTGCGACAGTGGCCATTGCCGGAGACACTCCTTTGACAGTCTACATAGATACAGATGTCCTGAGAACACATATCCGACACCTGACTCGGATTCCCTCACACAATCTTGCTTGCTTGCCAGCGAAGAGGCCACATTCAACTTTTGCCAAAAGTGTTGTAAGACATCAGTCCCACTTGCCATCAGAATTTACGCCTGCTACACGATTATCAGACCCATTATGGTGTCTGCACGGGCCGAAAGTGCAATTGACAATTCCAGGAATCAGAAAGAAAGCTGGAGCGTAGTTGCAAGGTTTGAAACAAACAACTTTGGAACACATTCACAACGTACACAAATTGCGGCAACATGTCTACACAGATGGTTCGGTAAAATTCAACAGCTCAGCTGCTGTAGTCATCATCCCGGCAACATCTGAAGAAATCTAATTAAGCACTTCATGTGTGACCACAACAACGGGTGCTGAACTTGCGGCACTCCGTGCTGCACTTGATTTCATTAATCAGGAACCACTACAACAATGCACAATCTTAAGTGACCTCAAGGCAGCCCTTCAGTGCATACAAAGCCCAACGCGCCACGGACCCAATGAACAACTGGCCTAAGAAATTCGACCCATGTATCATCGCAGCCATGACAAGGGACACAACATAATCTTTCAATGGCTTCGAGGACATTGCAGCATCAGCGGAAATGACCACGCCGACGACTCCGCCTGATCTGCACATGAAAGTGGTCAACGTGTTTTGATTCCGCTTTCGCGAACAGACGCGGCGGCTGGGCTGCGATTGATGTCCCGTGAATCTACTTTGCCTCTGTGGGACTCGAACGCTTTCACCATGTGTCGTTTGCGTTCGTTGTCTCCGGACATATGGATCCACCTATCGCCTGGGCTACCACGACGTGAGCAGACCATGCTATACCGTCTGTGGTTAGGCGTTGCATTTACGAACTCATATGCTTTCCTTATTGGAATGACCGACAGCTCCACGTGCGCCACATGCAACATCGATGAGACGCTCGCCCATATTATCTGTGTCTGCCCGCGATATAGTGCCCAGAGGCAAGTGCTGTGCAGAGTACTGGAGCAGTTGGACAATCGCCCACTATCAGAACTCAAAGCTTTAGGACAGTACCCCCATAGAACATCCGCGATGAAGGCCGCACTCGCGTTATTAAGGTTCCTGCGGTTTGCGGGGCTTCACGATAGACTTTAAGAACGCCGCCCCCTACCGCTTTGTAGTTTTCGTGGTTTGCCCGTGTTCGTCTCTATTTATCTCTATGTCCCTCTTCCCCTCTCCTTCTTTCTTTATCCCCCTTCACCCTTCCCCCGTGCAGGTAGCCAACCGGAACTGTCTCTGGTTAACCTCCCTACCTTTCTATCCATCATTCCCCCTCCCTCTCTCTCTCTCTCTCTCTCTCTCGTCCTCCTCGTGTATACATGTATTCTCACACTGAATAAACTTCACTTCGTATGCAGTGCCAACTGTACTACGGTGAACATTTTCGCATGAACTATACGTTTGTGGGGTCCATAATCTCGACGTCGTGAAGCCTAATAGAGTGCATCACATGGCCATAAGCGAAGTCATTCGTTCAATAGCCACCCATCATGGGCCTTTGGGATTAGACACATTAAGAGGGAGAATGCACTGCAGCTTTACTTTCTTCAACCCCACTGAGCGAAGTACACTTTGGTGGACTTCCAACGTAAACGAATTCAGCTTATATATATATATATATATATATATATATATATATATATATATATATATATATATATGTAAACGCGGGTTTGGCTCCCACCGGTGGCACGTTATATTTTCGTGTCCACTTTCTCTTCTCTTAACCCCTTTACCATTTTCTCCACTTCAATTTAAACCATAGCTAATTTCCCCGATGCTTTCCTCGGCTTCATTATCTGTTGGCTTTATATTGTCATGATCAACAAAAATCGAGCCCCTCGGTTTCCTTTCTCTCTCGTTCATTGATTGCGAAAATCTCGACTCTGGCATCCTTAATATCATTAGGCAGCATACAAGCGTTAATTACCCACGTGCCTGCTCTCCTAAGTTCACGCGTTACGTTAAAAATGATGTTCCACATCCACCCACCATGCCTTTGAGTGGCGCTGGCTAACACTCCCAGGGCTAACACACCTAGTAAACATAAATACATAAGTTAGTGGGTGGAGTGATAGCCGTCGCGGTAGCACAATTGTTAGTGCAACCCGCGCGTAATGTGGAGGTTGTCGGTTTGGCTCCCACTGGTGCTACGTTAACTTTTCGTGAACTTTCACTTCCCTTTTCCTTATTATATTTGCATTTCAATTTCAACGACAGGTAATTGCCCCGATGCTTTTCTTTGCTTCATTTTCTGTTGACTTTATATGGTCATGATTAACAAAAATCGAGCCCCTCGGTCTCTCTCTCTCTCTCTCTCTCTTTGTGTGTATGTGTGCGTGCGTGCACGCGCGCGCGCACGTGTGTGTTGTGTGTGTGTGTGTGTGTGTTGTGTGTGAACGTGGAAATAATTTCGCTACTTTTACAGAAACCGAATATAAAACCGGTTCTTTGCCTGATCTCTCCACCTCAACGCCGTTGCTGTGAATAGAGCATTTAACAGCGCCCAATTCTAGCATCGATTGCTTGAAAACATGCGCTTACTGTAGCTTTTGCACATCTGGAGTGCTGCTATGGTTTAATAGTTTCGTGTTCTAGACAATGTTTAAAGGAACTGACAACCAATTTTTTTACGGCACCCGTTCTTTTAATGCAACGGAAAGCTTACTGGTCTCAGTGTCCAATCACAGAGGGGTAACGCGGGAAACGCCGCGTAAGATTTTTATCGTATTTTCGTGACCTACATTGAGGATGTAGTCGTGCTAAAGACACATGCCGGAAACAGTGATAGGTGAGCGCGATAGCGACTATACGTCGACATTAGTGGGAAGCAGACAAGTGCGTCCCTAGCAGTTTGAAAGTAATATTTTGTTCATCAAGCCGATGTGCTTGCGGTTAATGTTTTCTGAAGCGTTCAATTATACTTACAATAACAGGTGGCGTCTGAATCTGCACCCAAGCGATGGCTCCCTCCAAGTAACACAAACTGAACTCGAAGGCCATGCTTTTACTGGCTGCATGCGCTAGACAGTTTCTTTTTATGCAAGCCAAGCTAAGTGGTAAGATATCCCAGTAGTGTTATTATTGCAGTGCTGGTACCCATTCAGGGCACAATTGGTCGATGGGATTTCTTATTTCACAGAAACCACGAAGCTCGGGGTACTTACTCGCAAACCTGCGCGCTTACAACAGCCCTCATGTGCGCCGCGATGCATTGAACCAGATCTGTAGCTCCACTCGTTACCACGAAGACAGCGTCGCTCGTTAGCATGCACTTTCTTTTACTTCTTAATACCCAAAGAATAAAGCGCTAAAATCTAATCATATACGAACGGCAATTTTAACCAATAAGTATGCCGTGCGTAATAACAGCCGACTTACGCACAGTACTCGCTTGTACTACATCCGGGGTACCAAGACTTAACCGCCAGGTCACGCCACTCACTGGTTTTTGAAACTTTTCTTGTCAATTTAAAATCATGTCTTCTACTTAAATCAAGAACAGCGTGCTTCATTCTATCCCTATAAGTCCTGGTCATTTCATTTCCATCAATGTCTCACAATACATTGATATTGCTATTGATGTTTGAAGTTTATTTTCTTTCTTGATTACATTACATTCTGGCCAGTTGTCAGCCCCTTTAAGGACAGGTAACGATAGTGAAGCTCTTTAGTAAGGGTATCATTAGTTAGCAAGGAATGCGCGAGTTAACTTCAGAGACTTCGCAGTGGAATATAGTATAGTTCTGATATTTTGTAAGATGCCGTCACCTGTTTCGAAATGTTCTGAGCGGTTATTGACAGGAAAGAACTATCAAGGGAAAACTGCACTCCGGAAGAGCCTTTTCAGCATTCATCGTATTCAGTGCTGCACTGAACTACATAGAGTTGGAGATGAAAAAGACCACGGGGAGCGGTTGAAAAACGACACGGAGCTGTGCGGGTGGCCCCTGACTGTCAGTTTGCTGCCTTTCGAGAAAATGGGCGATGACATGCAAATCACACGCTCCGACTTCCGGGTTTCTAGTTTCCTTGTCAACTGCGGATGTCAGCTGCGATGATTCCACGGAAGGATACGTGGAGCGAAAGCGAAGTGAGAAGACAGCGCGCACACGAAACAAGGAACAAAATAAATGAGTTCGTCCGCTTTCTCGCTAATCATATTTCTAGTCATAATAGCCCGTTTTCTATTTCAAGACACAAGGAATACACCCCCGCCCCTCCCCCGACACGTAAATATAAACCTGCATAGGAAAACTCGATGCAAATGGGGGTATGTGCACTAGCCGAAAACAAAACAAAAAATATCGATCAGTCCAGGTACCACGTTTGTCTACATTACTATGAAAACGGCATTACATACGTGTTATGACGCTCGAATCGAATGTTAAAATGGTTCACAACGTTTACTTAATTTAAATCGTACCTATCACTTATGAAGGAGTTGTTCTGTACGAGACCCAAATGTCATAAAATGCTACGTAGGCTCGGTGCTTCCCGGGCTTTTTTTTTTCTCGCTTTTTTGTGACATTGACACCGCAAACAAAGACAAACACGCGGTCCCATTCTCAACTTCTGCATGAAAAAGATAATTCTGTGCCAAATTTCTAGCATGCAATGAATCACAACTTGGCTTAAAAGTGTTGCAGCGTTGCAATTCAGGACAAACAAGCGTGAATAAGCTAGGTACGATAACATACTGATATATTATCGGCATTACTTGGGGTGGTACTTTACCGCAAGCGGACCTCATATACATGTGCCTTGATTCTTTCCGCCCATTTAGCATATGCAAAATAATCGAGATGGTCGAAACCTGACACGTGGATGCAAAAATGAATATTGGAACGTGTGCGGAACATGAACGCGTCTGTGGGAACTTGACCATAGCGTTGTTTTACGCGTGAGCGTACATTCCCCCACATTGAAGGTTCGCGATGTGGGTGTTGAAGCTCCATGATAAAAATTGACAAAACGCCAAGAATGAGGTTAGTGGCGCAGCTGTCCCGGCGAATACATGTAAAATTGCCGCACAACTGGCCACTCAATCCACTTTGCGTGTATTTGCGCACTTCGTTCACGCTCGGGAAAATGCTTTTATGCAGCATGTATTGAGCAACAGAAAGTTGTATCGGGAGTTTTTTGTGTCAATTTTCTCATTGACACTTTTCATCGAAGTATAACATTCGAGAAGTCGATTACTTAATTAAGACTAATTGTGTAGTTAGGCGGAATGCAAAAAATAATCTGAGTATCTCCAAGCGAAAGCAAGCAACATTACCTTGGTTCTATCCAGCTATGTGGCATTTGCATATTTTTAAATCTTGGTGCAGTTGGGACACCCTGCATAAAGAAAGATTTCTTGCCCAAACCGACCACCTCTCGTTCGTCTATTTAGCCACCGCGCTATTTGAGTGCCTGTCGCAAATAGAACCTTTAAGAAAGTTAAACAATCGCTAGGAGGAAGTGAACCCACACAGAAGGGGAAAAAAGGGGGAAATAACACTCACATATCCTTACGTTCACAACATATAAACATATATTATAGGCCATATAGCAACATAACGAATATTGCACTGCACCACAGCGTATATGTGTGATTCTCTGCGGCATGAGCGAAAATAGCAGGATTAAGTCGAAGGATTGACCCTTCTATCAAAGCGGGTTGCACCAACTACAGTCCTTATATGACACGTGCTAAAGGCATTGTGTAGATTTTTACTTATTTATTTATTCATTTATTTATTTATTTATTCATTCATTTATTAAATATTGCGGACACGTGGTCCATGCAGGGAGGCCGACATATGGCACATACAATGAAAATCAGAGTGACAAAACAAACAGAACCATGAAATTACAAGATTAGGAACTGGATTCAACTATACAGTTCCATTCGGTTACAGTTGGAGGAAAAAAAGAAAACTTATATGTGTTTGTTCTTGCAAAGTAAAGGGTTAATGCATCATGTCTGACTGCATCATATCTCACTTTCATGCGGTGACATTACATAGGGCCAAAGGGGACGCTACCTCAACGAAACGTTGAAAGAACACGAGGGAAACATTAAATGGGAGTACACGTGGTAGACCTTAAACAGTAAGGAATATGTGGCGATAGTCCAAAGTACAAAAAAGAAGAACTAGAACCTTGCATAGGCACTATAACCAACTAACGGGACACAGGCCGGTTGGGTTTGTCATGTATTAGCATGGGACATCAGTCATGTTGTCACAGTAGGAATTACAGTATCTCGGAATGCACGGCTTAATAAGTCCTTCAACATTACTTACAATTTTGTCCTTTTTTATCGTGTTTTCTTTTAGTATTTCGTTCTGAAGGGCTCTCTTTGGGGGAATATACCGGGTGATCATCTCGAAGTTTCGCAGAATTTTTAAACACCTCCTGTAGCAGATACCGTATTCTTGTCCTTGAGCTAAGTTTCCAAGCGCAGAGGCCCAAACTGTGGTTAGCTCAATGACTGCGGCATATCTCTTATCGAAACAATGTTTCACATGAATGGTAAATATTTATCTCCTAAAACTCTGTTATATACTCGTATATTTGGAAATAAGAAGGTATGGAAGCTGACGGGTGCGATAATGTTGGAGATACCGTGCAATAATTTGCCAGCAGTGCACTGCTACCCTGTTTACGCGCAGCACAGTTGCACTATTCCCCAGTCAGCACGCATGCCAGCTGGCGCCAAGGTTGCAGGGAAAATTATATTAAGTAATTACGCAAGCATTCTGCATCTCGTTGACCAATCGTGTTCGGGACGCTGTCAGCATGAGGTGAGATTTGAATATATTGATTCAATTGCAAATATGCAACAATGCAATGAAATAATGCCGCTTTCATCAGAGCGGCCGAGAGCAAGCTAATGATAATAAGTTGTACGGCAATGATAGGTAGTCGTAAGGTCTAAAGATAATGTGAGCATACCGCTAAGATCAGTATTTTGGTTATTGACAGTCACAATATAGCACTGCGAATAATGTAATAAAATGGGTTGCTTGTTATTTGGACTATTTGGCTCTTTTTTGTTTATTTGTTTGTTTTAGGAGGCAATCATAAATACTTCTAAGAAGATCCATGAAACTTTTGAGATCATGATAGTGTGAAATCGAAGTTACCGTTAATTACTGTTTTTTAATTACTGTTTGTTGCTTCTGAATGCCTTGTTAAGCCTCGTAAACGTTGCACGCGCTACATTTTGACTAGCGCTTCATCACCTCAGACAATCCTCTCTTCAGCTCCAAAGTTTCTCTAGTTAGCAATAACTGGACAACGCAACTTTTGCACGAGTGCTCAAATTTGATATGTTGTTCACAGGGATCGCTTCAACAAAAGTTCCTTAGGTAAAAGCCCAGCCAACCTAAAACACTTTCAGTGATAGCACACAAGAAGTCATTTATTGTTTTGTATGGCTAAGGCATTTCCGTCATCCGAGAACAACCCGCGAACAAGCTCGTTGACGCCCTTCGGCGCAACTGCGCGAACGCGCTCGTCCCACTGCTGACGCGTTCCTATTCTGCCGTTCATGTAATTGGACAGAATAGGACGCAGAGCGCTTCACATCCTCCGCTCCTGCAGGGCTAACAACAAAGTCAGGCATACAATTTTCTGGGTACCGGGACACACTGGAATAGAAGGGAACCTAAGGGCGGACAAGGCAGCTCGAGAGCACATAAACCGAGCGGCCACAAGCACCGACCCTGAGGAACCCATACCAGTCAATCCAAGCTACTCAGACATTCTGAATTACTATAAGGGGGTCCGAATCAAATACCCTCCACCCCACAACAGCCTAAATCAGCATGAAGCAACCTCTTGGAGGAGGCTGCAAACAGGAACATACCCAAATCTAAACACACTAAGCAAGATGTTTCCCACCCAGTATAGAGACATTTGCCCCTGGTGTGGCGCCAAGCCCACCTTATACCGCATTACATGAGGATGCGTTCAGAATCAACAATTCCTTCATATAAAAGACCCGAGTGCGGAGCAGTGGGAGAGGGTGCTCTCCAGCGGAGACCCGAAAGTCCAGCATGGACTAGTAAGGCACGCTGACCGAGTAGCCACCCTCAGTGGTGCCCTGGAATAGGGGCGTCGACCCTGCGCAGATGGGGAAGAAGACCGTGAAGACGGCCGACCCCATCTGCCACCGCTAATTTCTAACCAATTAGAGCAAATAAAGTTTTTCCTCCTTCTCGCGCGTTCCTCGTCGCCGCCTCCTTCCACAGCTGGCTCCGTTGCCGCTCATTGCTTAAGGCGGTACGAGCCATTCATTGGCAATAGGAAACTATCAACATCATCTTCATCGACAACTATCATCATCAGCAAGTTGCTCGAACATCATCGTCGTCTTCCATTGATGGCTCGTGTGCGCCCCTCGGTGCAACCGCTCGAACGCGTTCGTGCCTGTGCTCGCGCGTTCGTCGTCGTCGCCTTCTTCCACAGCTCGCTCCGGTGCCGCTCATCATTCCGACGTAGATGCGCACGCACAAGCCCAGTTAAGATCACAGGGATTTTATTTTAACGTCCCTTCACTTGATCTACTCCATCGCTTCTAACTTCTCTTCCTTATCTCCCAAGCCGTACCCCACTACTCGCTCATATCTGAAATGAGCGACGCGCCAAAAGAGGAAGAAAACTTTGCCACAGATGCCCCCCCCCCCCCCCCCCCCCTGCAGACAAGTGGCTGTGGTCACTTGAAGAGGTGGTCAGACGAAGGTGCTGATAATGGGAGCTGGTTTGATCCTTGCGATGGCAACTGTGACTTCACGCCCAATGCGCAGGATTGTGAAATGGTGTTCAGAACGTTTGATGACGGGGAATGGACCGTAGTAGCGGTGCTGAAGAGAACGACGAGGCATGCCAACATGGACAAAAACATGTAAGGCTGTCTGCAGGTTTGACGGTTGGAAAATATTGTGCTTATTCGTGTGATCGGAGGTTGGCGATGGCCGCAAGTTGTGCATGAAAATGCGTAGACGCTGGACGAAAGAAGATGGGTCCGAAACATTCGGCGTAAATACGGGGTTAACGAGGTCACCGGGCAAACGGAGGATGCAGCCGTAAACCATTTCAGCTACAGAGTATACGCGAGTTCTGGAAGGAGTGTTGATCGAAGGCCGAGCTACATGATTGGAAGGTGCGATACCCAATTCTCCGAGTGAGGCTGAGTGGTGAGTGCACCATTCAAGTGCCGATGCAGCCTTTCGACGAAGGTGTTTGAGGCAGGAAGTTAAGCAGTTGTGCGAATGCACGCACAACCAGAAGGAATGTTACAGACGTGAAATGTGCCGATTCAAACTGTCTGCCTCGATCAGTGGTCACCGTTGATGGCACACCAAAACGGCTATTCCCAGTCGACAAATGCATGAACAACTGTTTCCGCCATTATGTCAGGCATTCGAGCTATTTGAAGCCACTGGGTGGCTTGAACTACACGTAAATACACGAAATCAATACACGTAAGCAAAGACGTATAATCATGGCATGGTGGCAAAGGTTCAAATGAATGGTGTCGAAATGCACATTGGGGACAGGGAATTTTCCCAATGGAGGCTTGGTGCGTCGTTGTGCGTTGATACGTTGACACGCCGTAGAAGTGTGGACCCAGTGGCGTATATCATTGCGTATGCGCGGCCAAACTTAACGTTTGGTGATAAGGTGTGGCAGGGCACGTACGCATGGATGGCAGATTGAGTGCAGTGTATCAAAAACAGCACGACTGAGAAGAGCAGGAACATAGATGCGGGTACTGTCAGGTGAAACGTCGCACCTGAGTTTGACGTCGTGGTCGGGAAAGTTCACTTGCTCCAAGCGGAGGGATGTAGAAGATTGGAGTCGGGGAAGTTCATCATCGGTTACTTGAGGTACCGCGAGTAAAAACAAGGAAAGGCGGACAGAACTTCTCGTGGCGTTGATGTTAATACGACTGAGACTGCTGCCCTGTTAAGGCTGCTGCCCCGTTGATGTTAATGAGGAGAGTGCGTTAATGATGAGGAGACTGCTGCCCCGTTGATGTTAATACGACTAATAAGACTGCTGCCCTGTTAAGGCTGCCTTTGACGTAGTGTATGTCTGTCGTGAATTCGGCAATGAAAGCAAGATGGCGGAGCTCTCTACAGGAGTATGGGTGGCACTGCAGGAACATAAAAGCCGAAACAAATGCTTTGTGGTCAGCAAGAATTAGAAACTGTTCCCCTTCAAGGAAATACCTGAAATGCTTCACTGCGAGGTAGGCCGCGAGGAGCTCCCGTCCGAGAGTAGTGTATCGGTGTTCAGTGACGCGTAATTTGCCGGGAAAAGAAGGAGATGTGGGCCCATATACCATTAATCCGCTAATGAAGAGCGGCTCCTACGGTTTCCAGAGAAACATCCACCATAAGGCTAGTGGGAGGGGTCTGATGGGTGATGCAGGAGGGCGGCTTGTGCAAGTTCTGTCTTAACGGCGGCGAAAGCTTGATCAACGACCGTGTCCCAAGGAAGTGCGACAGAGTCAGCTTTCGAAATGAAAAGGAGGGCTTCAAGAGGCAGCACCAACTTAGAGCATCCAGGGAGAAACGGCGATAAAAAATTATGCGTGGCTCCAGAGACCAGTGGAGCCGGGGGGAGGCCAGTAAACTAGTGCGAAACTACACACAAGACACGCGAGCGCCGGCAACGAGCTTCTGACAGAAAACTTCTAAAGGCTACGTGGGGACTTTGGTGGCAGGTAGTCGATGATGGCCTGAACCTTGTCAGGCAGTGGAGTGATGCCATGATTGGTAATGTGATGCCCGGGAAAATCAATCTCCGGAACCGCAAACTGACATATGTCAACATTGATGACGAGATCGTAATCACGAAGTCGAGTGAAAAGTTGACGTGGGTGTGCTTTTGGTGGGTTTCAGCATCCTTTCTGGCGTCGAGAAGATGATCTATGCAGGCAAAACAAAACTGTAATCCTCTGGTGACTTCGTCTATAAAACGCTGAAAGGTTTTGAGCTGCGTGGCGCAAACTGACAGGCATGCGTAAATACTCAAAAAGGCCAAATGGGTAGTCATAGCAGTTTTTGTAATGTCCGCTGGCTCAACGTGGATGAGGTCGTAAGCCTTCACACGATCGACTTTCGAAAATATTGCTGTGCTCGTTAAAAAGGCAGTGCAATCCTGAAAATTGGGTAACGGATATCGGTCGGGAACAGTGGCCGGATTATGTGCGCGATAATCACCACACGGCTGCCATTCACTCTTCTTCTTAGGCACCATATGTGCAGTGCTGACGATCACGAGCTTGATGACCGATGAATTTAGTTGCAACATGTGCTCGAAGTTTATCAGGACTGAGTCGGCGGGGGCAATAGTGAACGAGGGGGGGGGGTGGCTGTGGTACCAATACAATGGATTAAGCCCCAACCACTGGCACGCGCTGGAAAGCTTCGGCGCGCGCCGAAGGGTCAAATGCGTCAAAGCGTCGGTCGGGAACTCGCTGAAGCGGAACGTCGCGCAGCGATTATGTCTACTGCCGATGCTAGAAGTTTGCCGGCGCGCGGCGAAGCTGCGCCGGCGTGCACCAATGGGAGGCTGCGACGCCTCGCAGGCGTCAACCAATCGGAGGCTGCGGAGCCTCTGGCTGCTAAGCTTGTAATGGCCGACCGTGCGGAGACGCCGGCACCAAAGATCGTCCGAGTGTTTTGGACGCACGACGCGCGCGACAGTGTTCCTGAAAGACAGTGTTGTAATAGTAGGCCGACAACGACACGATCAACCGACCGACGACCGTGGGTTGTGGCAGTGCGACGTGGATCCGAAGCGACTTCGAACGACGCCGACTAATCCAACCTGCCCACTGGGTTCCGCCGGGCTCGGTACGATCGTCTGCTAAAACAGCAAACCGAATCACGATTGCCGCAACGTCTGTGCTTGTTGTATGTGCATATTGTCGTGCTCAAAACGAATGGAAACACGTTTACGAGCTCCGAAGTCTGGATAATCAACACTCGCCTATCGCCGATGTTGTTTACGTTACGCGTAGGCCTAGCGCGTCCATCGAGTTCGTAACTGGCGAGTGAACGAACTCACCTGAGAAACTCTGTCGAAGGAAATGAATTTTTAGGTCCGTTTGGTGCTGCAGTGATTTAAAATATGGCACTCTTGACTTCGTGTGACCTGTGATGGGGTGAATGAACCGTGTGGAAGTTGGGTTGGTCAACCGCGGCGTGTTTCGTGTGGTGTCGGTTGACTCAAGTTTAACGGGCAAGCTCTGCGCTGTTTCCAGTGGTAAAGATAACTTCCGAAAGCGAAATACACGAGTAGCCGAACTATTGGAAGTACTTACATAATCAGCCGTGCCGCCTGTTTCAGCTGACACTGCGCTCTTCTATTCGGCATGTGAATCCAGTTCAGTACAAGTTCACTGTACTCATTCACTCACTTCTTTCTAGTGCGTCCGTCTTTTGGGCTAGTTGGGCATAAATCGCTCGTGATGCAATCAAGAACACTGACGCACTGAAGCATACGTGACAACGCAGTCATGTTTGAGTCAGTGTGTCGTTATAGTTGAGCACTGCAAAAAGAAATTATCTGTTTGCAACGTGTGCCCTGTGTGCAGTGCATAGCAGGACCTGCATCATGCAAGACCTATGCATGTAGCAGCGTATACCACGATTCGATGCCCGCTTCAGAAGCAGCAAGTACTGAGTCAATGAAACTGTAATTGATTTTTTATCTCACTTTTTGCTTATGGAAAGTGTAGATGGTGTGAGTGCATTGTGGGGAAGGTGAAAAGGTGTCATCAGTGTTTTGTGCAGTCAGTACGCTTAAACTGCTGGAATCCCTTCAGCCTCTACTAAAATGTTTCTTGCTGCGATACTATAAATTGTAGTCAGGACAAAGATCTACTCAAAACCAAGTTACTAATGCATCTGCGGAGAATGTGTTTGATTAACAAGTTAACGCTTCCACAACAACAATATGCCGATGCACAGCATATGTGCTTACAATAAATACATTCCGTAAAGGCGAACGACTGGGCCTACAATATCAAACTTTGTAGTAGCACCGTAAAAAGTGCTGCCATGCGTATCAGCTACAACGAAACTGCTGCACGTCCAACCTTCTTCCTTGGAGGCACTTCTATAAAGACTGTTCGGGCCCTTCCCATTCTGGGTGTAGCATTTAGCTGTTCTCTCAACTTTTCCGCATATGTCACCAGCACTGTATGTAAGCACCGGCCCTTTCTTGGGTTTGTGTCCCGTGTCTCCCTTCCCTGATGACCTAAGGTTTTCCGAGCACTCTACACTTCTATCATTCTGTCATGACTTGAGTACTGCTCATCAGTATAGTTCCCGTACCAAACTCGCGACGCTAACAAGCTTAAGCTTGTTCAGCGCCGGACAATACGCACCCTTTACTCCCGTCTTTTCGGTTGTCACAAGCTCATGCCAGCCTTCGACGATTGCCTCAAACCCCTCAAGTAGCACACCCTGCAATACCAACGCAACATTGCACTAGTCTATACTGCAGGGTGTTTGACGTCTCTCTGGACAGCACTAATCTTTCTTCAGTTCGTCTGAACAAGTGGTCAGCACAGCCTGAGCCCTCATCACGCCTCTATAGCCCGACACCACAACTCCATGATTATATCTGGCATGCAGAGCTTTCTCTCCACCCCCCTGGCGATTTGGATTCTCCTTCCTTGGAACCAGACTTCATTGGCACTCCTGTGTGTTGTGCACCTGTTGAACGTGTGCGTGTGTGCCGTGCTGTGTTGTTGAGCAAGTGTGTGTGCACGTGGAGGGGAAGGAAGTGTCTTCTGCATCCTGCAAATTCCTGCTTTGGATGTCTGGTTATCAGATGCTCTAACATACAGGCATCAGCCTTCTTTTTAGTCTAGTGTGCCAAGTTAGCACTAAGATTATTATTATTATTATTATTATTAGAATCATCACTTTGACCACATTGATTGTGTTGAAGCCAGCGTGACACATAATTCAAAATATTTCTGGAGCTTTGTGGGCTCTCTCTTCTAAAAGGAGTGCCAAAGATGTACGTCTTCTTCATGAACATAGTGGTGTTGTCTCGAACACTGCTGATGCCTTTGCAGAACATTTCTGTTTGCTATATGGTGTGAAATATGCTTCAAGTAACCTTCCTTCTCAGTCTGGCGCAGTGTATGCCAACAGTCAATGACAAGCTTGTTTCCAAGTATATGAAGTGCCTTAAACTGGTATTGATGGTATTTCCTCCACAGAGCTTAACCCTTTGAGACGCTGTCTACACAATTGGGCACAGCAGAAGCGTGCATCAATAGCAAAAGCACTGATGAAAGTAATGGTATTTAAAATGTGTTTCATACATCTTGAAACACTTATTATTGGAACTGTGCTGCAATTTTGAATAATGTGCAGAATGTTTTAACAAAATGAGTGGGAAGGTAGACGGCTGGGTGTTGTTCCTCTGTGCCAGTATGTTGTATGTAGCGGGTTCACTTCTTTCATTGTTTTTTACAATGTCGTGCACCAGGCATAATTGTCAAGTGGCTGGATAAGTGCTTTTCAAGCTTTTCAAAACACGAAATAGTACATGTTTTCATATTTTGTGATCCTGTGGTGAGTTTTCGCATGGAGTCGAAATTTTGTAAACTTGACAAAACTCGCTAAACAATTGAAAATTCTTAATATTTGCTGCAGCTGTACACTTTCTACGATTCTGAGGATGCAAGAGATGTGGTGAAAGCAACTTTCAATCAGCGGGATAAAGTGGTGTCTGAAAGGGTTAAGACGTATGGAAGCATACTTGTTCCTCGTTCTCACAAGCATCTTCAATAGTTCCCTAAAGTCTAGTACCTTTTCTAGCACTCGGAAGGTAGCATGGACATTGCCCATGCACAAATCAGGTGCTAGATGTGCAGTTACTAACTGCCGACCTATATCTATCCTCTTCAGTGCGTCAGGTGTTCGAATCGATATGGGATTCCTCGCTTTCTGTTAGTGCTAAGAGCATATTAATAAATGAACAGCATGACTTTGTGTGCCGACATTTCAGACTTTCAGACTATTTCAGACTGTCAACAGTGTTCACCACTGCATCGACTTCCAAAAAGAAATTTTTTCACTCTCAAACTGGTGCAGAAGCAATAAGTACTCTTAAATGCTTCCAACACTATGGCATTAAGTTATATGCACAAAACGCACCATGTGAAATTTTGATACACCCTACATGATGCTCCACTCCTTAGGGTCGATGAAATGAAAGATCTTGGTGTGTACTTCGACAAAATGCTATGCTAAGCTTCTCTTCACATAGATAATTACACAAGATGCCCTTGACGCTCTTGGAATTGCATGCCGTATATTGCATGATTTCCACTCACCTGTTGTGTTTCTGAAATTCTGCTGTGTGCCTCCAACTACTAGAGTATGCCTCTGTAGGAGGGGGGTGCAATGAGCAAATCTAATTCTGACCTCATTGAACGCATCCAGAATAAATTGATGTCTATCTTCAAGCACCACTTTTGCCATTCTGGCGACCACAGTTGAGCCTTCTCAAATATACTTCAACTCGCACCTCTAGATTCAAGTCTTAATTAATCGCACCTTTTGTTCCTGTATAAGGTGGTCCATGATATTATACATTCCTTAAAGCTTCTTGATCATATGCATTTCTTTGTGCCGCAACAGTATACCAGGTAGCATGCCACATTCGTTGCCTGGGCTTGTTACAAGATTGTGCTAATAAGACTAGACTCCAAAACATACTTCAGAGTTCATTTCCTGTGTATTGTGTATCTGTAGATAATCACGTAGGATTAACTTCCTTTTACTTTTCCGCATTTCCGTTTTTCCCCATTTGTTTCTCTATCTCCCATTTTTTTGTCTACTACATTCATGTTTTCTCTACATTTTGTCTCACATAGTGCTCGTTAAGTGCACCAGTACAAAGGCTCTCTAGCTGTTCCTGGGCACTACAATAAAAATTTGAATGATTGATTATTATCGTAGTGTAAAATTGTGCTTTTTAAGTATGTACTAGTATACTATTTTAGTGCAGTAGCTTTCGTGCAATTAAAAAAAGGGCATGAATTAAGAAGAGAGTGAGAAAATGATAGATGAAAGGTAGGGAGGTTAACCAGGACTGAGCCCAGTTGGCTGCCCTACACTGGGGAAAGGGAAAGGGGGACGGAAAGATTAAAAGAAGAGAAAGTCCACGATGGATGCTGACCTTGTTGGAGAAGGACGCCTGTGGTCGTCGTTCTGGCATGAATTAAGAAAGTGCAATAATATGCTATGTGCCTGATCATATGCATTGTGCTATTGATTTTTTCTGAGTTTTAATAATGGCTGGCTACAGTATGCAGTGTTGTGCAATAAAATAATATGCCACAGCAATTATTCTGTGCCTCGCAGAAAAATTTGAATATATCTTTCTCAGTCAAAACATCATAGCAGGCTGAAAACAATAAACTGCAATTTTTCTTTTTGTGGTGACGAAGTGTGTAAATTGTGAAAATAACCTGTTTATATATTTCTTA
The DNA here is from genome assembly GCF_023375885.2 of Dermacentor andersoni. Classification (NCBI taxonomy): domain Eukaryota; kingdom Metazoa; phylum Arthropoda; class Arachnida; order Ixodida; family Ixodidae; genus Dermacentor; species Dermacentor andersoni. The sequence goes on along the minus strand of NC_092814.1, from coordinate 215,819,149 downwards.
TACTATGCAAATGAGCTGCTCCCATACATTCGAATAAGTGCTTCAATAGTACGACTTGGCACAGGGCAACGAAAGACTCCTATTAAAACCCTCTAATTCTCAAGCTTGTATTATCTGACGGTATGTCATTTCATTAATGTAAAGAAAGGCAAACTTGATATGTGGAAATCAGTTACAATAGAACATGGCCCTTACACTGTGAAAATGTTTTGTAGCAATACACTCAATGTGAAGGCCTCCGGATGCGGTGTTGATGCATCAAAACAACCTAGAATAAGAGAGGTGCTCCATGGGCTAGATTTGACAGAATCAACAATTGGGGGGAGACAAGATACGAATTACATACATTTTAGCTATTCTAGTTTTTTGTCTGTGAGTCCTGCAGGGGGTTTCAATTCGTTTGTGCTGATTTTCTCAGAACCCACTTTTTCACGTTTCTTTCATGTACCAACAAGCATAATTATATTGACACGGATGCTTTATCTGTGTCCGGTTACCGTATTTCACCGGCTAAAATATGTTAAACGTTATCGCTCGCTGCACGATGCGCCTGAACGTATCGGAAGTTTCGCGAATGTTATCGATGGTTCTGTCTGTTGTCGACGAACCTTGCTAATCTGATTGCATACGCGACACGAATTGTGTTGTAGTTTCTGGAAGGCGCGCGGGCACCAGCGAATAGGCTGTAACTTTCGACGACTGCCGCATGCAAACCGGCGCGCTTGACCCGCAGATGAGATTTTCTACGATTGCCGACAATGCTCGCCGCTATCGTTGCGATTGAGCCGGCACTATTTATTTACCGTCACTACTACGTGGCAATATTTCCAACACAGATTTTTTTTCAGTTATACATTGCACGCCTAATTCTTACATAATTGGCTGTGCAATAAGCTACCAAAAAATGAAATGGTGCAACAGTTTTTGATATATGGCATCGTCGTGCAGGTGTTTGGAAAGCGATCTTGCAGACAGACGACGCGCGAGCGCTGATGTCGATATTTTGTACACTATTGTTACTTCAGAAATAAAAAACTGTTGCGGCAGGTGTATATTCATTATTCAAACGTGTTTTTTATATCTAAAAGCACATACAGATCACTAATTTATTGTTTCAAGCTTAGTTTACACCAAGCTGTTTTAGGCCGGACTTTGACGGATGAAGACGGAATAGTCCAGCAACAGTGCGCCGCAGCCGAGGAGCGTGCTTCGGCGCGCGTCGGAGCTAGTCTCCAGTGGTTGCGCGCCCTTTCCCTCCAGCCGAAGCGAAGCGACGCATTCGCTTGCCAGCGCGCGCCGAAGCTTTCGGCGCGTGCCAGTGGTTGGGGCTTTACAGTGTGTTAAGGGGTTTTATCGATCAGAGACTGTGTAGTAATATCCGGAAACTTGTTGAGTAGAGCTGGATATGGTAAGGTAGGCAGTTTAATGAAAGTAGAATTGAGATCACTAGTGTGTGCCAGAAAACCGTTGACGGACAGACCCGTCATGTTATCCGCCAGGCGACAGGGGCTCATGTCGGCGAGCAGATGAAAATGGCTTAAGAAATCAGTCTAAAACTATGTCTAAAACCAGCGATGCACCAGAAGGGAAAGAAAAGTTTTCCGCAGTAGAATTTAATTTTTCTTGTGTCATCGTAATGAGGAGGTCGCCTTAAATTTTTTGTTTTATTTACGATACGTGGTATGAACCATTGCTTAAAGGGGTATGAGCCATTCATTGTCTTACGTGACGGATGCATTTAATAACAGAGGTGATACGAGTACTTGTGTGCATACCTGTCGTCACGGTGACCACCGATCAGCACAATAAGTATGTTCGTACCTTTGTTCATAATTCTATATCACCTCTGTGTCGTGTGGTCAACAGCTTCGCTGGTCATCCACCTTCATAGAGTGGAATGGCTCATAATTTTTTTTCGCTAATCGAGATGTTTGTCCGTGAACTGAACACAAGAAGTACACAATTTCACGATCTGAAAGTCCGCGTTCTACAGTTACAGTGCAATTTTCAAAAGACCGGCTGAGAAACCTGCGCCCTAGCAAGGAGGCACACGCATGCACTTTGACTGTGCGTAGAATATTCAGCTTGAAATTCAAAGATTCATTTAAAGGTCTCCTCGAAATTTTAACAAAAACGTGTAGCGTATACATGATGCGCTGACGATCGTGTCTGCAAAGTAATACAGCTCTACGCCCCCCCTTCACCCCCTACCTCTCAAGGAAGGGAGGAAGGAAGGAAAACTTTATTTGGTCCTGCAAGTAGTGATAAACGTCGTGAGCCTGCTGGACAGCCCAGAATTGTTCATCCAGGTCCGGGCTGCGAAGTGCAGCCTCCCACCTGGACGCATCCTTGATCGCCGAGTCTTCAATTCTTTCGCAAGACCAGAGCATGTGTTCGAGCGTGGCTAAAGCCCTACAATCTTGGCAATAAGGCTCTGTATACGTCTCCGGATAAAGCATGTTCAGTCTCTGTGGGCAAGGATAAGTACCAGTCTGTAGTAAGCGTAATGTAAGTGCCTGAGCCCTGTTTAGTTTAGGATGCGGCAAACTGTAATCCCTGCGATTAAGAAGGCAATACTTCGTGATTTCATTGTATGTGAAGGAGAGTCTCTGTTCTCGGGGAGTACCGCCACGCCGTTGCGCGGGGCAGAGCGGAGGGTAAGATCTCGCGCTACCTCATGAGCGTACTCACTGAGATTCCGAGGGGCTCCCTCGATCATCCCAAGGTGAGCAGGGAACCAACATAAGTAGTGTTGAGAGATCTCACATGTCTGCATAATTTTAAAAGCAACCTTAGCCACCGAGCCCTTCTCAAAGGCCCTAACAGCCGACTTTGAATCGCTATATACAAAAGGCCTGCGCCTGTCAACCAGGGTGAGCGCAATAGCCGCTTGCTCCGCGACCTCTGGCCTATCAGTCCGAACGGTAGCAGCGTTAACGACACTGCCCTCATTGTCCACGACAACTATGGTAAACACCTTTCTCTCCTCGTTAAAAGAAGCAACGACGAAGCCAACCTTCTGATTCTCGTCACGAATGAGTCTCAGCAGGCAAGCTCCCCTGGTCTTTCTTCTACCAACATTTCGCTCCGGATGCATGTTCCTGGGAACAGGCTTGACGTGATACCGATTACGGACCTTCAAGGGAATACCGACATGAAGCTGCGAAATCTTTTCCTGAGGAACACCTAACTCTCTCAGAATCTGCCGACCCGTGCTAGTCGTAGAGAGACGCACCATATGCGTCCTCTCCTGAGCCTCAGCTATCTCATCCAAGGTATTATGAATTCCCAGCTGGAGAAGTCGTTCGGCGCTGGTGCACATTGGCACTCCCAACACTTTCTTCGTGATCTTCCTAATCTGCGTGTCAAGCTTTTCCTTCTCCGATGGTTTCCACTTGTGCATGGCCGCCACATAAGTAAAGTGACACAATACAAATGCGTGCATAAGTCTAATCCGACTATCCTCCTTGAACCCGGTCTGCCTGTTGGCCACCCTCTTCACTAGGCGTACCGCATTTTCTGTCTTGGCAATGATCTTCTGGATCGGCAGCGTGTTGGCGCCGTTCGACTCAATAATCATCCCCAGAATCCTGATATTATCAACCCTAGGTATGAGATCGCCATTTCTTGTACGAAGGTGAATGCTCAGCGGGTCCACGGAGATCCATCCCCTTGGCTTGGGTCCCCTTCTAGTGGGACTGTACAGCAACAGCTCCGACTTGGATAGGGAGCGCCTTAACCCCGTCGGGTCCAAATAATTCTCAATTACATCTACTGCCTCCTGCAGAACACTTTCGATATAGCCCTTACTACCACCGGGACACCATGTGGTCAGGTCATCTGCATACATGGTGTGCCTAAGCCCCTCAATCTCCAAGAGCTTCTTGTTCAATCCGACCATGGCCAGATTGAACAATGTGGGCGAGATGACGGCCCGTTGAGGAGTGCCCCCCTGTCTCCAAGATTTAACGTCTTTGACTCCAGCTCCGCAACCTTCAATGTAGCCTTCCTGCCTGACAGGAAGGACCTGACATAGTCATGAAAGAGCGCGCCGAGGCCAAGATCCGAAATGGACTTAAGAATATAAGAGTGCCGAACGTTGTCAAAAGCCTTCTCCAGGTCCAGCCCTAGGATGGCCTTAACGCCCCTTCCATCTCCATCAATGACCTGATGCTTGATGAGCTTCATTGCGTCTTGATTCGACAGCCAGGCCCGAAAACAAATCATAGTGTGGGGGTAGACCTGGTTCTCTTTAAGGTACCCTGTAAGCCGATTAAGCGCCGCATGCTCGGCTACCTTGCCCACACACGAAGTGAGCGAAATATGCCTTAAGTTATCAATGCTCGGGACTTTGCCAGCCTTGGGAATCAGCACCGTGAGAGCTGTCTTCCACTGCTCCGGAACCACCCCCTCTCTCCACATAGCGTTAACCTCCCCGGTAAGGTACTTGATTGACCTATCGTCCAGATTCTTCAAAAGCTTGTCCGAAATCCCGTCCGGTCCGGGAGCCGACTTGCTCTTAAGGTTATGCAAAACAGTGCGTACATCTTCCACAGAAAAGTCCTCATCTAGGGAAAAGTTGTCCTCTCCCGTGTAGGCCTGCTCCGTCAGAAAAGCATCCGGGTCCGCAACAGGAAGGTACTTGTTGGCCAGCCTTTCAACCAGCTCTTCCTCCGAGGCAGACCCCACTGCTTCGTGTACAGCTCTAGCAAGGACGTGCCTCTGACTAACCCTCGTATTGGAGTCGTTCAGCAAATGCTTAAGCAAGCCCCACGACCTGCCGTTGCGCACCTGCTCGTCCACCGAGTTGCATACCTCATCCCACTGTTGCCTAAAAAAAAGCTTACAGTGCTCCTCAATCAGCTTATTCAGCTCGGAAATCTTTTTACGCAGCCTGCCATTAAGCCGCTGCCCCTTCCACCTAGCTAGCATAGACCACTTGGCTTCAATCAGATGGGCCAGCCTGCTATCAACACTATCCACCTCCAAAGCCGTAGTGATCTCCTTCGTAGTTTCTCCTTTACATCCTCCCTCACCTGGGTGACCCAATCCTCCAGGGACGGCCGGTACAAGCCTTCGAATTCCTTCCCCCTTTCTCCTCTTTCCTCCCGGATTATCCGAAACTTATCCCAGTCTATAAACGTTAACGCCCTAGGGCGCCCACACTCAACCTCAAAAACGACTTGGTTAATATAATGATCACTACCTAGGTCTTCAGCAAGATTGCACCAACTAGGCTTGGGGCCGCGTTCTTTACAAAGCAGAGGTCAGGGGTAGTATCCCTACACGTCGACGTCCCTATATGTGTCGGAAAGGCAGGGTCAGTGACCAGCGTAAGGTCAAACTCCGCAGCATTCTGCCAAAGGTCTCTCCCTTTAACTGTGTCATGCTTGTAACCCCACACGTGATACGGAGCATTAAGATCCCCAGCCACTATCAGCGGATGGTCCCCGGCAAGCTTTGAAGCCTTCTGCAGAAGTAGCTTGAATCTCTGCACCCTGTCCCTCGGGTAACTATACACGTTCAGAATAAACACGCTTTTCTTGTTCACCCGGTTAGGAATCACCCCAATGATGACATATTCCAGGGGATGTAAAGGTATCTTAAGATCATGGACCACATGCGCCCGTTTGCTATCCAACAGAATGCAGGTCCCCCGAGCTTTGGATCCGCCGAAGACGGTTCGGTAGCCCGTCAGAGAAACTTCTTCCGTCATTGTCTCCTGCAGTAGAACAGCCTGCGGCCTATCATTACACCCGCGAATATACTGCTGTAGAGGCGCCCGTTTACGAGCATACCCCCCTACAGTTCCATTGCCACACACAAAAAGCCTCATTTTGTCGCGCCATGTTGAAGCAGTTGCTGTGAGCCATCATGCTGAACCTGAGACTTCTCTGTCGAGGAACCAGCCGACTGAGATCCGGACCTAAGAAGGGGAGAGGCACTCAGACTGGATTTGTTTTCGAACTCCTCTATTCTACATTGCAGCTCCTTGAACCTCCCCTACCTCTCAATCACAGCCGGACTGTCAAACTAAACGCAGCACTCATTCCTTCTAGAGGAAGCCCGTTTCTAACCAGAGAGTCACAGTCACACGCGCAAATGCCTTTTCGCAGTGCGAGTTTTTTCACTCACCATGACTGAGTATGCAATGCGGAAGGCGCAACCAGGTACAATGGTTGAAGAAAGGAGCCGGGGCTCGACGCCGCGGTAGGTCTCTCGGCTCCGGTATGGGAGAAGGCAGGGAAGGCACACCGCTTGGGAACTCTACTAGAGAGAGGGAGAGAGTGTCTTTGTTTGCAGTGACGCTGGCCTCTGGGCGGCATGGTAACAGAATAGCTAACTTCTTATGTCTGCTTCAATAATGAACTTATTTGAAAAATAGTTTAGGTAAAACGCTTCTTAGACTGCATTTTATTCTTTCAGGAGTGCAGATTTCAGGGCTAGTTGGTTCGTTGCATCAAATGAAGACAGCGCTAGATTGACACGGACAAGAAAGACGACAGGACGTGTGCTAACTATCGGCTGAATTTTATTTCAGAAAAGCACGGTACCTATACCGGCTCAAGCAAGCGGAAAACATCGCACGCGCAACCGAACATTTTCCAGATAGGCAGTTTCCCTTCTGCTTATAGAAATCGACGGAGCGCTGACGCAGTTAGCCCCTTCTTTTGCAATCAAGCTTGCCTGTACAATTTCCCGCGTATATTTATGTTTATTTCTAAACGTGGCTAAACAATCCTTAAACAGTGGTTTACACCCGCGCACTCATCCCAGTGCACGGAGACATGTCCATGTCGATAGCAGTTTAATTTTTGCTTGTGTTCCCTTTAACTGTCGTTCAGGCATCTGCCTGTCTGTCCTATGCACTTACATTTTGCCGCACGAGAAAGGGAGGCGATATACAACAGCTTCTGCCGGCGGCCGCATTTCGATGGGGGCGAAATGCGAAAACACCCGTGTACTTAGATTTAGGTGCACGTTAAAGAACCCCAGGTGGTCGAAATTTCCGGAGTCCTCCACTACGGCGTGCCTCATAATCAGAAAGTGGTTTTGGCACGTAAAACCCCATAGAAGGAAAAAAGAGCTTGTGCGCCGTGCACAAACGGCGGCCGAGGGTTCTTCGCGCACCCTCGGCGCGTCTTTCTAAACGGATTGGTGGCCTTACGTAGGCTTGATAGCTTTTTTGAGCTGAAAATACGACGTACACTTCGACATTTCAGGCCACTGCCTTCTTTAAATTATGTGATATCCCATGCATGTATGGTACAGCCACCTTCTTTCTCTTTTCGTGGCTGCGCTCGCACTTACCACCCGGTTCCCTTAGTTCTTTCAGTGAATTTTCCACCACTGATAGAAGCAAGTGGATAGGGTAGTTTGCTTCTAGTAGCCGCTCTTTTTATATCAAAGAGCTCCCAGGCATCCGGTGGGGGGCATGATTTGCGCGGCGCATTCACAAAACATAGGTTTGCGATTGCTCACTTCACCAGCATGAACGTGACGAGGCATGCGGAAGCAGCACCTTTGTTTCCCTAGGGTGATATTCCCAACAGCAATGATCAGCCTTAGCGATCCAGTTTTTAGATATCAAACAGCGTGAGTCGCTCGATACTGACGACTAACGATATCGCCGAAGTCAGCAAGGACGAGATGCCAACAGGCAACAGTGACGTTGAAGCCAACAACGCAACAGGGATGAAGAGCGTTAAGACGAACAAAAACATTTTAACTACAATTCCAACAATAGCGGCATTCGACGCTTCGCAGCCGTACATTGCCTATATCTCAGGTTTCGCCGCGGAGCGTGTGTGGACCACGATGACATAAGGAACGCCGTCCATCGTACATTTAATCGGAGGTAGCGTGCAGAAGGAAATTAGCGACTTATTTCACTAATTGTCTGTTGAAATTACGCTAAATAAAGGTTTTATTTCGCTGGAAATCCTTAACCTGCTCTATCGGGAGTGGCTCAGCTCCTGACCTTTATAACGAAGTGACTGTATAACGAAGCATTTTGCAGGTCCTGAGCGCTTCGTTATAAAGGCGTTGGACTTTATAACCAAAATTCGCAACGGGGCCTGGTGGAGGGCCATTTAACAGGAATGTTACCCTCATCTGGATTGGTAAATTGCACTACTGGAATTCTAAAAACGTCATTCTTACCAAAAGAGGACTCTTGACAATTCATAAAGAACACAAGAAAGGAAGGACACGCTTTAAGGTGCTGTGTTACAAGTCCTCGTGAAATCAGATTTAAGCAGCGTCTTCTCAGGACCAATAAGTAATTTTCAGTAAACAAAGATTACATTGCATTCAAAAACCAAGAAACTCAACTGAGTGAGCTCTTACTTTACGCAAAAAAAGGAACCAAATATGCGAAAATATTTCGAAATTCTAGCGGTCATGCTAACGTACAGGCACTACGGTTCGCCGCGAAATTCAGTAAGGGGGAAACAGTCACCTTGGCTTTACCCGTCAATAGCCTACTTTTTCCCATAAATAAATGCAAATTGAGTCGTAAAATTAAAAGACTGGCCTAAATTAAGCTAGTGTAGATCTTCCGTGATTCTGTAATCCAATACCGTTCAAGTCACCGCATGGCATGCAATTTATGGTCTGTAACAGAGAAAAGGTGATCTCTGTCAAGACCTCGGAGACTAAATCCTTCGGCCAAGATAACTATATGATAGTCTCTCTTTTTCTCTCTCTTTATGTTATTGTTCATTTTTTTTTAATGTTACGAGCACATACCGGAGACGTAGACTTTCTGACTAGGAAGTACACAGTATAACTAGCATACAGCTGGGAAGAGGGCAGCCCAACGAGAAAGTTCGAGTCTGTTGCCGTCACGGTAATCAATTTGGCGGATTTAGAAGGAAAATATGCATTATTATAAAAAATAAAAGTTTTATGAAACCTTAGCTCTAAACATGCATTCAGAAGGTTCTCAAAAAGCATCATGCTGGCTATGTTATCAAATAGCGTATTACTTTCAGCATGGCAGCATGGGCACGACCAAAGAATGCGATGAATGTCATTTGTTTCGTTGCATAAAGAATAATGCGGGGGAGAGGCCATAACTTTTTTGAAATGGCTACACCAACGTCTAGAGAAATGCCATCCTCCTGTCCAGTATTCCTTTCGGCGAAACCACCTCATCATGGAGGGCTCATACGACTTAACTAAAGATTACCGGCACCTAACGTTGCAAGGCACCGGAGGGAGGGGAGGGGGGGGGGGGGGCGTTCTACTCTAGCTGCAACTGCGTATGTGGCGGCTACACACTGTCGCGCGGCCCTTATCCTGAGAGCGATCTGCGTTGGGGGCAGAGTCTAGGTGCGTTGACGACCCGTAGCTTTGTGCGTGCTGCGTGTTCTCGGCGCTCAGTTTGCGTTGAAGCGATAGACAACGAAGGTCACGTCGCTCGCTGCTGCAGCCGTGTTTGCTCACGCCAGCCTTTCGACAGCGAGAGTCCGCGGTCATCGAGTCAGATGTGTTCATGTTTGCTATGCGCGCAGGCTCTATGCTTGTTAATTTAGTTGGAAAGCGAATGTTTACAAGTTGATACGGCCGATAAAATGCTATTCTTACTTCGTATGGCTGTCTGCTAATTTGATGTCGCAATCGATGTTTGGCCTATCTGTCAAAACTGCGACTTAATTGTATTACTCAGTGCAAGTAACACCCTTATCAACCTATCATTGTGCTGTGTATACAACTTGTAGTATAGTGCCATTTTGAGCGAGTCAGCACGTTTTATAGCTAAATGGAGTAATGGCACGAGGATGAGACAAACAAAAGACACAAAGATCTTATTGGTGAACTGGACTTTGCACAATAAGAAATATGGAGCATTCTTTCTTTTTTGGTTTAAGTAGGTTTTTTAAAAGAAAGCCAGCAAAATTTATGTGAACTACTTTTTGTATATGTGCAGGACACCATCAGCAATAGATACCAAGAAAGACGAAACCAATTTAATCACTTATTAAACCGCTGAATTTAATCAACTTCCTAATCACAAACTTTACGTTACATGTGTATACTGGAACAGCGAGTGAGATCGTTATAAAAGTCAAGTTCCGTCTTTTTGAACGTAAAAATGGTCATATATAGGTCAGAGTAACTCCGGACAGGCCGCCATCGGAATATGAACCTGGCAACGTTTAACGCTAGAACGTTATCTAGTGAGGCGAGTCTAGCAGTGCTATTGGAGGAATTAGAGGGCAGTAAATGGGATATAATAGGGCTCAGTGAAGTTAGGAGGCCAAAAGAAGCATATACAGTGCTGAAAAGCGGGCACGTCCTGTGCTACCGGGGCTTAGCAGAGAGACGAGAACTAGGAGTCGGATTCCTGATTAATGAGAACATAGCTGGTAACATACAGGAATTCTATAGCATTGACGAGAGGGTGGCATGTCTTGTTGTGAAACTTAATAAGAGGTACAAAATGAAGGTTGTACAGGTCTACGCCCCTACATCTAGTCATGATGACCAGGAAGTCGAAAGCTTCTATGAAGACGTGGAATCGGCGATGGGTAAAGTCAAAACAAAATACAGTATACTGATGGGCGATTTCAATGCCAGGGTAGGCAAGAAGCAGGCCGGAGACAAGTCAGTGGGGGAATATGGCATAGGCTCTAGGAATAGCAGAGGAGAGTTATTAGTAGAGTTTGCAAAACAGAATAATATGCGGATAATGAATACCTTTTTCCGCAAGCGGGTTGGTCGAAAGTGGACGTGGAGGAGCCCGAATGGTGAGACTAGAAATGAAATCGACTTCATACTCTGCGCGAACCCTGGCATCATACAAGATGTAGACGTGCTCGGCAAGGTGCGCTGCAGTGACCATAGGATGGTAAGAACTCGAATTAGCCTTGACTTGAGGAGGGAACGGAAGGAACTGGTACATAAGAAGCCAATCAATGAGTTAGCGGTAAGAGGGAAACTAGAGGAATTACGGATCAAGCTACAGAACAGGTATTCGGCTTTAACCCAGGAAGAGGACCATAGTGTTGAAGCAATGAACGACAATCTTATGGGCATCATTAAGGAGTGCGCAATAGAAGTCGGTGGTAACGCCGTTAAACACGAAATCAGTAAGCTATCGCAGGAGACGAAAGATCTGATCAAGAAACGCCAATGTATGAAAGCCTCTAGCCCTACAGCTAGAATAGAACTGGCACAACTTTCTAAGTTAATCAACAAGCGTAAGACAGCGGACATAAGGAACTATAATATGGATAGAATTGAACAGGCTCTCAGGAACGGAGGAAGCCTAAAAGCAGTGAAGAAGAAACTAGCAATAGGCAAGAATCAGATGTGTGCGTTAAGAGACAAAGCCGGCAATATCGTTACTAATATGGATGAGATAGTTCAAGTGGCTGAAGAGTTTTATAGAGATTTATACAGTACCAGTAACACCCACGACGATAAGGTGAGATAAATAGGCTAGAGGAACTTGAAATCCCACAAGTAACACCGGAAGAGGTAAAGAACGCCTTGGGAGCTATGCAAAGGGGGAAGGCAGCTGGGGAGGATCAGGTAACAGCAGATTTCTTGAAGGATGGTGGGAACACTGTCCTAGAAAGATTGGCCGCCCTATATACACAATGCCTCATGACCTCGAACGTACCGGAATCTTGGAAGAACGCTAACATAATCCTAATCCATAAGAAAGGGGACGCCAATGACTTGAAAAATTACAGACCGATCAGCTTACTGTCCGTTGCCTACAAAGTATTTACTAAGGTAATCGCAAATAGAATCAGGAATACCTTAGATTTCTGTCAACCAAAGGACCAGGCAGGATTCCGTAAAGGCTACTCAACAATAGACCATATTCACACTATCAATCAGGTGATAGAGAAATGTGCGGAATATAACCAACCCTTATATATAGCCTTCATTGATTACGAAAAAGCATTTGATTCAGTCGAAACCTCAGCAGTCATGAAGGCACTACGGAATCAGGGTGTAGATGAGCGATATGTAAAGATACTGGAAGATATCTATAGCGGTTCCACAGCCACCGTAATCCTCCACAAAGAAAGCAACAAAATCCCAATAAAGAAAGGCGTCAGACAGGGAGATACGATATCTCCAATGCTATTCACAGCATGTTTACAGGAGGTATTCAGAGACCTGGAGTGGGAAGAATTGGGGATAAAAGTTGATGGAGAATACCTTAGCAACTTGCGATTCGCTGATGATATTGCCTTGCTTAGTAACTCAGGAGACCAATTGCAATGCATGCTGACTGACCTGGAGAGGCAAAGCAGAAGGGTGGGTCTGAAAATTAATCTACAGAAAACTAAAGTAATGTTTAACAGTCTCGGAAGAGAACAGCAGTTTACGATAGGTAGCGAGGCACTGGAAGTGGTAAGGGAATACATCTACTTAGGGCAGGTAGTGACCACGGATCCGGATCATGAGACGGAAATAACCAGAAGAATAAGAATGGGCTGGGGTGCGTTTGGCAGGCATTCTCAAATCATGAACAGCAGGTTGCCACTATCCCTCAAGAGGAAAGTGTATAACAGCTGTGTCTTACCAGTACTCACCTACGGGGCAGAAACCTGGAGGCTTACGAAAAGGGTTCTGCTGAAATTGAGGACGACGCAACGAGCTACGGAAAGAAAAATGATAGGTGTAACGTTAAGGGATAAGAAAAGAGCAGATTGGGTGAGGGAACAAACGCGGGTAAATGACATCTTAGTTGAAATCAAGAAAAAGAAATGGGCATGGGCCGGACATGTAATGAGGAGGGAAGATAACCGATGGTCATTAAGGGTTACGGACTGGATTCCAAGGGAAGGGAAGCGTAGTAGGGGGCGGCAGAAAGTTAGGTGGGCGGATGACATTAAGACGTTTGCAGGGACAACATGGCCACAATTAGTACATGACCGGGGTAGTTGGAGAAGTATGGGAGAGGCCTTTGCCCTGCAGTGGGCGTAACTAGGCTGATGATGATGATGAACTGCAACCAAATCATTCGTTCAATTATCCTCATGGCATGCGCGGAACTATGAAATGTGGTTTAATTGCAGTTTAACCGGTTTCTCTTTGCACCCACACGCTGCGGGAAGGGGCAATTTGCATCACCTATAGGATAGAGGGAAGGGCGAAGGCAGCTTCATTTTACGCCACCCTTCTGTGTCACAAAAGGAATGGGCGGTGAGCAGTGCTTCGCGATGGCGCCTGAACATTGAGGTGAATTGAAGGAATAATTTAATCGCAGTAATTCAGATCTACATTATCATAATCAAATGTAGAAAGACTGAACTAGACTTCTATGACGATTCCCTTCAACATTGCAATATAATAATATGCCTTAAAGATTGTAACTAAGAAGTTAATTTGATAATTAGTTATTTTGTGTAAATGGTTATAGCGTTTCTTTCTATCAAATAATGTCTGTCTGGGCAAGTTATTTTCGTGCAATGAGCCAATTGCAGTAAATTTTCTAATCTTTGTTTTCTTTCTTTAGTGTCCGAATAAAGAAGAGACACATTAGATGAAGGCGCTGAAAGGAAGAAATTAAGCGAGGTGAAAACACACATGCAAGATACGAAGCAAGGAAGCCTCACTAACCATACATGTGAAAGAAAAAATTCGGTGCCTTTCCACCCTTTGAAGAAGGATGACCAGTGAAGCTGTGTATGTGGGCCCCTTAATGGCGAACTGCCTCTCCTCCGCGGCTCGGCCGGCATGTCACTATCTTCGGGATTGGCCCACGGATGGGCAGGGCTTAACACGTACTTCACCTCCGCTGTGGGTCGGCCCGGCATTGCACTATCTCGAGCATCGGCCCACGTATGGGGAGTTTTTTTTCATTTTTATTTTTTTGCTTACAACGACACGGAAACTTCCTTGGATGGTAGAGGTATACAGCTTCACTGTAAAAAGTGATTTTTTGGAGTGTAGTGACGCCGGCTGAGTGCTCATTGATGTCACCTTTCATGTCGATGCAAAAGGCCTTCGTAGATTTTGCGTAAACACTGGTCTCGGTTGCGTTCAAGTCAACTGCAATGAACAAACAGCAGCACCCATCCGCCTCGGGAACAATGAGCTTTACACCTTTATTCAACAGATTGGCTTGTTCCCTGAGGCGGTAGTTGATACGCCAGCCAGCTTGGTCGATGTAGCAACTACCACAAGAAAGGGGGATGTCCTACAGGAGCTATTTTGCATGCGCGAAACAAATTATGCCCCCAAAGCCAACAGACCACACCTGCCAACGAAAGTGTGATCAACACACGTAGAAGCTTATTGACTGCCACGACAACGTCGTGTATGACATCCCTTTATCACGTGGTCGTTGCCACATGATCAAAACTCGCAGGTATATATATATATATATATATATATATATATATATACCTAGACCTAGACGTGTTGACTCAACGTTTTCGGCTGGTGGACCAGCCGGTCCACCAGCCGAAAATGTTACGTAAGCACGTCTTACTTCCAAAAGGTTCGTCGTCTCTTTCCTGCATATATATATGTCCATGACCGCCCCAGGGCATATGCTACTTTATTGAAGGGGATGTTGTCAGTCGGCTTGCAACTCATTGATCCCGATATTGTTGTCAGCCTCTGTTCTTTCAGTGCAATATACTAAAGTGCTATCGAGACCTGCATTCACGCGAAATCTACAAAGCCTTTTGCATCGACATGAAAGGTGTCTCCTGTGAGTGCCACCGTTAGCCTTTCGCTACACTTAAAGAGAATCGAGTTTCTCGCGCTTGTATACCTGGCGCCCAGTTTTGAGTTGAATTCTGCATGTTTGCTTCCTTCTGTTTTCTTTTATCCCTTACGGCCCTTTTATATAGTGCCCATTGTGAAATAAAGTTCAGTTGACATTCTGCGCTTCGTCCGTGGCTTCTATTTGTCCCGTTGCCGCGCTATTACTGGAGACAGCTATACAATCTACCGCATTTTCCGGACTATACTTCCCGAACTATGCAAAATATAAAGCCGAAACGTTTGCAGAGTATATAGCGGGTACGGACAATCTAAGAAAAACTTTTTATTCAAAGTCCAAATTGGTCCTCGGGAACTATATCTGAGTGCAAGCTATAGTCAGGAAAATACGTCATATTTTATGAAGAATGCGGGAAGTCCTTCTTATCGTGGCTGCTGCTTTACTGAATCTTATGTCTTTCAATGCGTTTTTGCTGGAAGCTGTCGGCCAAACGTTGTGCCTTTCGCAGGGAATAGCTGGTGGTTTCCGTTATGTGGATTTAGATAGGATTATGGGGTTTAACGTGCCAAAACCACGATCTAATTATGAAGCACGCCGTAGTGGGGATACAGCATTAATTTTGACCGTGCATTAATTTTGACCGTGCATTAATTTGAACGTGCCCCAATGCACGGGACCACGGGCGTTTTTGCATTTCGGCGCATCGAAATGCGGACGCCATGGCCGAGATGTGATCCCGCGACCTCTTGCTTAGCAGCGGAACACCATAGCCGCTAAGCCACCGCGGCAGTGCCCACAATCCGAAGAACTTTCTTGCTCTAGTACTTGGAGGGCCCATTAGCCTCACTTGTCACTTCCTTATTTAAAAAAATAAGAAAAGAAATGATGACCTAGCATAAGCAAAATTTCCAAATTCTGGTGTACATTACACCACTGTGGCTCTGGTAGAGGCGAAAAAATGTATGCGTGACTGGTTGCTCGAGAAAATGGTATGACCAAAAGAAATCAGTTTGAAGGTGATTTATGGCTCGAAGCGTAGCTCTCCGTTGAAGCATCCTTCCGTGATTGTTCGCTTTCTCTATCCTTTCTCCGGCATCTGTCGTTTTCGAGTACGATGAATTGTTGTGCCTCCCAGCAGGATAGTGAAGACGCATCGGAAGACGCACGTTTACATCATTAACTACTCGCTCTTATCAATAAGGTTGCTAGAGGCACACAGATATGTCACGAGTGAATTTGTGAAGAATCTTGCAGTGATGCAGCTGCACTCGGCATCGTGCTGTGTAGACCGAGGTCAAGTTAACCAGCGATCAGTGCGCTTGTACCTACGAGTCTGCTTACGAGTAAAAAAGGGCCATTTCCTGTTTTTTAACACGAAATTGTTTTCTGCCAGGTTCCACCGAAACATCTGTTCCATGTACGTACGTCACGCAATCCTTATCACGCGAATTCGTGACATGACGATGCATTGCTGCTTTGCGCCTACCTAATGGTTAGAAAAGTAGGCATAGAAAGCGTAGTAAGATGTTCTTGAATGAAGGAATTGGGCTCTTGATGACATCTGTTTGTTAGAAAGCGGATATTTGGTATCATTTGTTTTATCACTGAATAATTTCGTAGACAACATGGCCGGCAGCCTGGACACCAATAAACGCAGTTAAGAACGTAGTGCGGGGAAGTGTCTTGTGGTTTAACCTGTAGGAGAACAGTGGGGCTAGTTTCGGTATTGGGCAAAAAAGCGTCGCCATGGCACTGGTAGCCAAGGGAAAATTCAGTAGCTTTTGCATATGTGGCTCTATCTTTTCAATCTACAGAACAAAAAATTGATGCAATTATCTGCAGGAACAAAATGTGTTTTTGGATGTTTTATTTTTTCGGTGACCTATACATTTAC
Organism: Dermacentor andersoni; assembly: GCF_023375885.2. Taxonomy (NCBI): domain Eukaryota; kingdom Metazoa; phylum Arthropoda; class Arachnida; order Ixodida; family Ixodidae; genus Dermacentor; species Dermacentor andersoni. The sequence goes on along the minus strand of NC_092814.1, from coordinate 215,802,551 downwards.
TTAGTCGCTTCATTTGTTGCGCCAACGGACGACCCTTTTGCTCCGATCCCTTCGGCTGCCACTCTGTTGATGTGCACCTCTGCAAACGTTCACGCCATTGCACTTCACTGTGCGTGGCAACATTTTATTCCTGGATCGGCCGGTGTTCCAGCGATTTATGAAAATGGAATTCCACAAGACGTTCTGCGTGGCTCTATATATGGTGGGCCAGCGGGGGAAGAAACAGCAGGCCCCTTTTTTTTCCGTTTCTAAGAAGTTGAAAGGTAAGTACGCTTTCTATGTAGTCGTTATGTATCGTAATGTAGCGAATAGCCACTTACCTTATGGAAACGGCTATAAGACGAAAGGAACGGTATTCCGTACGCAGTACGTTTGTCCGTGGTGTGTAAACACACTGAAGCTGCCTATCGACAGCAGCCCCCGAGTCGGAAATTGCGTTTGGTTATATCTCGTCGACTGCTTTTTCGCTTTATGGAATAAAAAGGTGATAATTCATCTTTGCTCAATATGTTTGAACGCTTGCTGTACGGACGAGGGGGTTAAGTTAGGGAACACTGTGCTTGCCTGTTCTTGGTTAGACGTTGCAAGTCACCTAGAACTTCAGAAGGTGCAGAAAACGATTGTAGAAGCACTGAGCTAGTGCAGAAAGCACTGCAAGCGCCGTCTTCTTTGCGTTGTCTGCTATGGCGCCGGGCGAACTTTAGGTACGTTAAGCAGCAAAATGTTGTGTGTCGCCAAAAAGAAAAGAAATAGGAACGCCTGCTTGTCTCATGTTTTTTATCGAATATACATCAGGGATGTGCGATGTTCGCGATTGTTGACTAACCAGACGAGCAGATTTTGTTGTGAATGTACCTCCGCGTCGAACTGGGTTGCCGCGCAATGCTCACGAAGGCGCTTGCGTCGGCGCTTAGCGAACAACGCGCTCCGGTGTTTCCGCAAAGTGTCGTTCCCCAACACAAATTCTAATTCTAGAGTAAGAAATGCTCGTAGCCCGTTTATGTTTTTTTTTTTATTTGAGTTGAACCTCAAGGGTTGAGTTGAACCTCAAGAAGGGACTTTACATTTACGTTGACCAGTTGCTTACAACTTTTGGAAAATCGTCTTCCTGTAATAGGCATTCTGCAGAACTAGGAAGACAAGGAGCATACAAAAAAAAAGGTTGATCCAACTAATCCGTCAGTGTCTTATTGACAAGTGAATAAGAAATTCATGGATCAAGATAATTTAGCTGTAAGAAACGAGCCAGTGTTTTCAGACAGCCTGAGCACGGACAACTCCACCTTCCTCGAATCTCAGTATCGTCTGTGTTTGGGCGAAAGATGCTTTATTCAGCCTTACAACCGGTCTCGCTTGATGATAATTTTTTTACATAAGTAATCACATATAACTGTTGCGACAAGCGATTTGCGGTTAGTAAGGTTGTCACATGTGAATAAAAAAAACATTACTTTTGCTATTCATAAATTGTAAGAAGCTTTATGTAGATGCGCTTAAAGAATGTGCAGTTTGTATTGTAGATGCGAGATGCTCAGGTCTGCAACATTCTTTTGTGTATTGTATATCTTGCTGTATAAAAGGTGCTAACAAAAATCGAAAATAAAGCACTTGTCATTGCTTGCTATTTTCCTGGCGAAACGCAATATTCACGCGCTATCGTATGCTGGCTCACGCATTATAACGGAACAGGGCAAAATTTTACCAAACACAGATGTTCTGCTGGCATTTATTCAGTGCATGAACAACCACCACACGCAAAAAATATTGCTATCACAAAAAGAAAGAGGCTCAAAATGACAGCTGTTAGAACGAAACAGACTGTAGAAGCAAACGTAACTCATGCTATATTCGAGGACAACTTTCTGTGGCTATGAAGGGAAAGCTGCAGGGGCGGAGCTCCGCGCCAAGTTGTCCGCCAGTGTTTGACAGTGCTTTTTGTTGCTCAGAACAGACGGTGAATTGACGCAGCTTCCACGTGCGACGGTTTCGCGTTTGCCCAGACGCGGAAGGGAAAAGCCGCAAAATAGGTAAACTTTGACGTTTAGTGGTGTGTTTTGTCTTATTTAACTGTTGCTAATAAGGCGTTCATGTTTTCTCTTCCCGAGCTTAAAATCACGTGGATGAAAACGAGGGACTCTTTTCGGAAGCGCTCTCCCTTGTGCGCGCTTTCCCTCCGTAGCTTTCTCATAGCCACAGGAAGTTGTCCGCGTGTATAGTTTCCTCTTGCGTATGCCAAGAAAATCACACACTCGTCGAGGGCATTGCAGATGACAAGCGGTATGGCGGTCTCTTCCTCGCGAATGAAAAAAGCCGCTGCCATAACGCCAACCTTAATTCTTTACATTTTTTTCTCAGAAGCATGGCCTACCCAGCATCGGGGGAGAAGCGGGTGCTCGTGACGAAATTCCCGTTTATCTGGGGGTATACCAGCTGACATAGCCGTGGTTTAACGAGTCTAACTCAGTCGGCGTCTACGGGTGCCGGCTTTCCAAACGCTTCTTCGAAAGTGACTCCGAACGACCGTCACCGCTCGCTGGAGCCGCGGCGGTCCACTGTTGAACATGCCTATGGACGCAAGAACGTGATGCCGCCAGAGCGGTAACGACGCAGTTTTGCCACATAAGCACTCATAGTCACGTCGTATATACCTATGACGCCTGGTGGCCTCCAGAGTACAATTTTACACACAGCCTACGAACATTCCGTCGCGTCACCGGCACGTAAAAAAAAAAAGAAAAGAAACGTAAAGCAGGCGCGACGGAGCAGTGTATGGATTAGGCGATGGCGGGGGTGACCTCGACAGTGTTCACTAACCGGTCCCATGTTCGCCTAGACTTTGAGAAATATAATGTACATCATGCATTGAATCTGGTAAATAAATTTATGTTGGTGTAATGTTTCCATAAACTAAGGATAAATTATTTTATAGTACATTACCAACACAATATAGATATCAGCATTGTCGATGTCGCACATTTCAGCATCACCTAAACGCGCAGCTCAGTATTCCATGCGCCACACATGGAACATGGATGTAAAGCAGCAGTCGCTGTTGTTTCCAGCTTCAGCTTTGTAAAATGGCTGTGTTTAGCGACGGCTCCTTAATTTCTGATTGGTCCATTTTGTAGGAGCGGGGCTCCGTCACCATGCTGATGACAGAAACGTGCGCGACGTCGCAGACGACCCGTTCAGGCCCCACACACTCTCGAGTTCAACAAATGGCCACAGAGGAAGAAAAAATTGATCGCGCGGTGTTGCTAAGCATAGTAAACCAATTAATAAAGCTCCCCCGTGAGCACATTATCTCCCGCCAGAGGCACCGTAGTAAGACCAATTTTAACCTACAAACTTTCTCCGACACTAATAGAAGTGTTTTTATTACATGAGAAAGAGTACAACATTATTATTTCTAGTGATGCGTTGTCCTCTTGACTACTTACTCCGTTTTTCGTTTTGCCATTGTAAACGCAAAATAACTTTCAGCATCATCGACCAACCATGCGACCTCTGGCCTGGATTTAAATTTTGACGGTACGTTCGCGTGCACGGCAGACACGGTTTCATTGGTTCGTACACTTATGCTGGTTGCTTATTTTGTGCTAAAACCAGTTTATTGCGCTTCGATACCTCGCGATATTCAACTTTTGTGAACTGACGTGCTTGCGAGGGTAGATGTAAGCCCGAAATCTAGCTTTCGGTCGTGAACCATGCGCAACACGTCTGCATCGAAACGGGAGCCGGATTCTGCTGCGACTAGGGACGGCAATATAGGTGAGTCGTTTAACATAGCTGCTTCAATTGTTATGTAATACTCGTCTCGTTAACTTACAGGCGGAGACAAGTTAACGAACTAGATGCTGCATTACATATGGGCAGTCAGGACCCTCCGTTGCTGTTTCCTAAATAAACTTTTAGTTTCGAGGCCATCATTATACACATAATCACGAAAGAGAGCGATATCGGAACGCGCGTCAAATTTTTCATCTCGTTGTAGCCGTAGCCATGAGTCACTCAGTAGCCTTATCAATATATTTTTTCGAGTCCGCCGGCAACTTCTTTCATCGACAAAACCGAAGAACCCTTTGGTAAATTCAAGTGAAAGTACTGAATCTAATGTATTAAACTGTTGCACGCATGATTTGTATTTTCATGGAAAAATAAAAGAATTTGAATTTGAATTTGAATTGAATAATTTACCCATATTTCGTACCTGTTGGTTCCAAATGTTCTTGCTGTTTAGTTTAGTTTACCTGAGGGCATCTATTTTTTGCAGCAGTCAAGCGGTGCATCACGTTCGTGCAGAAAAAGAATGCATCATTTCTAATACCTTCATGTATTTCATGCATTTGCTTGTGAAACCAGCAGTGGGATCTCTTCTAGTGCATAACTGAGCGCAAAAATGTTCTAATTTGTGATCCTAATAGCACTTAAGCTATTGACATGCATTGTAATCAGGCAGACATCAATTTTGTGGACAGTAGCAATAGTTATTCAACATGCTGCTTAAGCACCCTAGAACAAAGAGTGCACTTTTGCTGGTGTTCTGCAGTCACAAACCATTACAATTTATATGTCGCATCTGCTTGCGTTTCATAGTGCAAAATTGTGCTTTTTTCAATTTCTGATGCAGTCAAAATTTCTGTTCCAGACATGCAGTAAGAGGATGGCACCAGTGTAAAGCAACACACTCAAGTTACTGAAAAGAAGCTACTGCCAGCTACAACAAGGCCATTGTCTGGACTGTTGCTACTCCTACAAGGTAAACAAAACCGAGTTCAGAAATAAGTATGCTTGATATATGCTGTATTAGCTTACTAATCTTGAGATGCATGTCATTTGTTTGTAGCAGATGGTATGAATGTTTGTTCATATTTACGGTTAAGCATAATTGGTTCAAACATAAACGAAAACACTACATGAATTTGCTTAGTCTGTGCTGTATCTCATGTGTTACTGTTCTGCTCCAACAGAGTCTGCACCAAGCACATCTTGGTCCTCACCACAGCAGCCCCAATCTACATCAACAGGAAGGGGCTGGAGCTGAATTCGCAAGACTTTTGTACCACAAACAAAGAAGCCGATCCAAAAGTATTTGGATGAAATATCAAGTCTACGGACGACTGTGTTAAAAGTGAAAAGAGCCTCGGCCATCATTCCACCAGCATGGATAGTGGCCGAGTCATCCAGATGTGTTAAACAAAAAAAAAAAAAAGAATGCGTGTTCAGATGCACCTGCAACCTTTGAACAAGCACGGACGACGTAGGCCAAAAGAGTTCCGTGAGCTTGCCCTTGCTTAATTAGCTTCATGGCCTTGTCAAATTCCATTTGTGCTAAGTATAATTCTTTTTCAAAGAATGCAAGCTTTTTCATTCCCCATTCTTGTTAGAGATAATTCCTTTTCCTCACACAGACCTAAAGGCCAACCGATTCTTCGCGCATACTTAATACCAGTCCGTGTCTAGCAGCATAACATATATGTAGCAGTATTTTCTAGTGTACATTGCTATGTGCAATTCCTCTCCTGAAATAGCTGATGAGGCATCGGCGTGTGTCTTGCATTAATCTTTGCACCGTGTATGCTACATAGCACCGTGTTCTATGTAGCATTTGACTTTTCTTAATGTTTTTGGCCTTCAGTGCTTGCAGAACAGAGTGGCTTCTTTCTTGAATGCCAGCTTTCTCATTCCCATATTTAGTTCCTGGTATTGTTTAGGATTGCTCTTCTGGCTCGATAGCCTGGGTTTTTTGCGCAAGCTGCATTGAAGTGATTGATTGCAGAATCTGGTTTCGCCGCTGTGATACGTTTCTCGTATGTGGTAGCCTGGTCAGTTGCATTGGGCAACAGTCTCTCGAGGTAGCACGTGCTCCTGTGGTCCGCACAGCGACATAAACTCCTGTGTACACGCACAATGATTGGTGCTCACCGTTTGTCCTTTCCTGCCGCAGCTGTGGGCAAAGTGTGCTTGTGGCCTTTCTGGGCCGTGATTTGGCGTGAACGGAGACTGCCCTACGAGCTTACATGGTCCGAAGTGTATGACGTTGATAGCCACATGGGTGGAAAGGCCTGCAAAAGTGGCCGCAAAATGGCCATTCCCACAAAACCGACCATGTCTACATGAAAGCAGGTCGGGCACCAAGTGTGAGCAACACATTAGCGGCCCCCGAAAGAACAAAAAGAAATGTGAAGGTTGCAAAGGAGGTAACGTCAAAATGCAGGGTAGTCCATGTCGCTATCCAGATGTCCAGATGTCCAGAGTCCAGATGCCCGAGTCACTCGATTGCTTCATAATGCAAGTTGCTAATCTTCAACGACGACTGTCGGTGTCAACAGGTGGGACACTGTCCAATCTGCTTGCGCAGCTGGTTGTCGCTCGTTACCAGGCCGTCATGTACAACGCCGAAAGTGAGCAGTTTACGAGCTCGCATTAATGGTTTCAGCGTATATCAATATGCACATTTTATTTCTGCTCTTGTACGAGAAGGTGTACTGTTTGTCTTCTTCCAATAAAGTCGCACGTCCTGTTCACTCACTTGTGGCTTGTTTGTATGGGCGTCAGTAGAGTCTCTTCAGTCTCCTGGCAATTAGAGCGCAGCAGCTACGCGGCAGCCAAGGCACTGAACTAAGCCGCAAAGACAGGAGGACGAGCACTGTGCGTACTGGCGCACGCTACCGCTAGAAAGCTAGAAAGCGGCCATATTGGATTTTCCACTAAAACAACTCATTTCCGCTTCCTGTTTGAGCAGTGCCATCTGTCGGGCCCCCGGCAAGTTCCATGCGCTGCCACTTCTTATTGTTGTACAACTGTGGGAGGTACAGTTTGCCTTTTCTAAAGTTGGTTCTTTATTCTATGACCCCTTTTTGAGGAGGACACGACTCGGAAACCTTCACGCCTGACGAAAACTTGTGCCGTGATGGTGAAGCGACGGCCTGTTTGGCGGCTGTCTGAATGAGGCCTTACGCTGCGCAGCAGGCAAAGCTTTGCGCGCTTGGTATCGGTGTCGTTGCTTCACCCTTCTAGCAAAAAGTAATTATTAAAAGACTTAAAAAAATTTAATTATGGGTTTTTATGTGCCAAAACCACTTTCTGATTATGAGGCACTCCGTAGTGGAGGACTCCGGAAATTTCGACCACCTGGGGTTCTTTAACGTGCACCTAAATCTAAGCACACGGGTGTTTTCGCACCCATCGAAATGCGGCCGCCGTAGCCGGGATTCGATCCCGCGACCTCGTGCTCAGCAGCCCAACACCATAGCCACTGAGCAACCACAGCGGTTTGTATTAAAAGAATGTACACATTTATGGACTTGTATTTGTGAATATACAGCAAATCTGCCACTGCTTCATAAATACACGTTTCACTTTCGTGTTATGAGAAGTAATGACCAATTCCTCTGAAAGGAGCATTAACACATCTTTTTACCTGCTATTTTGTAGAAGCCCGTCGCACGCTCCGCGCTAACTTTAGACATGCGCGACTATGGGTGCGATCTTGTACGCGTTCCAAAATAGAACGGAGGCGGTTCGTTCCACCGAGCCAAATACGATTCGTCAATTCGAACCATGCCGAACGCCATGACGTCAAGTGTGACGTGATATCTGCTGTCAATCATTCCGTGTCGTCTGCTATCGGACAAACGGAACGGAACATACCGCCTATTTCGTGACGTAAAGAACGAACCGCCTCCGTTCTATTTTGGAACGCGTACAAGATCGCACCCTATATTCCCAGGATGCTATCTTGCGCCTTCGCTTGCTATTAAGACTACCACAAAGTGATACGACCATTTTGCATACCATGGTAGAGCGTGGCGATTACCGATGCCTACGCTTTCCACATAGGGACAGTAGACACAGCAGCCTGTGGTCACTGAGGTAACGAGGAAACCATTCGTCGTACTCTTTGCCAGTGCCCGCATTACCGTGTGTAGAGACGCTCACTCTCCGTTGCGTGCGAACAGTTGGACGACCGGTCACTGTCGGGAAAGAGAATACTATATCTATGGGACTCATCATGACAGTAGAAGGTGATGCAAGCGTTGCCGTGCTTTTTGCCATACGGGGGCCTGTGTGAACGCTATAATGGGAACGCGTTCCCGCTTTTTTTTTTGATAGCGCAGCTCTTAGGCGCCGTTCCTGCGGCGAGCGTCGGCGTGGTCCCTCGTAACCGAGCGAACGAACGCAGCGATGGATGAAAGCGAACGCGGAGTGCATCGGGAGTTGAAAGACTGTGATCGCGAAGAGAGCGCGAGGAGGAAAGTGCAGGAGGAGGGTACAGTGGAACCATGAAGCGGAAAACTGAGGAGGAGGGAATGGCGAAAGCGTGAGAAGTTCAGTGCCACGGAAGACGGGCTTTGCGGCGACGATGGCTCCCCTATGCAGAGTTGCGCGCGACTTAAAGCCGCTCGATCTACAAAACTAGCTCATGCCACTTCCCTCCTCCTCCGCTCCACTCGCGCGCTCGGCGTGGCCTCGACAGTGGAGCCGCCAATGCTGGCCCTGCCGTAGCAGACAACGGCTAACGCGCTACCGGAGGAAATCCGCGGAAAAGTTGGTTCGAGCCCTGCGGAGCAGTTTTTGAGGCGAGATTTTGCTTCGTCAGTCGGTAACTGGCCTTAATAATGTCGTGTTGGAATTGCGCAAAAAATAGAGAAAAGGACCATTATTTAAGAGGAAGCTTTAGCTCGGGTCCAACTCCGACGCGGCCTATTCAAATACATGTAAAAACGCAAAAACGTTTTTCTGAGATAACCCCTGGACCGATTTTAATGAAATTTGTTGCATTCGAGAGAGAAAGTTAAATTCTAGTGACTGTTGGAAACGGAATTTTGATTTAGGGCTTGAATTTTGTTAAAAGGATTTTCAAAAATTCAGACGTTTGAAAAAAATAGAATCACGAAATTTACAAGCTAATAGCTCTGCATCAAGAACAGATATCGCGATTCTGTAAACAGCATCCATTAGACCATTCAAAGCGGACAAATTTTATATGTCATTTTACATCTTACATGAATTTGTTACGTTATTTACGAAGGTTTTGCAAAAGTTGTAATAACACATTGACACATTTTTTGAGGTTCATGTGTAACATATCAATTTTGTCCGCTTTAGATGTGCTATCAGCTACAATTTACAGAATTGCCATATCATGTTTCGTTGCTGGGTTACGGAGTTGTAAACTTGATAGTTTCGTTTTCTGAAAATTTGATATTTTTCGCAATTTTTTATAAAAGAATGACAATCTAAATCGAAAATTCGAAACCAACAGTCACTAGATTTTAAGTTTTTCTTTTAAATGCAGCAAACCCCGTCAAATTTGGTGCAGTGGTTGCCGAGAAAAACGAATTCTCCTTTTACATGTATTTAGATAGGAGCACCCGAGCTAAAGCTTCCTCTTAGGAAGTTTTAGCTCGAGGCCAACTCTGACGCGGCCTATTCAAATACATGAAAAACGCAATAACGTTTTTATGAAATAACCCCTGGACCGATTTTAATGAAATTTGTTGCATTCGAGAGGGAAAGTTAAATTCTAGTGACTGTTGGAAGCGGAATTTCGATTTAGGTCCTGAATTTTGTTAAAAGAATTTCCAAAAATTTGAAAGTTCGAAAAAGATAGAAGAACAAAGTTTACAAATTCATAACTCTGCATCAAAAACAGATATCACCGTTCTGTGAACGGCTTCCATTAGACCATTGAAAGCAGACAAATTCGATATGTCATTTTATATCTTACGTGAATTCGTTACTTCTTTTACAAAGGTTCTGCAAAAGCTTTATTTCCATATTACTAAATTTTTGGGATTCATCTATAGCATATAAATTTTGTCCGCTTTAGACGTGCTATTAGATGCAATTCACAGAATTGTATTATCCTTTTTCGTTGTTGAGTTACAGAGTTGTAAACTTGTAGTTTCGTTTTTTGAGAATTTTAGATTATTGCCAATTTTTAATAAAAAATTGAGGACCTAAATAAAAAATTCGAAACAAACAGTCACTAGATTTTATGTTTTTTTTTAAACGCACCAAGCCTCGTCAAATCTGGTGCAGTTGCTGCCGAGAAAAACGAATTCTCCTTTCACATGTGTTTAGGAGAAATTACCCACTACAGTACGTGTACAATGGATACGTCGCAATGCATATCCCACACAAGCCTTAATGGATGCAGCGAGCCATAACAAACCTTCGCGTCCACTTCAACTGGCCCCCACCTCTCCGGAGACAAGGCTCCTCACAGAAAAAGAACACCTTCTGCGCGCCACGCGAGCACTTCTCCCACCGTGTGGCACCGACCTCCCTGGTGGCCTAGCGCGCTGGGAAGAGGTCTTGTTACGAAGGTTATGCCTCCGTGTCGCCCTTACCCCTGCGGTAACCTGGTCGTGGTCGGCACAGTACCGTGCCTCCATCAGCGATTCCTGCCCCTTCTGTCCCGCTCCTGTCTGCGAGGTGGACACTGGGCACCTCCTCTGGACTTGCCCTTCTCTACATGCCCTCCGCCAGAAACACCTGCTTCGATGTGGAGCACCCCCAGGTCGGCCGCCAGATGTAGAAAGTTGGATCTTGGGGCCCCACCACCGGACATTGCTGGACTTCCTCCGCGAAACCGGAGTGTATCTGCACGCTTAAATATTTCTTTATGCCAGAAGGCACGCTGTTGCAATAAAAAAAAAAAAAAACATGTGTTTAGATAGGTGTACCCGAGCTAAAGCTTCCTGTTCAGGCGTAAAGCGCCCGCACGTTGACAGTTCGTGTTGCTGAAACACGACGCATGCGCACGGTGTGCTCAAACGCGCGCGTAGCTATCTCAGTTTCAGTTGCCTGCGTGGAAGTATGTGTACGTGGTTTCATAGGTTCATTTAGGCACCTGCAGGATACTTTTGTTCGGCCGGCTGGTGAGATTCCAACTGTCTGGGGCCAGCAATGCCTAGCAACAGGGTCGCTTCTGCTCTGCGCCTTTTACAGATGTGTGTAGCTCATGCAGGGGCTGTGGCAGTCATGAGCAACGTTTTTACACGTAGACAATAGTGATAATTTGAACAACGTACCAGCATATGAAATAGTCTTTCAATTATGTATTACACTGCAAGTGGTTGGCATTTCATAGCAAGAACGAACTTGATGGAATAACTGGACAGAGGTTCCCAAAATAATTATCCCCCGTCCTCATTGTTTAAGCGCTAATATTATATCTGTATACTATATGCGTTGTAAGTTTTTGCAGGGACGCAGTGTTGTTTTAACTGGAATACTCCCCCCCCCCCCCCCCCCCCCCCCCAGGGCACACAATACAGAGAGAAAAAATTGATTCTTCGGTTTTTACGTGCCAAAACCACGCTCGTATTACAAGGCACGCCGTAGCAGGTGACTAGAGATTAATTTTGACCAGTTGGGGTTCTTTAACGTGCCCGCAATGCACGGGCATAGGCGTCTTTGCATCTCGCCCCCATCGAAATGCGGCCGACGCGGCCGCGATTTGATCCCGCGACCTCCCGCTATCAATCCGCCTGCGCGTACTTTTGTCACACTGGGTCAGCCATGGTGGTCGGAGCGCGCTGGAAAAAAAAATATACAAAAGCACGTCGCGCACTTCCACGTGACACAGATTGGCCAATGGAGGAGCGGAGGAGGCTGGGGCGACAGGAGGTGTGGAGGCGGAAACGCCGGGGAGAGCGGGGTGGCGGAAAGATCTAAGAATGGCGCTATACGTTTGGAAAATTGAGGGGCTTTAGCGCGGCATCTGTATGGAAACTAAGCGCTGCATGAGCAGAGGTCTGTCTGCGGCGGCTGCTGTGAATTGCGCCCACGCGTCACCCACGCGCCGCCTCTCGCGATCTTCCGATTAGCGAGGCAGCGGCGCCATACATCGCGCCGTTTGCAACGTGCCGCCCAAGACAGATTGTCCGCGCCAGCCAATATATCGCGAAATGAAAAGCGGCGCATATAGAGCGGCGCTGAAATTTCGCATTATGAAGTATCGTAATCGTCGGCGATTTTTTTTTATCTTTCTCTTCCTACCCGCTCTCTAGCCGCTTCCTTCCCCACCTCCATGTAGGGTCGCAAGTAAATTCTCGTCGGATAAACCTTTGTGCCTTTCCTCTCTCTCTTTATAGACTTATGCCATCGATGTCAGAAGAAATTAGAAGGGCAAATGTTTCACCTACGCTGACCGATCCACATTTCGCGATCGCTGACCCTCAGTTAATACAGTATATCCTTTGTCCACGCAGCCTGAGTGAAAAAATCGCGATTTGTGGGAATACTGCTTCCGACTCGATGACTAAGGAATCAGTATCCCCTTCGACGTTATTGGGATGATTCCACAGCGCAACCATTACTTCTCATATGTTACGTTGTCGGGGAATTTGCAATCGAATATTCAAGGTGCTACTCATACTCAACAACCTGAAGTGAGAGTAAGGTCCGCCTCTAGTAAGGCCAATTAGCACAGCACGGACTAGACACGACGATTTTTTTGCCGCTTCTAGAGCCATCCCCCGTAGGAGGCTGAATAGGATGTTGTGTTTACTAAATAAAATGCTCCCAAGTCGAACAGGCCTGGCAGTGAGTGTGCGCGGAATGACCTGGTCCACGTTAGCAATCGCACTTCCTTGGTAGTACGACGCGCACTGCAAGCCATGCTGAACACACTGCGAGCCACGGTGGTGCGAGCCGAACAAAAAAGATGAGACTTGCGATGCCGGGCGCATGAGTCGCCTGCGATGAGCTGATCAATAGCGCGACCCCCGTCCGCAGGTTCGCGAAAGAGCGGTGCGTTCATCAGTTAAATTGCCATAGTCATCGCAAGCGATCGATTCCGCTGCCAGCCGTCACGGTCAGTGCTTGGCGTCATCAGACACCGCTTGCACCCGACACCATCCTATTGCTAAACAACCTGCCAACGACCCCTGGAGAGAAAAATATTTCTTCGTGAAGGGCAAGCCCGCCGCATCGCGCGCGCCCAGGTATGAATATCCCTGCACGCGAGCAGTGATGCGTAACTCTTTCATTTCTCGGCATTCAAGGAAGCGCTTAAATATTCCATAAATGTTGCGTTACCTTCAACTTGAGCAGCGTATTTCTTCTATAAGAACTACCTCCGTTACATGTCTCAATGTTCTGAAAAATGTCTGTCCCACGGATACTCACCATATACAACGTACCTTTAGGAGCGATCGTCCATGCCATTGACAAGTCATAAATGTGTGATCCTTTATTCTACGAGAATAATTGAAGCTGCCCTGGCTGTTTAAGTTTGTTATTGCGAGGCTTTGAGAACACTACGTGCGATATTGCTATCTATGCAGGTCGACAGATTCTTGCAACAATCATTTCTGGCACCACGGCTTTCTTTTTAAAAAATTTTTGCACATTTCGCGCGGCTATAGAGAGAGAGCAAATGATAAATGAAAGGTAGGGAGGTTAACCAGGACTTAGCCCGATTGGCTACCCTACACTGGGGAAAGGGAAAAGGGGACGGAAAGATTAAAAGAAGAAGAGAAAGTCCACTGGGGATATCGTTCGGTCACTCAGTCCGGATCACAGACGCGGACTCAAACCGGTTGCTTTCAAATATAATCCTAATGTTGCTCACCGTACTCACCAAACAGCGACGTAGTTTACATAATCGATCGTACATGCTATTCAGGACTGAAAATGTGTCACTTGTTGTCACTTTTTTTTATTAGGATAATTGAAGCAACCCTGGTTGTGAAGCGTGTGTTCGTTTTTGCAAGACTGAGAGCATGAGATACGGTGTCGATATCCATGTGGGCGATCCTTGCAATTATCAGTTCTGGCATGGCGGCTTCCTTCGAAAGCAATCGCTGTTCAGATAAGCGGAAGTTAAAGGTGCCATGGGTATTTTCGTGTCCTTCCTCCAGCCTAAGGCCCAATGCCATTCGTGCCTATAGCTGGTAGAAACAGCCTCACCATTGCTTTCCCAGTGCCAAGCTTTCAGCATTCTTCGCTGTGCGCGGCGGAGCATGTTTCAGCAGCCTCTTGCTCCACGTTCTTCGCTCGCACATACTTCATTCGAAAAGAAGTCGAGCTTCAAGTCGATACGAAGCTCACAAAGTTGTTGTGAAATTCGTTCCAGTCACAGAAACAGTAGGGTCAGCTTAGCGGCTAATTCGACGTTTTCACTGCGACATCATTTAATAGCTCTAAATTGGGTTTGCTGTGCCCGTCAATCTGCCCTTCCTCTCCATTAACACAGCTGTCCTCATACTCCACCGTCATTACCGCATTTTCGTGATTGTTTTGCCGCTGTTAGTCCACCCCATATAATTTAATTTCGCCCTCCTCATGTAAAACAAAGCAAAAAAACAGAGAAAAATAATTTTTAAAGTAGATGGCGCTCTAGATATGAGACACACGTTCTTTGCCACTGCACGGTTAGGGTAGGAAGGGTAATTTTATTAACAGTCGTAAAATGATATTTTACTTCATAATAATTTATGTATATATCAGCCTATCGATCCATTCTTTGACCAAGGGTCTTCAGCGGTTTTTGGAGTTCAGAGAGATGAGATCAGGCGCACTTTTCCTCGGTTTAGAAAGGCACAGCCTGTTGGAATTTCTAATTGCAAAATGACAACAGCTAAATGTCATACAGAGTTCGAGAAGTAGTTTCTAGCGCAACACGAACTTGAGCACTGCAGTTGCTGGAACTTCCAAACTGTTGCAAAACAACAGAACATTGAGCAAAACACCGAGTAATATACTTCCGCACTTTGCAATCGTATAAGAAAGGTCGTTTTTCGAAGGCAGAAAGATTTTGGGGAAATATTAAATTTCAGTTTATCCCAATAAATCAGAACCACATGCAGTGTATACACCAAACACCCGGAAATAGCGGAGAAAGTAGCGATTGCGCTGGCCCTCACAAAACAGGAATGCGAAGTAGTACTAAGTGACTCACAAACGGCAGTAAAGAATTATGCCAAAGGTCGAATTTCCAAGGAAGCCCTGTCCATTCTGGCCAAAGCCGGCAGATCCAAAACCGCGAGCTCGAGGATCATATGGTTCCCCGCGCACGTCACCACGGAAGGCGACGCGCTCCCGAACCTAAACGAGACGGCGCACCGGACGGCGCGAGACATGACCCGCCGCGCCGAACAGGGCAACGCCTCTCGCGTGATAGCGAACGCTTCTCGAGCAGAACGGGACAGGCTCACCACATACAACGACATAACCAGTGTATATTTGAACGCCAGAAGGATATACCCACCGCCGAGTCCCAAAGTGAACAGGAGGCAGGCCGTCACCTGGCGACAACTCCAGACGAACACGTTCCCTAATCCATTCCGTCTGAAACGTATCTTCCCAGATAAGCATCAGGACGACACGTGCAAATTGTGCCAGGAAGGACCAGCAACACTCAAACACATGCTGTGGGAGTGCAATGTAGTTATAGGAGGGATGGCAGTTACTCCGGAGACCCTGTCGTCGAGGTGGGCCGCCGGTCTGCGCAGCTCAGACCTCGGAATACAGATGTGGGCAGTCCAGCAAGCCCGTGAGGCGGCGTTGAGGCAGGGCCTTGACGTTCCCCCGTGGGAGACCTGAGCCCGGGTCGCGTTAAAGCTTGCCGGACGTACAAGAAAGTTGTATCCATCCATCCATCCATCCATCCATCCATCCATCCATCCATCCATCCATCCATCCATCCATCCCAATAAAATAAATGAATGATATAGATATTGTTCTGTGTTGAAGATCGATTTATGAGGTGATAGTGTTTTTTACGGTATATTTAATTACTTTTGTTCTCGGTTTTGGCCATTCAAAATATTTGACTTTATATATGCGCATGTACAGTGATCTCATGCACTAAACTTTGTGATTCATGTACTGTTGGATTATGTTGTGTTTATACATCTGGTGTTGTACTGAGTGCCATAATTTGTGACATTATTCACCCTTTCTGTGCATATTTATTTCCTTTGCCAAGTCACAAGAAGTAGCCGGTGCCGCCATAAAGGCGCTAACCTCTCCTATTAATCATTTCAATAAAAACGGTTCTTTAATGGTGGCGGTAAAGCTTTATTCCCCACAGTAAGGGTCCTGAAGGACACTCGGCTAGGCGCCAGGTGTAGAGGGCAGCTCCCACGTTGGCACAGAGAGCCCGAAGCTCTCCGCCGCCGCGCGGGCCTCCTGGACAGCCCGAAGCTGGTCGTGTAGTGAAGCACTTTTTAGCACTTTGTCCCAATGTTCCTTGTTCTTGGCGTAGGCGTCACTCGATGCTGCACAACCACACAGCATATGGTTCAAGTCTACACGTTCACTAGACTGTTCACACACATGTTGTCCGTCGTAGTCTGGGTCGATGTGCTTCATGCGCCAAGATTTGGGGTATGAGTTCGTTCGGAGCAAGCGTAACGTGACCGACTGGTTGCGGGTTAATTTCTTATCCGGGAGGGGAAACTCTTGTCTGCCTAGATAAAAGTGATTAGTGAGCTCGTTGTACGTGAATAATTGATCCCTGTGCTCGATATGTGTGGTAATGGGGGAGACGGAGGGACGTGGTCGATGAGTCCTCGCGCCGCCTCGTGTGCGATCTCGTTGAGATTCCGCAGGCCGCCCCCTAAGCTACCCATCTGTGCCGGGAACCATACGATGGAGTGATAGGTGATGTTACTTCCGCCTAAGATTCGTAGTGTCATCTTGTTTATCCCGCCCTTGGCGAAAGCTCGAGTGGCTGCTCTAGAGTCGCTGTATACAGTTGTGAAGCTCGAGTCTTAGAGAGCTAGTGCTATCGCTGCTTCTTCAGCTACCTCTGGCTTCTTGGTGTAAAGCGTGAGTGAGTTGCGCGTTTGCCCATGTCCGTCGGTTACTGCTACCGAGTAGGCGTGCTTTCCCGGTATGCACGCTGCATCCACGAAAGCTGTCTGGTCGGGAAACCTTGCCGCGTCCGCCGCGAGGGCTCTGGCGCGGGCGAGTCTTCTTCCCTGATTGTGGATCGGATGTACGTTTCTTGGGAAGGGGAGCACTTTGATTGCTTCTCGCATGACTTTAGGTAACTGCAGGACGTTGTCCCTTTCCGCTATGGTGTTCAGGCCCAGCTTGACGAGAATCTCTCTCCCCGCTTTGGTGCTTGATAGGCGCGCGATCTGTGCCGTGTGCTGAGCCTCGATGGTTTCGGCAATTGGTATTGTGCACTCCTAGCTGTAAGAGTAGATCAGTGGAGGCATTATCGGGGAGCCCCAACGCTGTCTTGAAAGCTCGGCGTATGTGTACTTCGAGCCTTCTCCCATGTTATTTTTTCCAGTTGAGCATCGCAGCCACGTATGTGATGTGACAGAGTACTAAAGCGTGGACCATCCTAATGGCGTTGTCCTCGCTCAGTCCCCTGTGCCTATTCATGATGCACCGAAACATTCGCATCGCGTTCGCAATCTTGATCGTGATGGTGTTCAGCATCACCCAATTGGAGCCGTTAGTTTGGGTCATTAGTCTTGAATTCGTATTTTGTCAACCGTAGGTATGCGATTTCCGTCCCTGTCATGTAACTCTATGCATGGAGTGTGGTGTCTGCGCCAGTCGTTGGACGGGCGTCCTGGTCTTGGGGGGTGGTAGATGAGCAGCTCAGATTTTCTGGAAGAACAGCGAAGTCCCATTGAGGTGGGATTGGCCGCGGTAACTGAGATGGCTTCTTGCATGCGAGCTTCCAATTCCGCATCAGTGCCACCGGTGCTCCAGATGATGACATCGTCTGAGTATATGGCGTGCTCCACATCGGCAATTTCACCCAGTGCGCGAGAGAGCTTTGTCATCGCCAAGTTAAATAAGAATAGTGAAAGTACTGAGCCTTGTGGTGTTCCCTTATTGCCCAGATCGAAGCTCTCCGATACGTGCTCGCCTATCCGGAGAGCGGACATTCGATCCTCCAGAAACGCCTTAGCGTAGCGGTAGAAGCGTATTCCGAGATTGTGGTCAGATATGGCTTTGAGAATGGCTTGATGTTGGATATTCTCAAAAGTTTGCTCCACATTGGTGTCTCGTGTGGGGCGATCCACCAGACTTTTCTGGATTCGTAGCATAGCGTCTTGCGTTGAGAGACCCGGCCTATAGCCGATCATATTAAGTGTGAAGTATTCCTTTTCCTCTACGTATTCCGATAGTCTATTCAGGATGACGTGTTCGGCTAGCTTTCCTAGGCAGGACGTTAGTGAGATCGGCCTCAGGTTTGGTAGCCCCAGCGGATTGCCCGGATTTTGGGATGAGGACCGTGTTGGCATGTTTCCACTCTGCAGGTAGGTGGCCGGCTTTCCAGGCTTCGTTGATTTGTTGCGTTAGAAGCGTGACCGAGTTGTCCTCTAAATTTGGGAGTGCCCGATTTGTGACACCATCGGGGCCTGCTGCAGAGTTACTGTTGAGTTCGTGAATTGCGAAACGTACTTCGCTTTCTGTGAAGTCCGTATCTAGCTCGGAGTTTCGAGCACCGTCATAGTTCTTCCTTTGTAAAGTACTGCGTTGCCCCGATTTAAACGGTAAGTACCGTTTGGCAAGGTCCTCCACATGTGCTTCGGCAGTACTGGGTTGCTTCGCGCGGTGTACTAATTTGCTTAGCCTGATCCGTTGCATAGTTTTGAACTTTGTTCCGTTTTCGACGAGGAGGTGTTTTATGAGCCCGCACCCACTCCCTCTGCGTATTTGCCGTTGAGGGAGTTACAGACTTCGTCCCATTGTTGTCGGGAGAGAACCACGCAGCATTCTTCAATAGTCTTGATGAGTTCGGCAAGTTTCCTTCGTAGTCTTCTGTTGAAACGTTGACCCTTCCACCTTGCTAGAAGAGAATGTTTGGCTTCGAGAAGATTCGCTAGCCGACTGTCCATTCTCTCTACCTTAACATCCGCGGTAATCTTTCGTTCCGAGGCTACGATGTCTGCTTTGAGTTGCTCGGTCCAGCTCGTTATCGTGTGCTTTGTGTTTGCTCCTGATGAGTGAAATAGTTGCGTCCGTATTGCACGAAATTTGTCCCAATTGATTAGTTTGTACTCCCTTTGCTTCTTTCCCGGTATCTCTGCATCAATTCGGAGGATATAGTGGTCACTGCCAAGTTCTATGCCCGAGTTGTGCCAGGCACATTTCTCTAGGCCCCGGACAAAAGTAACGTCCGGTGCGGTGTTTGGACATGTGGAAGTGCCACATCTAGTTGGGGTTTTCGGGTCTGTGATCAGCGTGAAGTCGAGATCGGAGGCTGTCGTGTGAAGACGATCTTGCTAGAGGGATACGCGTAGCCCCGTGCCTCGTGTGGGGCGTTAAAATATCCACCTACAATCAGCGGACTATCTTTGGCGATATGCGCAATCTTAACCAGAATGCCTCTGAACCCTTGCCTCGTATCCTTAGGGCTGCTGATACAGATTTGTGAGGAAGATGGTTTGCTTGTTCCCTAGGTGGTCGTTAGGTATGATCTCGATCGTGAGGTGGTTGTAGATAGCAGGCTGTGTGGCGGATGTCATGCCGAATGTGCGGGATCTTCTTTCCTATCAGTAAAGCGACGCCTCTGCCTTGCTCGTTTCTGTGAGCTTCGGCCTTATAGCCCGTAAGGGCCAGCTCGGTTGTGAGTGTTTCTTGTAGCAGGATAGCGTGTGGCTTCTCGGTTTCTGATTTAACCATCTGCAGGAGGACCGCCTTTTTTTAGGCGATCCCCCTGCAGTTCCATTGCCAGACGCGGAGATTTCGTGTCTTATTTGTCACTGCTATGTTGACCGTTGTAGCCCCCTTCACTTGCAGTGAAACCATCGCGATGTGGGCCTTGCGCACCGATGTGTTGTGAAGTAATCCTCTCCATTGCCGGTACTACCATGTTGTTTAGATACATTTCCATTTTCTGTACTCGCGTGCTAAATATGTCCATTTTCTCGTTCATTCGCACCATGCACGCTTGTTTAATGACATCTACTGCGTTTAATATTTAATGCTTTCTGTACGAAGAGAAAGCTAGTTTTGGTTCCTGCTCCATCTTTTTAGTTGTATATGTAATTAAAGGCACAACAATATGTTGTACATGTTAAATGTGCGTATATGGTGCTTTTTTTTAGCATTAACGTAATCTTTTTAAATCGCCCTTGGCATGTACTCGAATCCTACTTCTTGAGCTTGAATACGCTAAGTGGCGGGCGTTATTTGCACGGGAAATCAAAATTAAGAATTAACTAATTACGAAAATATTTTTAACATTTAAACTAATTGTTTTAGGGCATCTGTTGCAATTTATCAATTCTAGCTAGTGAGATCGCAAGGCATATGACACTTAGAACGAATTATGAGGATGACACCAGCTTTGAAGTATGCGTTCCCAAAATGAGTGACGAAATATATTGGCGTTCCAGGTACTGCTGTGCATCCATGCATACATAGACTTTTCGTAAAGGAGTGAGTGCAAGAACGGTGCATTTTTACCGCTATTTGGAAGGCGCTTGTTTCAAAGTTCGTTTCAAGTGGATGTGCTTTGAACGCTCACTGGATTCAATTCATAGAGGGAAAAATTGGCTAGTGAAATATTGTGAAGTGTTAATTTGCCAGTGGTGCATTTAGATTTTTTGAGCAAATAATTTCCGACGACCCCACTCTGGGTAATTCAGCTAAAAGTGTGTACATGTGCTATATGCCACACGCGATTTTTAAACTTTCCGAGTCTGATTGCTCCAAATATCTGGTAGCTGACTGAATGTCCGGTCGTTCACTGAAGTGAGAAGGTATTTTAGCGTGCATGGGAGCGCCTAAATGTTAGCGGTATTAAAACATCTTCTTGTGACTTTTCTGACTTGAGTTGGAAGCACTGTATCGTGCTCGACTCTCGTCTTTACTAGTCCCCCTCTCTACGTGTGTGGTGTGACGATTCCTCTCCATTCTCTCTCTTCTTTCTTTTCTGAGATCTTCAGTTGGGTCGACGTGGTGCACATTCCGGGAAATAATTTCTAAACTGTTTTTCTTTTTCTTGAAAAATCTTTCCTAAATTCAGAGCGCGAACTACTGGGGCGGAAGCTAAGGCACAATAAAAGACAGGACATGGCGCTACTTGCAAATGAAAGTTTATTCGGAAGGTTAGAGACACTATAAGCCCGACAGGTGCTACGTCATCAAACGTCATCAAGCAACGTAACAGCGTAAATAAACAAAAAACGAAAAGATGACTATTAATCGCTGTTAGCAGGCCCAAAATAATTTTCACGTGTTAAGTCGTATCTAGAAAAGATATTTCAGTGTCATGAAACGCTGTAGAGCATAACTGACACACCCTGCCCCCTTTTTCTTTATCTCGTGGGTCTCTACAACATTTATTGTCCGATATTTGTGCTTATAAAGCACTATTGTATTTTCATACTTGGGTGTGCATTTACCTATTGAATTGCAGTCTCTTACGTGCATTGCATTATCTGTGTGCACAATCCATTTTCTGGAATTCGAATGCCGCTTCAGCCTAGTGTTAAGACAGCGGCCAGTTTGGCCCACATATGTTTTCCGCACGATAGACACAGAATACACCACTGAAGCTGAGCATGAAACGAAATTGCTTGCATGATTAACATTGCAACCAGACTGATTGCTAACATCAGTAGTTCAGCTGCACGATCTTTCACTATGCCTGCGCACAGCTGAACAAATGGTGGCGAGCTAATTCTTCGCAGAGAAAATGACATTCACGCCATAGCGAGACGCTAACTTTTTCAACCTATGCGACAGGCAGAGGACGTTGTCAGTTTATGCTGTCTGATGACGTTTGATGACGTAGGACATGTCGGATTTATAGTCTCTAACCTTCTGAATAAAGTTTCAGTTGCAAGTAGGGCCGTGTCCTGTTTTTTCATGCGCCTTAGATTTTGTTCCAGTAGTTCGCGCTTTAAATTTAGCCATGATTCTATATACCAAGTCGCCCATTTTTCCCTTTTGAAAAATCATTCACTCACTTGAAGCATTCAACCGACGGAGGTAGGAAGCTGATTTGTCCTATTTGTCCTCCATACGTGCGAGTTTAGGAAATGCGCAATGGAAAGGAAATCTCTCTATGCACTTGGCACTCGTGCTCTCGCCGTTGCGGTAGCAAACAATGTCACGTGCATTCACAGAGTGGTACTGCATAAACAGACATCCTCTTTTTTTGTTCTTATTGTTGTTTTTGCGTGTGTGCGTGCTCACGGCGTCAAGGATGGTGCGATAATCTTTGTCAGCTGGATGATATGGTAAAGAGATTAATGGAGGTGAAAGACACATAATAAGGGGACAGTGTACGTACCACGTCATACCAATCAGGTGATCTTGTTTTCTACCAGTTCAAGGGCACCTGAGCAGCCTTTTGCTGGGCTTGCCGTAAGCCCAGAATGTGCCTCGCGCGAGGGTCTTGGCACGAGCGCTCTAGGCATCCCAGAAGAAGGTGAAACGTAAGGCAAACTGGCCCACTTGCTGCTCAAAACAGTGAGCAGCTGTTCAATATGAGTGTTCCCATAGATGCAGCAATACGACATCAATGTTTCCGAGTAGCGGTACACCAAGTCGATCGACTCTGATTACGAATTCTTCCGTAGAGGTAAGCGCATAAAAGCTGTACACACAACAAAGAGCTTCACTTTTGCTGTGCACTTGCTCAGATAACTTCGAATTACAGGGTGTGGGATGAAGTAGATTCCCACCCCCTGCGTATTAATCTTATTTAAAATTTTTCAATTCAGTTCGATTAAGTGAGCCTTCATCCTGAGTCAAGACTCTTCTTTGGCGGAACTGTAGCAGGTCGCGTTACATGTCCGTGAAGTGCTGAATACGCTTCACACTTTGCGCTTACGCTCCTTAGGACTATAGATGGACCCGCCATGGATGTTTGATAACATCCGCTACCGCTTAGATGTGCCACACGCCTGTTAAAGGAGTTTTATTCCGTCCGTAGGAGCAAATTATTGTTATAGGATACTCCATCATATCTTGACCCCCAAGGGTCTGTTACAATGGAAAATGGACGCAGACTGCTTCGCAGCTCGTGGTAGCGACTTATCCTATCAGCTGCACCATCCCGTCTCGTCGACAGCGTGTTGTTTTAACTGCTGCTTTAAAAAAAATAATCAGTTTCTCTGCCTGATACTTAGCGCTTCCTATGAACTCAAAGCTTGCGCTAAAACTATGTGGTGATCTTTAACACAGCGAGTTCCTATGAAAGTCACTGAAACTCAGGAAAGAACGTAAGAACAAATGCTTAACTTTACGCGGATTCTCTCTAGCATTGACATTGTGCAAAGCGACGATGCTGGCGCTCTCGCATCTGAAGCACTCTAACACCATCCAGAAGGCCAAATCTCAAAGAATGGTCAAGTGATCAACAGTGGTCGAACAAGGGTTGTCACTCTGGAGCCAATGTTTCTACGAGGGGTTTTGTATTCGTCGTGGTCCTGACGAAGACAAAATCCCCGCATCGATACATTGGCTTCCAAGTGACATCCATTATTCAACCACTTTCGGCCACTTCAAGTCTGCATCTCTCTGTGAATCACTGTCTTGTAAAGAATGGTGACGTAATTCAGACAGCTATCCATGCCTACTGTCATGTTGCTTTTGATTGCACCACACAACACCTCCGACGCATCAGTATACTGTATTGGATATAAACTGCATGCCTCGCTATAGCCACAGCAAAGGCATGCGAGACGGCTTAATTGTTGCTCGTGCAACGGGGCAAGTAACACTCATTTTATCGCACCGGGGATAGCTAAACGGGCTTCTTGAGAGCCTACAGAAGAAAAGCCTCTATGTCGACCCACGATAAATCATGCGTCCGCTTGGCCCACACCGCCAGGCTTCTGCGCAAATCAGTAGATTTGCGCAAAGAGGCTGCGAGCAAAAAAAAATGAATAGTGCTTTCGACGCTAAAGACATGTAATCCTAACGGCTGTTTCTGTCATGTACAGCCGGCCCAATTTTTAGCTGGCTCGCACGAGCACCGACTTTTTGTGAGCCAGCGCTTAAGGCCAGGAACAAACTTATCTGATGAATATCATATCTACACGAGCTTTGTGAGCATGAGTTTAACTTCGATGGTTTCGCAAGCTCGCTCCATCGTCCTAGAAAGCAGAAAAAGCGGCGTTCGCGTGAGCTAACTAAACATTTGGCCAGCTGTACTTTTCCGGCAACAGTATTCGTCCCTTTCTCTGTCTTTCTCTCTTTGCCGAAATCAATAAATCCCCAAGATGTGTAGGTTTCTAGCACAACTGAACTATATAAAGATTTAGCGAACCGCTATCAGTGACGTTACCATCCTACAGCTGACCGTCTGCTAAGGTTTTCTATCGATCCCATGGAGCGGGATGAAGATAGCCCGAAATGTTGTGAGAAGGCGAGTGTATTTATGCTTCTCATGTTGACTTTGAAATAGAATCCTTTACGAGCCCTTCAGACTTTGCTTTCGGTGGCCAGATGTATTTAGGACTGACAGAGGGATCAGAAAGCTCACACGCATACGCACGTGGAAATGCAACCTGTGGTGACATTTGTTGCGTTAATCCATGAGCGTTGGCTGGCAAGCTCATGGGTTAACAAGAGAAATCCTTTGTGCTGCTCATAAGAATATTGTAGTGCTTTTAAATTCATTTGATATCCAGGTTTTTTTTTTGTTTGGATGTTTTTATGTTGGTTTGCATTCCTGTGATGTGATTATGGGATGAGGTGTCGGCCGCGCAATAATCACGATATCTACATTAAATTCTGCTATTTTACGTTTCATATTGATTCATGGGTTATATGAGAGACGCCGTAGTGAGGGTAGAAGAGAGGAGGGGGAGGAGGAGCGGTTTATTTATTTCGACGCCCTGAGGTCCTTTACCTGCAGCCTAAGCGCGGTACATTAGCGTTCTTGCATTTCACTTAAATTGACATTCGGTCACCGTGTCCTTGAGGAATCGGCTTTTTAGTCACTCGTGTCACGGGTCGCTTTTTAAACGCCAGTTTTAATGCAATCAGTTTTAGACCATTCTCCAAAGCCTTTCGAACGAATATATGGTTCAAGATATTCCCTGTTAACAGGACCCTGAACCGGTGACTCAAAGTGCTCAACAAAAAAGAAGAAGAAAATAATCTGCAAAGTTGAAGATATCGAGCCCACGTGACTTATGATATGAAGGGGCAGTGACGCCTAGCTGCTGTTAAGAAGCGCGACAAGAAGGTTGACACCACTGGGGTTAAGTTTGCGCGAAAAAAGTTTGCAACAAGCGTCAAACTGGTGCAGTGGTTGCTAATACGAGGGGAGAGTAAAACGCCTCAATAAGAAAGCATAGTCTGTTTGAAGATAGCATTTACAAAGTTAAGCACTCCCATGGCGAAGACACCTGCTAAAATTAGTCAGCTTTTCGGTGGTACTGTCATCACTTGCCACTGTAATTCTGTGGACTCGCCGAGCATTGACGATCAAAACAGAATATTCACCATAAAAATATGATTACAATTTTGACTTTAAAAAATTTCGAAAGTACTACTTACTTAATACGAGTAATAATACTATTAATACGACACAGACCAATAATATTGTTATCTTTAGGAATAAAAGAAACCTCAGCAGTACCCTCAAACGGTACAAAATGATGCTCACAAAATGACATAATAGTTATATTTTTTTGAGTTAGAACTCCAGTATAGTTAAATTCATTTTCATATAAAACACAGGCAGGGAAATTAGCATAATCAAGGCCATTAAATATTTCTAATATTAAGTAATAGTAGTAATAGTAATAGTAAATATAAAGTAATAGTAGTACTCGTATTAAGAGTACGAGCCTACGTGGGGAAATATGAGGCCGAATTCACAAAGCTTTTTGTTCACAGGTGTTCTTTGCCGTTGGCCGGTCGCCTTCGCTGATAATATCTCTAGCATCCAACCAATAATATGTCCAGCATTATGGGAAGCGGTCGTTCAATGGCAAAGAGCACGCAACGCTTCGTGAATTCAGCCCCATAGCCCTCCATGAAAGGTCACAATCTTACAGTTGGTGTGATATCACAAAATTACAGGTTGCCAAAACAATAAACCAAATCGGTATTTACCACCTTTCCATACCGTAACTTCTAATCCAATTAAATATGGGGGAAAAAAACAAAAGATACATCAGTAAAGCGCGCGCTTCTCAGCGCGTTCGACTGCCGCCAACATGGTGTAACGGAGCCTCGTAGCACATCTCAACACAATGGTACGTCAACACTGCTCCGGAGAAGCTACACAAGAACGGAGTTCCGACTGCCTCTCTCTCTCCCTTCCAAAGCGTACGCACGAGCCAACAAGCGCGCCCGCGCCACAATGCAAGCACACCGTAAGTATATAGCCCCACACGCTGGCGCCACACGTACCGCGTCCACATAGCGGTACACGGCAGCAGCCAGGAGTGAGTACTGCCCTTTGACCTGCCCAAAGGCGCACAAATGTACGGTAGCGACCAGCAGGAGTCAGAAGTGAACACCGCGAACGGCTCCGGCGGGCCAATGAAGCGCGACGACGGCGTGCTTGCATCGGCCGCGTAATGAATGGGACGCTCCCGCGGTACCGGCCGGTCGGCACGCGTACGACGCCACGCGATGGAAGCAAGCCACCGCCGCCGCAGAGCAGAGCGAGATGCGCCACGAGCCACACCAGACAACGCCCTCCTCACCGTTCTGTTTAGACTCGCCTGGACGCTGCTTTTCTTTGTTTCACATTTATTCGCCTTTGACACTCTCTCAGTTCAACCCTGCTCCCACCTCCTCTGCCTTTTTTTTTTATTACACTGATGCCTACCGGCTTCTGTTCGCACTCCCCCCATCCCCTGCTGTCGCCTACGCTCCAGTGACCCTGTCACCCATCTGCCGCCGCTTCACGTCTGCCGCGTACCTGCCAGGTGAGGGGTTCGTTTTAAACCGGCCGGTCCCCCCTCCCTCACCTTTTTTTTTTTCCGCAAGCCAAATCCTGACCCCTCTCGTCCAGAATGGCGTACACACCGCCTCCCTCCCTCCCGCACCTCGTACAGCGTGTTTTTTTTTTTTTTTTTTTCCGCCGTGTCTTCTGTTTTTCTTACTCGTCGTTATCGCTCATCTTGGCTCCCCCCATCATCTCTGGAAGCATTACGATAATCTTCACCTTCTTCTGACCTATCTTCTTCAGACGTTTCGTCTAACTCCCTCTTTAGTCCTTTTTTTTTTCTCTTTTTTTTTTCTGTCACCCTTTGCAACAAGCAGCCTGTAATTCCTTCGCGCGCGAATAAGCTTATTTAAGCTTACGCAACAGTCGGAGAGAAACCGCCACGCTCCTTCTGCTTCTCGTTTGATAAGCATGTCTCGCCTAAGCAGCGCACAATTTTGATGTGCGCAATATACACAAAGCAGTTTATTATTTGGCCCATCTCCCTATGCTTGGATACCTAAAAAATCATGTGTTGCGCTGCACTATTGCACTTCGGCCTTTCAACTAGCACTACGTGCATCTGGTGATGTGTTGTTGCTTTGTTTCATTACTGTCGTTGCCATAGGGCACCTGTTGCGATCACTTTTCCTTTGACTGAGCTGGTATCGGTATTAGATGTGTCAAATAACGTGAATAGGTCTCTCGTTATATAGATTCCACGGAACCTTTACTGTTCACCTTGGTAAAAAAATGGAAATATTTGATATTCAATTCCACATTCGGACGTCATATTATCGAATATTCGTGTTCGATTCGATTCGAAAAGTGTTGTTTTCGAACTTCCCTATTTTATAGGCGTTCGCGTTAAGAGGCCTGCGCTGATATGGTGGGGCACTCGACAAAGGAGTGTTTAATGTCTCACAGAAAACGACGAAGAGGGGAAAAATTACGTTGAAATGTATTTGTCGGCTGCGCAACATGGATTGAGCGCGTCGCAGATCTAGAAGATACCGAGGTTAGGCAACCCAGAGGATATTCCCGCTGATTCTTTTTTTATTATTTAATTACACCGGCATCCGCCAGATGACATGCCTCCTCGACGTGTACCTCCGTGAATATCGCTTGGGAAATCTCGTGTTATAATCTTCCCTTGGAGCAGAATTCATTTTCCGCGTGGTGTTCTTTCTTCGCGGGTCGAAACACTTGATGTTCCTGATGTTCCTCAAAAACTGATGTTCCTGCACCCATCAGGAACGAGTGTATGACGCTCACTCCGAACCGGAACTATTTCTAGCATTAGTTGCTAACAGTGTCGTCAGTGCTGCGCGGAAACTTGAAAATATTATATATGGAAAATGGTACGAATGGTGACCAGAGAATAGATAACGAAACACCATGACATCTAACCCTTAATCAAACTACATGTAACCGCGAGACTCCGTCACTACAGCAGTGAACAGAATGAATGAATGAATGAATGAATGAATGAATGAATGAATGAATGAATGAATGAATGAATGAATTCTGGGGTTTACGTGCCAAAACCACGATTTCATTATGAGGCACGCCGTAATGAAGGGACTCCGGATAAATTTTGACCGCCAGGAGATCTTTAACGTGACCCCAGTGCATAGGAGACGGGCGTTTATTTCATTTCGCCCCCATCGAAATGCGGCCGCCGCGGCCCGGATTTGATTTCGCGACCTCTTGCTTTGCAACGCAACTTCATAACCGCGGCGAATACCGCGGGAAAAGAAGGCCGCGAATACACGCAAAGCGCCTCGAGCGGGCACTCGCGCGGCAATTCTGCGTGTATTCGCGGGCTTCTTTCACGCTCGGAAAAACACGTTTATGTAGCTCGTATTGAGCAACAGAAAGCTGTATCGGGCGTTTTCCATGTTGCTCTACAATTTTCTCATGTACATTTTTCATTAAGATACTTGAGAAGTTGATTAATAAGTATAATTATGTAATTAGGCAGAATGCAAAAATAATTTTATTTCCAAGAGATGGCAAACAACATTAGCTTCGTTCCGTCCAGCTACGTGGCATTTGCTTATTTTTAAATCTTGGTGCGTGTAGTGGGGCACCCTGTATGTGTTGGTCTAGTGACAGCGCCTTCTTCAAAACAATGTGCATAGTGTTTCTCGAAACATCCTGCAGAAGAATAAGGACGAACGTTAATTCGTGGGCGACAAAAATGATGTGAACATACGAAAAAATAGGGTGAATGCTGACGAATGCAACCACCCTTGCGTAATCATTGCCGATAGCGTTACTACAGGCAACGGCCCATGCTTTTCGTTATGTGGTACGGCAGATATTGTCGACACAGTGAGGCATGGATGCAGGCTATACCGTCTAAAGGTTAAGAGAAAGCCTTGTCATCAGTTAAAGGTCTTAGCTTTTACAGCGTGTGATCGCCATGTGAACTTGCACCAACAAACATGGCTTACAGTCTATGTACTGTAATAGATAGAGTTTTCAGTTGTCGCGATTCGTCGCACGACAACGAGGACGCTGCGATGCTATAGGTGGCTCTGAAAGGTCCTTGCATGCATCGCCTTTTGAAGCGACGTCAAGGTTGTCGCAGTAATTGCTCTTGCAGGACGTCTCTAACTGTACCTCTGGAGCGCGGGAAAGCTTGCGCGAATAATTATTAGACTGAAATAAAATAACGCTTGTGTGTCGAAGTACTCAAATGCTATAGAAAGGAGTATCGAATAAATAGACTTAGTAAAGCGACGTCAGAACAGAAACAGCATCGGAAACAAGCGTATATACAGGGTGATCATTTCTATGTTTTACGAAATTAAAAAAAAAAACGCCTTTGCAGATAACACAATTTTATAGTCCTTGAACTGGATTATTCAAAGAGGCGGACATTACTTGCACAAGAAAGCAAAACGCATATTAAACTAAGTAAAAAAAATTCACTAATTTTGTTCTTATTTATTACTTTGTGGCACGCGTTGCAATTTACGAATTGTAGCCAGTAAGTTTGCAAGGCATACCCTCTTAAAATGAATTTCCAGAATGACTCCAGTTTGGAGATATGCGTCATCAAAGTCGCTGTAAAAGTGCACTGTTGTTCCACTTACTTTTTTAAGAAAACGCTCTTTTATGCATTGAATCACATAAGTGGAACGCCCATGTATTTCGTTCCACACTTTGGGAAATAATGTCTCGAAACTGGTGTCGTCCTGGAAATTTATTTCAAGTGGTTACGACTTGCAGGCTCACCGGCTACAATTCGTAAATTGCAATATGTGCCGTAAAGTAATTAATTAAGAATTTAATTCGTGAGTTTGTGTTAATCAGTTGAATATGTGTTTCAATTTCTCATGCTAGTAATGTCCGCCTCTTCGAAATATTCAGTGCAAGGAGAAGAATTATGTTATCTGCAACAGGCAATTTTTAAAAATTCCATAAAACTTAGAAATGAAGAAATCTGAAGCGAGCAAGTTCGAAAGCAACTTTAATTAGGCTTTTTTTTCCTTTTTTTTGCAACGCAGGCACTGATGAGCCTCTTTAGCTTAGCAGGCTCTAAAGTGCTGTAGTACTGCCGCCGCAGTCAGTCCCGTTTTATTCACCTCTGCGGTTCCTTTCCTCACAACACGAAAACGCTCTTTCTGATGGCGGCACATCAGCTGGTCCGGGCGAAAGTAGCGGTAATCCACCGATGAGACGTCGACCGCCATTGCAGCGGTGGTAAGCCGCGCAAACATCGTATTATCGGGCGCCGACCTCCTTGTATACTTTCTAGCTGTCTCCGAATTACTAGTTCCCTTCAGCTCCTGAAACATCTGACCTGAACTTGTCGCTTGCGCTCACAATTCAGTTAGTTTCGAGCATAGAGGTAGTGCGGAGTTCCCCGCTAAATATGATGCTGTACCAGAGTAGCTCTAAAAAAATTGAAATAAAACTACACTCCGATGTTCGCAGCTTCAGCCATAGAGTTACGAAAGAAAAAGAAGCGTAAAAATAATTTAATGGCAAGAAAAAAAAAAGTACGCAGAGCTATAATCTCAACTTTGAAAAAAGATAAACAAGCAATTTTTGTAAACAAATATTCTGAAAATAACGATGATTATAGGAGATTTCGTTTAATAAAAACCTAACCAATGAATTCCTGAACATACGGCAACAAATATAAAAAGAATTTCGTCTTCATATTCAATGCAGGTGCTTGCATTCAGTTTTTTTTTTTTCGTAAGCATTCATGGGCCATGTTTCAGAAGGCAACGCCCTCCTTTAACATCGCCAAGCTAGAAGCCGCCACCTTCGTACCTTAACGTGCTTATCTTACATCACTCGTTGAGTTCTCCTATGTGGACAGAGCAAAGACCGAAGTGCGGCGCCTCAAGCTGCGAAACTGGCGTCTGTTTTCGGCCATAGAAGAACTGTCTGTCTAGTATGTTCTGTCTGTATGTTTACTGTCTAGAATGTTTTCTACTTCGCCGCTGTCTTGTCGACAGTGCTGTAAATTGCAAGGTGTCGCTTGTACGAGACAAAGCGCATAAAAACCGGGCTTTTTCCCTTTTTTTTTTCTTTTTTTACCTTTTTGCCGCGGAACACACCGATGTGAAAGATTGCGATCAACAACAACTGAAATCAGCCTTCCCTGGAGCTTTGTATTTAGCCCGCTTACACACACAATACATTCCAAAGTCAAGCACGTGCTAGCTAGAGAAAGTTTGGTGGCGTGAAACTGTGTCTAGCCTCCACTTCGCACACCCGACATCAGTCGAAGCCTGCTGCACGCCATGCGCATAGATATGAAATCGTTATCTGCTAACGAGCACAAAAGAACGCGAAGGGCTCACAACGGAGTTTGCGTCTCCTAACGCTTGACTATGGCCTGGGTACCCTATTCTAAAACTCTCTAATAACGGCGTCATCGCCAGTCTGACGAGACGTTGCCGCCTAGCATTCCGCGGTTCGCCGTATTTCGCTCGGTGGGTTTCTGTCCCATCCGTCGGGTGGACCCACTGCCTCTGTCGCTCCACATCGTTCCGAGGCCATGGAGCACTGATCATTGCTCAAGCCTTGGCCGGGAAATGCGAGCTTCAACCGCCGCCTCGCCGCCACTGAGAACGGCCAACTGGGTCGTCCATTTGACTTCTTCCTAGAAGGATGAAAAAAAGCGAGTTGTACAAAATGGCGACACGAGGCAGCGCTTATTTTTTTTATTTTTTTTTTTGTGGCCTCAAATCATGGCTCCTATCCTTGAACGAGGTTGGCCGCACCAGATGTGATGAAAAGTACACACAGTAGCAAAATTGAAAAAGAAAGGATGATTGCGTAAGTTTACACCGCTGTCCTTTTATTCTGCATCGTTCATTTTATTTTTCTGTTTAGGGTTACCTTCCTCAACCCGTTGCAGGGCGCGACGAGGCTGCCTCGCCGACATTTCTGTGGGTCCCTTCTGAGGTGCTTGATGAACCTAGCAAGAGCAGATCTCTCCCATACCTCGGTATTTGCGGAGGGCTTCGAGCTGTTCAACCCATGCGAGAGTTGGGGACATATTTGTTGTGGTTGAATCAACAAAACTCAGCCTCGCTATCATGATATCCGGATCAGTGGGTTGTGTCATTGATGTTGCGAAAGAATCGCACAGACATACGCTACAGAGAACACACACACACGTGTGTGTGTGTGCGTGTGGGTGGGTGGGTGAGTAAGGTACGGAAGCTTTATATATAGATAATGGTTACGGAAAATAAAGATAAAGATACGGTTGTACCTTTATAGATAAAGGTACGGAATTTTATGAGGTGGAACCCAGTCCAGCAGCCTAGCACGGGGAAATTAAAGAAAGCGGGAAAAAAAAGGTCTGAAGAATAACAAGGAGGTAACACTCCCACGCGCATACAGAGGATACCCGAGTAAACGATCGATAGGAGTTAAACAATAATAGCGAAAAAATGTTTTTTTCCGTCGCAGCTTTTGTTTTTTATCCTCTTCTTTCACCGCTGCACTGAGCTATTTGCTCTTTGGCTCTCATCTTGAAATTCTTGCTCGCCGAAATTGAATGGCTAGTTTTTGTTTCTTTATGTCTCGTTCCTTTTTTTTTTTCTTGCGAACAAGTTCTTGGCGGAATCAAAGTACCCGCTTTCAAAAGCACCAAACACCACCTGAGATCAGCCATAAATGGCGAAGATCTGAAGTTTTCGTTTTGGAATATGCTACAGTGGCTGCCAAAGCCCAAAGGATGTGAGCTCCAAATATGGATGATAAAATTTCGAATCCCGAACACGCTAGTAAGTTTTTAAACTTTTATATCAATCCCAGGAAGCCGATTCGAGACAAGGACTCGGAAACGCGTCCGCAGCGGGTGCCCAGACCCACTAAAAAACGCCGCACTCGAATCTTATTGATTTGAAAATAAGGTTTACGCTGTTAAGTCAATCCAGAAATGCGAAATAGGTAAGTCGGAAGCTGTCTACACTCAGTAGCGCTCTGCTCGTATTGTTCAAGACAGTGAATCCCTCGATAGCCATTCGTTATTAAGCCATTCTCATCATTGCCGCTGCACATAAGTTCGGACGCGCTGTATTCTTTACTTATCCCGTGAATATAGGGCGCGCCGCCCAATTACAGCTCAGCTATGACACTTTACTGGGCCTCCAATTTGCGAATAAAAAAGCGTGAGTCAGTGGTCACTCGGAGTAACGAATGGCGCCGACGAACAGGAAGGGGAAGGCTACAACCATGGATCCAGTCGGCGCCGTGCCCGCTAAATCTGAAGTCGAAGCTGCAGCCAGAAGGCGGAACGGCGGCGGTGACACCTGGCAGGTGCCAATACGCCTCGACAGCGTCTGCTATGTTTCCCTGTTTCTCGACTCGCGCATCACTTCATAACCCGCTCAGCCATTCTACCTCTAACGGCCCTTCTCAGTGTGTACGATTGTAAACCAGTGTTTCTTTAGTTTTACCTTTGGTCAGGACGTTCTATTCTTTATCCGTTGGGAGGCTGGTGGGTGGTTGGGATACTCTGTATAAAAACCCAGTGTTTTAGACAGTACAGTAACTGTCCGCCACTGGGTTTTCTTTTTTTTTTCAAGCAAGCATATTTCTTGCAACTGTACGAAAAAAGAAACAGGTCAGTTCAGTAACCGCATAATTATTCTATTGGCTCTTTGAAGCATACAACCCACATAAAATATTAACACGCTTAGGACCAGCCAACATAAATGACTCATTGCGCCTGCTCGCAAACTGATCTTGATATTTCAAGGCGCAGTGTTTCCGAACCCGGTCGTCCGGTAGCAGTCAGGAAAAGTGTTCTATGCCTGCTGGTCGCCTTCCTCCGAGACAACCATTTCATGAACGTTCTGCGAAACACCCGTGCTAATAGCGTGAGATGCTCAGGCGGAACAATTACTGGCAGATCACGCTAGGAAAATCCCGTCTGTTTTGACATCCACACCAGGCTGCGAAGCTACAAACTTCAAATCATTTCAATACGGAATGACAACCACCTCTATGATCGACGACACCAACCACACTCCAGAGTTGATGCTCCGTGGTTACCCACAGCTCCTGTCTTTCTCTTCCAAACCGACTACATACCATGCATTGGCCAAACTGCATACAATGGCTTTAACCTTTTGCAGAACTTATCATGCTATAAGCCGTGACAAGAGATTGCGAACATTCATCAAGAAGTCTTCAACTGAAGCATGCTACATGCGTGATACCACATGCACTTTGCAGGTGGAGTCAGTTTACTGTAATTGACAGAACACTAACTACACCACTGCTCACGCGACGTAGTCAGTTCTCAAGAGGGATGGCTTCAGCGTGACAACACCACGTTTGACCACACTGCAACGGCATATTCTTGCGTTCCCGCTTAAATTGTGCAGTACACACGTTGAAAACAAATTATATATATATATATATATATATATATATATATATATATATATAGTTGCTCCACGCGTATGGAATTTGATTGATTGAACGAGGCGCGTCGGCGCCATCACTGGAGAAAAGAGGAGGAAGAACGCTTTCTGGCTCTCGAGCTGTAACGGTAACGAAACACAGTTCAAGCAACTTTTTCGGTGTTCTTGTAAGCTATTCATCGACAATGCGGGAAAATTCTACACAAGCGATAGTTATTCTTCCCAAATGGGGTATGCGATATGTCGCAAGAACGCCTCCCAACTTCGGCCTTTTGGAGAGCGAGGTTGGGCGTGCGTTGTGTGAGGAAGACCGGAATAGAAAGGATGTTGGAACGCCTCCTGGTGTAGGGCTGGGGTGTTGGACAGGACTTAGAAGCAGTGCTGATTGGTTCGAACACCATGCCATACGTCGCTGCGTGTAACGTTGCGTCGACGCTGCTGGGAACACGGCGTCGCGCCCCAACAAAATTGGATCCTACGCAGGCGCTGCAGCAGCATAGGCAGCGGTGTGATGCCGACCGACGCTGATGTCGCCAACTAACGCCCACGTGTGGCCAATGCGGCGAGCCCTCGTCGCGTGGCCGACACTCGCGAGCAAAATGCAGCCTACTTTGTGCATAAGCAAACATATACCTCATAATTGAAGTAGGTAAAGGCAAGGCGCAGAAGACCAGGACTTAGGAAGAAGAACACAAACGACAAGACGGGCTCTTCTTCCTAGACGGTTTCTTCTTCCTAGCCCAACTAGCCCAAGCAAGAGTTCTACTTGAGCATATACCTCATAAACCGTCCCCTGAACATCTGGGAATTCTCATGTCTTGGGAAAGTGTCATGCAGGTAGCCGAGGGGTACAGTGCTTCCGCATACACCTCACTCATGTAGCACGAGGAGCCCTAGATTTTTTGAAAAATCTTTTGTAAGTGCACATTTCTGCAGTGAGCAAAGGAACGAACTCTGCCTGACGAACGTGAAACAGTCTCAGCGCCGCTATAGTGCGTGATGCTTGGACATGCTGTGGCCCTTAACGCTCACAATTTGCTGAGATCACCACATTCCGTTTATTCTCATAAACTCTCCAAGTAGCCATGTCCCTTTAAGGTGAACGTGTACCCCTCAAGCTTGCCGGTGCAGGGAGTCACGTGTACAACATACTATAATGTAAAAATCGGGCCCCTCTGTCAACCCCATTTCTTCTCGTTTATTACATAACGAGGGTTTCAAATCCGGCAACATTGATACCTCCAGGTAGCATGTGTGGGTTTATTGACCGGTTGCCTACTCCCCCCCCAAAAAAAATATCCCGTTCTCGTGACGCCTGCTTCAGAAAGGATGTTTCACATCCACCACCAAGGTCTGTGAGTGGTGGCACTGACTAACACTCCCAGGGTTCTACTAGGAAACATAAATACCCAAGAAAGTGGATGGGGAAACGGCGCCGCGGTAGCTCAATTGCTAGAGTATCGCACGCGAAATGCCAAGGTTGTGGGATCGTTCCCCACCTGCGGTAAGTTGTTTTTTCGTTCACTTTCATTTCGATTAATTTATCGTTATTTATTTCATTTATTAAGCACAAGTAATTTCCCCTGAGTTGTCCTTGGTGTCAGTGTTTGTTTTCCTCTTATGATATGACTAATAAAAAATCGGGCCCCTCGGTGGACCCCCTTTTTCTCGTTTATGCTATAATGTATTTCGCACGGGAGCAAAGAATTTGTAGCTGGGCCGCTCCACTATCACCACAGTTCAATTGATACCTACAATTAATTTTTGTATGAATGGACACCTACATTATACATCGAACTCAAAATTTTGCCTGAAAAAAAAACCTCGACAACAAGTTTGTTTTTTTTTACTTGAATAGTGATTGAGGTGTTTCTTTTAGTGCGATAACCACTGTTTCTCTAGGACATGATGGCTGACTGCAGAAATGCTCCGCACGATGTACTATAGACTATCAAACCGTTTCTCTTTGACAATACAATATGCCAGCGGCAAATGAAACTCGTGAACAGTTTTCTCGTTTGCTCCTGGAACGATCACACTCAACCACTGTGGTGAACCGTATATTGAAAACGCTATCATCTCAGTGGCAGCACTCTAGCCCCGTGTTGAGCACTGTCTCGTTGAGTTCCCACAGCACGACCAGCAGCGAGAGATCTTTCGCAGTCGTCTGAACTCTTCTGGCAGGATCCTTTTTCTGTTCAGAAAGTTGCTGTAGTCTTGCCCCAACAAACAGACAGATGTCAATGCTCTACGGGATTTTCTCGTAGATGGTGGCTTGATTTGTTCATTTTAAACACTGTTTTAAACGCACTTTTCATTCCCGCTGTGCTCCCATGACCTGTATTTGCTTACGTTGTCATTGTATTCTTAGAATTTCTTTATCTTAATTTTCTCGCTGATCCACGACCTTGTTCTGTTGGAGTTACGCTATTTTGTTATAAACATTTGAAAGTGTTTTGTATATGTACGCTATCCTATTTCGTTCCTATAGTTATGATTTTGGCATACCAATACTTTCTATAGCTACACTTCCCATATTTCGTATTTAATCAAGTTAATTCATTACAAACAAGGAAACTGTTACATTTTTGTTTTACAGACGAAGGTCCCAAAGTCGAAGACTGTTACGGGGACCCTCGGTGGTTAATTATAATTATAATCCAATCATAATAAAGAAGAAAGAACAAGACTGAAGAAGTTACTGGCTATAAGGGGGAACAAAAAAAAGTAAAGGCTTAAGAAAGAGGGAATAAGTAGAAGTAATCATAACGAAAGTTTATTAACTTTAAAAACGGCTTAAAGTACCATGAAAATTGTATAACCGATGTTCGAATGGAACGCCGTGACCGTCTAAGCCACGTGTCTTTCTAGTCGCGAAAACCAAAAACAAACAAAACAAACAAAAAACAAGAAATAAAAATAAAAACAAGCATAGGGAAAATATGGCACTGACTTTTTGTTATTCATTGTGTCGTTAGCCACGTATCTCTACGCTCCTTCGCGAGGTGCAAATATTTACCGAAGAGCTTTGTGTAGCTTCGATGATATGCAAGACAAAAATAGGGCAAGAAAGAAATGTCAGACTAGTAAATACAGCCTTAGTCAAATAAATGCTTTGCAGCCGTATAAAATATGCTCGTGCTGTTTGCTTTCCGAGATCTGGGGGATTTCATGGAAACCTAGAGCTCCTTGATTATATCAAGTATTATCGTACCGGCATTACAGTGGGCCAACGAGAAAGCTTGCTTTTTCTGCGTACTTCTGTTTGCCACTTCACCAAAGATAAACTGCGAAGCTGTAAAAAAAAAACACATTTATTTTTTTCGGATTGTTTAAGAGTAACGCTAGGGCTTGGCGAATAAATCTATCAGGGATATTCAGCGATGTAGCCTTTTCCGTGCCAGAACTGACATCCAAGCCCCATTTGTTTTTTCTATTCCGCTCGTTCTTGCGCGACGATCAAACGAAGCGCGACAAAAACCTAAGCGGCTCTTTCACGTGTATTTTCTTATAATCAGTTAAAACGAACGGAAAAAATTATCACGATTTGCCTCGTTCGGCTAAGATATTTTACGGCGAAGCTGTTAGCCTCTAGCTAGCCGGGAGTTTTCGTGTCCGTCAGCCAAAAAAAAAAAAAAAACATGAACCGTAACAAAGTGCATATCTCCTTTGGAATCGGCATACAACACACATATCAGCATTCATTTCAATAAAGAAAAGCACCAGTGTCGAAACCGCATGATGGATGATGGAGCCTGTGAACAATGTGAGGCACGTTCCTATTCTCCTCATGTGTTTCCCGGTGAAGATTACGGTCGCATAAGCTGCTCCGCTGAGAAAGGGGCAACAGCAGCATACGACTCAGTTAGTGACGTCACCAAACTTCATATATGAAAGGGAGACCTGCCTAGCAACTCATTCAGTTCATTGCAAGACCGCTATGGGTATAGGCCACGCAAAGTTAAGACTCCCGAAGAGCGGCGTGAATACGAAGAGCGTCGAAGAGTGCAACATCATAATGCTCAACAATGGTGTCGTGCTAAGACTAGGAAGAACAGTAAAACATTTCAGGTCCCCATCGACGGCATTTGAGTGGTTTTCTAACCGCTTCACTGGCCATCCACTTTCGCAGGGTCGGGACGGCGAGTCAATTTTTTACGCCTGCAGAATTGTGGTGTTCGTCAATCACAAAGGCTTATCTTAATTTTAAGCGTTTCTTAATGGCGATTGTTCTTGCATTCCCGCTCCCTGCATTAGTGTCGGTTTTCGCAACACGCACACTCAGAAATAAATAAGAGGAAAATGGGCGCGAAAGCTGCAGCCGTCGGCGTCTGCAGTGCTGTTAGAAAGTAATCAAGCGTGCCCGTAAAGCACTTCAGTGATGGTTTAAGCGTGCAACTTTTCATACGCTAAGAAATGTCGAAGGATGACCCGAGCCGGATAAAATATACCTTTAACGACTAAAACGATTGAAAGGTGCATGAATTGACTTAGGTGCCAGCTCTGTTTGGAAGCCCGGTGAGGTCACTGCCCGAAATTCACTCGGAGGGTTCTCAAGCCACATGAAAAAAAAAAATCGCAATAAAGCTACAGCCACACATGTGAGGCTCCCAAAACGAGTGCTGAAAGTTCAATTTGGACTTTTCTTCTGAAAGAAATCAGCCATGCAGCAGCATTCTACGCCGCGCCCCCATCTTTCACCTGCAATACAGACATATGAGGAACAATTTAACTCCGAGCAGAGCGTACTGCCATAGATGATTGAATAATTTCTAGTCCTGCCTTTGCGTACCGGCTGTGGTTTCGTATTCCCCTTTTTCTATACAATGTAAGTTTAGTTCGCACGAGTCTTCTTTAGCGCGCACTTTAAGGAAGGTCAATTTTTATTAATCCTTTGCGAATGCATGCATGGCTGACTTTTTTAATTACAGCTCCAAAAAGAGCTGCCGTAACTTAGCGCTAATATTCCAAACATGCAAAGTGCGTGCTGAACATTCCATGTAAGCTACGTAGTTAAGTGGCGACGGCCAACCACGGAGTGCTTGCGCGACACCGTCGCTGCCAACGAATTGTGGAGTTTGAGAAGGCGCCTCGGAAGTGAACGCTGACTGACGCTACCTTAATCAGGACATCAAGACGCCGCCCAAAGAGAACTGAGTTCTGCTTTGCAGCTTGTTCCACAACTCCACAGCTGACGGGAAAATGAGCGCTTATAAGGGATAAATTTTGAAATGAATGGTCTAATGCATTTTTCGTGATTATTTTGACTCGAATAACGAAAGCAAGGCTTTAGGTAATCATTTTAGTTTATATTAATGTAACCGTATGACAATCACTAAACAAAATTTCATGGAAGCTATGCTTCGGCGTGCATCCAATGTGTGGATGCCTATTCGAATACCAATTGCAGTCACAGTGACCTACCGGGAGTACTTAAAATACACAAACCTTAATACGAGTTCTGTGCCTATTTTTACTGATCAATTAGGTATTCTTCATGAGCGATGCACATAATGTGAGCATATTCAAGGGCAGGTCTTACAAGTGTCTTGTAGGCACTTCATTTAACACGGGATTGGGGTCTGCTTAGCTTCCTACGCAGGAAACCAAGTTGTTTGAATGCTGTTGGACATGCTACTTCAAAACTTACGTCCCATTTTAGTTTGTCTGTTAACGTTAGCTCTAAGCATTTACCAGTGTTCGTTTTCTTGATATCAGTGCCCATTAGAGTGTATATTTCTTTACGTATTATGGTCGTAGACATTGTTTTGCTAACATTCATTTTCATTTCACATGTTTTGAACCAAAAAGTGATATTATCAAGCAAAGTGTTAACGCTTATTTGATCATATACAGAACGTAAGACGACTGCCGGAATCAAGCCTGTGAACTTACGTTCGCTTTTGATGAAGCATCTGCTTTTGCTGAGACCCCTTGGGCGCTCATAGTGCACAAGGTTCTTTGGTGCGGACATTGTTCAGATACACAATTTTCCTGGATTAGGTGACAATGCTTGGTAAAGTCCGGTTCAGAACTGGTGACAACATGCTTTACAAAGGCGCCGTTCGATATAAAGGAGAGCAGATGCTCTAAAATATTGCGCTAATCTTCGTCACTTCCATTCTGCGAGGCCTACCTTCAAAAATATCTACCTCCTCTGCACGAAGTCACATAATTTCCGTAAGTCAGACTTCGCAAATGTTTCGAACTATTATTTTAGGCTACGTTCACACTCGAAGCGGGCGGAAGCGGGAAAAAGCGCCGAGTAATCCGACCGCTCTTCCGCCTAAGCGGCGGGAAAACTAAGCGGCGAGGAAGATCGGTCGCGGAGCAATCTTTTCGCCTCGGCGAAAGCGTAATATCGTTCTGCTTCGCCGAAAGCTGCACTGATATGTAAGCAATAAAAATGACGCCCACAGTGTGAGCGGCGATATCAATTGAAGCGAGAAAAAACTACTCAGTGGTGTACGATAAAACTCACAGCCTCTACAAGGACACTTTCTACAAGAACAAGATTCGGATGAAGATTGCCGAGAAGCTGAGTAGCAGCAGAATGTTCAACAGCAAAGCGTTGCCGTGTCCTAACTTCTCGCGTTTGCAGAGCCAGGCAAACTCATCACCGCCGCTTCCGGGGCGTCTGCTTCTTCAACTGCTCGTTGTGCATCTCCAGGAAACCTTAAATCGATTAATACTATTTATGTTTCCATTTGTTCGTTAAAAATCAGCGTAGGCAAAGCTGCACGCAGTCACTCCATAGAATCACTTTTGATGGCCTATGGATCAATGAAGGAACCTATACTGCTCGAAGTGGTGTGGTGACGACTGCCACCACGCGGATAAATGTGCTCACAGTAAGTAGATTTGGCGAGAGCGGCGGCGGTGGTGGCAAAACAAATGTGAACATCTTGGAGATGTGCGGAAAATAATTACCGCCCGCTTTGGAGTTAATGCTCTCTTCTCGCTTCCCAAATAAATAAATAACTAACTAAATAAATAAATAAATAAATAATTAAATAAATAAATAAATAAATAAACGCATGCGTGATGTGCAGTTAGGCCCATGGAATTTTTGTTGTTGTTTTTTATTTGTTTTTGTTATTTTAATTAGCACATCCAGCTAGGTATATAGGCGCCTGTTTCTACCTAGTGGCTGCTAGACGTGCTAGTTGTGTTTTCCAGGATTTATGCTCAGATTCTTTCCAGTGCGCTAATATCCATGTCCATATTCGCTCACGGACAATTACACAATATTTGACGCAGTAATGCACGTCACGCAGTGGTGGAGAAAACGTGTAGAAGTGTTGCGTTTAGAAGCACTTGAATTCAGTAAAAGCGCAGGCACGTACCTCTGTGCATGTTTGACTTTGGTGCAAATCAACGAATACCGACATACGTGGCAAGATATCTCTGGTTTTCCTTGAGAAAGTGTGCTAAGTTATTTGGCAGAAAGGCAGGCTATCCCTCAAACGTGAACAGGGTGGATATTTCACCGTGCACTAAGAAACACGCCGAAAAATAACTGTAAAACTGTCAAAGGAGAAATAAGAACGCCTATTATCATTCGCTGAAGCTCCGTTTGCACAGAGTGCAACTTGAATTCTTCTTTGCACTATCTGCCAGTAGGCGAATAGTCCTGCACTCCCGATAAATGTTGTAAGTTCAACTTTCAGATAGGAATACGTGAGAGGAAAGCGATTCGCTTCAGTTTGGGCGTGTTCTTTGCTTACAGTGAGCATAATCGCCCGCCGGAGAAGATCCAAAAGCTTTAAAAGAAAACATAACATTTTTCTATATGCAGTGAATATTTCTGCTAAGTTAACAGCTATATGTTGTATCCGGTACTGCTACGTTGTTTTGTATTTAGTCGTGCGGGAAATCCTTCGACTATTTCTACTGACTGCTCATGTTACACTTCTCCATGCGTATCGCTCATAGCAGAATTCAACCCTTCGTGCGCCCGGCTAGACTCATTTGTCGGCGAAATGGGCTGATGGAGCTGCGTTATGAAGCAATAAAATGATGGACACCGACCGACAGCAATGCTAAGGAATGATTAAATCTAAAAGACATTTCGGCTTCCCTACGGAAGCCTTGTTCGCAATGGGATTATGGAAGGTTCATGGAAGCTTATGTATACTTCAGAACGTGACGTAAACAGCGCGTGTATGATGGGGGGAGGGTTCCCTCATTTCAATTGAGCGTGTGACGTGTTTTTTGTATCTCCAGCGATTCCAGATACAGCCGCGATTTCAGGTTTCTTTCCTGGCCGATAACTCTCGAGCGATCAGAGTCAATCTTGTGGCCCGTTATGTGCTACATTGCTAGAAGCGCTATAAGCTGTAGCCAGCTGCAAGGAGCGACACATTACTCAGCAAGAGCCATCGTTTCGGAATATATATATATATATATATATATATATATATATATATATATATATATATATTTCATTGCCAACTAACAGCATCGTTAATTAGAGCATGCATTCAGGTGTACATACGGTTATCGTCGTAGTTCTTACAAGCGAAAAATGTCGTAGAGCTAGAACACTTTCTCAGTTTACTGGCGTGTTCTAACTAACAGCACTATGCTATAAAATACCTACAAACTCATGTGCGTACGTGCGTGTGTGTTTACGTGCGTAGCTCTAGCTTTAGCAGTCACAAAACTAGCCCAAATTCATCATAAGTGAATAAGACAGGCACAAAAAAAATTTAAAAAAGACGTCGCTTAGGTTGTTTTTCTCCTGTTATATCTTGACCAGAGCGACGGCGAGGTGCCAAATCGACAAGTAATCACCCAGAATAAGAATACTGGAGAGGAGAACAAAGTTTAATCAAT
The DNA here is from genome assembly GCF_023375885.2 of Dermacentor andersoni. NCBI lineage: Eukaryota > Metazoa > Arthropoda > Arachnida > Ixodida > Ixodidae > Dermacentor > Dermacentor andersoni. The sequence continues at coordinate 215,758,958 of NC_092814.1, read as the reverse complement.
TCCGCCGAACAGAAGACGATCGAACGGCGGACGATAAAATAACAACGATGTGCGTGAGCACGCTGAGCGTGCGCGTACGCAAAATGTGTGCGTGACCGAGAGTAAGCGACGTACGAAAATAAAGGAGAGAGAGAAACGCTCTTGCCGCAGCGGCGAGCGTAGTGTGGCGGCGCCATCTTCTACGGGCAAGCCGCATCTCCCATCTGCCAGCTGTGCCCCACGCGAGGAGCACGTGCGCCCAAGATACCAGGATGTTTCGGCACGCGCCAGGCGTGCTCACTCCCTAGTACGCTGTTCTGCCCTCCAATCCCGCTCGCGCCATCTTCTCTACACCATCGAGACGTACCGTCACAGGTGGTGGAGATGCTGCTGCCGTTTTCTTTTCTCTCTCTCTCTCTCTCTCTCTCACTCACTTTTTATTTTTTGCTTGTGTATAAATGGTAATCCTGTATACAGGCTTCTTCATTATGGCGATATTTAACGGCTGAATCAGCGTGGCCAGATATTGCAACACAGGCGTGCGTCTTCCATGCCCGCCACACGCATGCGGCTTTTCTCAGCTCCCGTGTCTATAGGGGTGCCGTCGCGTTCGTGCGTCTAAGTGCGGTCGAGTGCATGGGCTCCTCTCAGTTAGCAAAGAATATGACTCAAGCTAAACACACGCTCTCGGCACACTGCGTCATAACGAAGGTTCAAACAAGAAAATTTTGGTTGAATATCGTAAGATCATGAGTGGAACTCCAACGTCGTTGCGAGTAGGCTTGTCGTTTCATTTGAGAAAAGCGCACTCTCCGTTACGCTCAAAACCAAATAAGATTCCACTTTCACAATGCTAAGTAGCTCTGAAGTAGGAACTCGGCTTTCTCTGTGACATCATGTCACGTAATATCATGTTCAAACGTCCAGACTCACTGTATTCCAACGCGAGAGACTGGGCGAGAGACTACGATGGGTATAACGTGTATTAAGAGCGGCACGGAGATTCGGCTTTCTCTATAGCGGCCTATCAATAACGCAACGCCTCTTCACGGCTTTCTGCATGACCCAGCTGGCCCTCGACATTTCGCGTGTGCTGAGAGGGCCAGGAGGTACCGCCGGATTGTATGGAACACAACGCACGTTTTTTTTTTCGTTTTTTTTTGCCTGTGTTTCTCGTACAGGGCTGGCGCCATGATGCAGCAACCTTCTCGTCGTAACTGCTGCCATTATTGAGCAACGTTTCAACATGGCTGTGTACGGTACTTGCTGCACCGAACGCTGCCCACTTTCCTAAGTGGTCTGTTCTCAGAGGTCACAGCCAAGGCGGAGAATTCTCTCCCGTTCGCGACGCCGCACGTTCTTTCCCGATCACCGTTCAAACTTACGCAACATATATGTTTCCGTTCTAGCCCAAGTCCCGGACGGAAGGCGGGCCGGTCGCATCTTTTGACGGAGGCCGAGAAGGCTGGCGCTGGCCGAGTAGCCCGTGCCTTCTGGGACTACGGCATTTCAGTCGACTCTTTCCCTGCTTGGTAAGAGCAGTAGTGACACATGTAGAACAATCTATGCATCTAAATGCAAGGAATGTCAACCCCCGATGCCTTCTTGCTAGCTAGCGTCCCTTTCCATTATTTGGCCGTTCAGAACATTCAACGTATTTTGAACTTCTACTGCAGTAGCACTGACTTTAACATTTTTTCGGTTATAGTCGACCCGAACTCTGGCTTACCTCCGCCATTCCACTAAAAAATTCAGCATCCACGTTTTATACACTACTGTCTTCTGAGTGCAGAGCTCCTTCATAATTATCACGTCGCTTCCACACAGCTGTGGTAGTCGTATCGATTCTTAGAAACTCATCTTTTCAAGTTGGTTGTTATATATTTTTTCGTCGCAGAAGTCTTGTATTCTTTGATAATTATACTGGTGACATATCCTATTCTACACTGCCTTTTTTTTATTCATCGTTAAGCCGAGCTACCGAAACTGATTTGACCTTTATTAGGGTATCTGCGAATTTAGGACCTCCGTGTATAAGTGGCTTTCTGTGCTTTCCACCATGTACTCAGCATTGATTCCGATTACGCAGGCTCCAATCGGTCTTGAAATAGGTAAGCTTTATTTCAGCTCCTTATTCTTGGCATTAAAGAAAAAAGCGGCACTGCCTTGCGAAAATCTCTAGGCATTGTAGTGTGGCTAGATTTTACTTGGAGTCTCGTCTCAGTTTCTTCCTCACCAGTGTTTATAGTCGCATCCTTGGCTCTCACAGATTATACAGGTATAACTGCCTACATTGAAGAAAAATATGAATCCGCCACTTAAAAACGCTTCTACATGCTTTCCGCCAACTCGATACCTCTTGCTGGTAGTGTTCGGGAATCACCGCCGCTAACCCAAATGCTATTGCAATTTCCAAGAAAATCAAGGAAGAACAAAAGTTCTAGGTATTTGGTAAAATTCGTGGGCATTAAAGTACACCACAGTATCCCGCATCTGACCCGCTTCCACTTGCTTCCCAGAAAAAGCAGTTGGCAAGAAACAGGCAGATGCGATGTTTCGGTGCAAAGAGAGAGAGAAAAAAAATCGCTAACTCAACATTAATAAAAACCGAGCGTGATCAATAAGCGACGTGCGCCATAAACGCTTCCCATCGGCATGTACGCACGCATACCTGCAAAATGTTCAACCAATAAAGTTTTTTTTTCTAAGTATGACTCAGCAGACAAGTAAACAATGAAATGCGGCCCCTAATGAGCACGGGAAGCTGTGGCACAGCGTTGTCTGCGGGGTCCTTGCTGGGATAGGCGGCCTCTCCGCGTATTCAGGGAAATCGCTTCTTTGCGAGGAAATGAACGTGGGCGGTGATACGGGATATAACGGTAGTATTCAGTCTTATCAGTGTTTTATGCAGCGTGTTTCAGCGTAAACTTAAAAATTTTTTTTTAGAATTGCCTGTGGCGGATAGTGATCCGCACTTAGCCCGGTTCCCCTTCCCAAAATAGGCCTTGCCCTGTTCTTCCATGAGCTGGTCTACTCGAAAAGACGAACATTACTTGCACACGAAAATTGAAATGCATATTCAACTAATTACCAGAAATTCACTAAGTTTTATATAGCAATTTACAAGTGCTAGCTGGGGAGTTCGCAAGGTGTATCAACTTGGAACAAATTCTCAGGATGACACCCGTTTCGAGATATTAATCCCCGAACATTGCAGAGAAATGCGTTGACGTTCCAATTACTTTTGTGCTTCAATGCATAGAACGACGTTTTGTTAGGAAGGTAAATGGAACGAGAGTGCAGTCTTACCGCAACCTTGAAGGTGCATTTCTCGTAAATGATGTCATCCACGCAATTCTTTTCACGTGGCTATGCCTTGCAATCTCGCCCTCCAGAATTTTTATATTGCAAAACGTACCATAAGGTAATTAGTTAAAAACGTATTTAGTGAATTTTTGTTAAGTAAGCGATTATGTATTTCAACATTTCAATTTTTCGTGCAAGTGATGTCCGCTCCTTCGAGTAGACCAGGTGATAGACTAGAATTGTGCTGTCTGCCACAGGCAATTAAAAAAATTGAAGTTGTTCGCTGAAACACCCTGTATAGACGTAAAAGAACTCCTCCCATTTGATAAGCATCAGTACAGTGATCCATACTTAGCCCGATCCCCCTTCCCAAGATAGGCCTTGACCTCTTCTTAAATATAACAATGTTACCCGTACACAGTAGTTTCGGGCCATTTAACGACGTGTGATAGGTAGCAAGAGAACCAGCAACGCATGCATCACCGAAACATGCTCTCAGCGACCACAATTTTGTTCTTAATTAAGAATGCTATCGTTGTGAAGAAAGGTAATTCATTCAGACAGGTGTGTAAGGAAAAATTCTAAATGATACTCATGTTCTTGTTTACTGTGGTGTTATTCAATAAACTTTTATCTTGAATAACTAATATGCAAAATACACGAGAAGAAAATGATGAATTAATGAAAATGAAAGTGGATTAAATACAATTGCCCGCAGGTGGGACAAGAATCCACGTCTTTGCATTACGCGTGCGATGCTCTTATGAATTAAGCTACCGCGGCGCCATTTTTCCATCCACTTTCTTGGGTATTTATGTTTATCTAGTTAACTAGAACTACACCCTCACCCAAAGAGATCACGTGCACGTGACGCCTGGGACAAAAAAAGGATGTCATCCGCTGTCAAGGCCATGAGATGTGGCGCTGGCTAAGACTCCCAGGTTTATGGCAATGAAAAGCAGCGTAGCCGCCCGTTTTAAAGTGATCTTTGCTTATAGCCCTCCGTGGTTTGGCGTAGGTCGGTTGGGTCCTTGCCAAGCAGGCTCAGCGGGCGTTTAACACAAGATGTCACTGAATAAAAGAAGATATACACGTCCCATCGTGAAATTTGAACGAGGGTCTCCAGGCACATTAGCCCAATTCCCTAACCATTAAGGCACAGACTCCTAATTTCAATTTAAGATGTGTGGTTTTGCGTGCCAAACAACTATTTGATTATGAGTCACGCCGTACAGGGGAACTCCCGATTAATTTTGACCACTTGGGGTTCTTTAACATGCACCTAAATCTAAGTACACGGATGTTTTCTGATTTTGCCCCGATCGTAATTCGGCCGCCGTGGCCGGGATTTGATCCCCCGACCTTGTGCGCAACACCATAGCCACTAAGCAACCATGGCGGGTGGGCACAGGTTTTTAACGGACGCTTAATACCTCGCTTTACCACCCTTCTCCCATGACAACTAGCGCTTTGAGCCAATTGAAGCACACAATGATGCTTAAAAACACATGTACACGTTCTAAACACTTCTGTAAGTCAGCTGAATTCGGGAACGTACTCTGAAGAGCCACATGGCGACAGGCCTGGTGTAAACAAAAGAAAGTAACAGATTGAGGAGGAAATTTGAAATGCCCATGCTTTTTTCTTACCTTTACCGGTTTTCTTCGCTTGACGCTTAGAAACACGTTCCCGTGTCTAGAAGCGCATCATGATTAATTTTCATCATTTCCAGTCTTCGCTTGTGGCAGCTAGCGCTCTGAGGCAACTGAAACGCTCATGTGCGTTGGCTTTAGCGCCGAATGTAGGACCAAGCAGTGCTTCGCTTACACAAATTCTCACAGTTCGCGGGTTTTCCATAATTGTTTAAATATTTTTTAGAGAATACAATACTCCTGCAGCAATACTGTATGTAAAGGCCCAAGAGACAAAGCTATGAATCCCTTCAGAGGCAGGACTGGCATAAACACTAGCCACCTCTGAGCCTTTCTTTTGTGCTGTGTGCAGTTCACGAACTTCAATGGTGCACATGCTTGTTGCTTGCCCCCAGTGTGCCTTTGAACAACAGGCACTGAGGGAAGACGTCTTACTGGGCGTTTGGCCCTACACTATAATCAACCAAGCGAGCCATGCATTCCTAGAATTATCAATCAATACAGATTCGCGGCTCGGAAGCGTCCTACGGACATTATTGTGCGTATATGCTCGCCTTCAACTGCCTGTCCTCAACGTCCCACCAAATGCCACTTTTTTATCGTCTTCCCCTTTCTTCATGAATAAGTCGCAGGTGACAGGAGTTCTACATCAAGCTGACGTACCTCACGGCTATTTCTCAAATTTCACCTCTCGCTCTCTCGGTAACATGTAACATGTAACATAGTAACAGGCTTGGTCAGTAAACTTTTATATTTGTGCTTTGATATTTCAGTGCGGTTTTATCCTGTGATCTTCTGAGTATTGCACCCTGTCTTTAGAGTAGATACTCGCCGTGGTTGCATAGTGGCTTTGGCGTTACGCTGCTAAGCACGAGGTTACGGCATCATATCCCTGCCTCGGCGACCGCATTGAGATCGGGACGAAATGCAAAAACGCTCGTGTGCCGTGCATTTGGTGCACGTTAAAGAACCCCAGGTGGTCACAATTATTCCGGAGTCCCCTACTATGGCGTGTCTCAAAGTCTTATCGTGGTTTGGACACGTAAAACGCCAGAATTTAATTTTCTTTTCCCAGTACGTGCACTTTTAGAGTACTGCTTTTGGAGTATTGAGCACTGTCACCTGTATCATGTATTCGCGACAATTGGTGAGGTGCTCCCCTAGGCAGTTAAAAGAACCGAAGAGTCGTATATCCTTTAATGCGAGGACGCAACATCGTCGGTGTGACAGCCCAATGTGAATAACCCAACAAATCTGGTTATACATGTACTATACTAACGTGAGGCTGACGTGAGAGAGACGTGAGAGAGACATAGACCAGTGCGCGCGATGATGTGTCATGTACTCATCAGCATACAACGATCTCCTGCTTTTCTAATAAGCATTTGTGACTGCTATTGGCATATGAAAGGACAAAGAGCACTATATTTTGGCACCATACACCAGGTTTCTTTCTTTCCTTCTTGCTTTCTTTCTTTCTTTCCTTCTTTCTTTCTTTCTTTTTTCTTCTTTGATTAAATGCTTCTTAAACAAAAGTGATAGATAGGAGCCCAAACCACTCCCTCCAAAGCGGTTGCCGCAATGCTTTAAATGCTGAAGCGATCGCTATGGAGAAATGTACAGAACAGCAGTTCGAAGGCATTTCGCCAGGAATTATGGATGCCACGAGCCAGGAAAACGATGAAGGCTTTGAAGTGTTACAGCGGCCTTTTGGTGGGTTTCTTGAACAAGCCTTCGCTTTTGATAGAACTGAGCCTTAAGGCGAGGCAAACAAGTATATCATCCACGCACCTTGTATATAATGGGATGAAGCCCATTCACTTCCCACTTTTTCTGACACCTGTAAGAAATGACTTAGTGTAGGTGATAATAAGTCGTTAACAATTAATTAAACAGATTGTCTGTGAGGGTACAGGGAGGAATTCTGGGCGTCCTTCTATTGGATTTGACATTCACGGCATTTCCACGTTGATGTAAATGGGCTTAAAGCTTTGCACTGAAGACGAAGGAATATCCTTTTGTTGGTTGTGTTTCCTGTCTCGGTGCCGCACTATCCTATTTAGCCATTAATTACACGTAAATGCCTAACGTATAAATACTTCATTGGCTCTAATGCACTGTCCAAAGCATACACTTTAATTATAAGGCGCACCTTACCGAGAGACTCCAGGCTAAATTCTACCGTTTATTGCCGTCTCAAACTATTACCGTAATCTGCAGCTACCAACCCTCCTATAAGTGTATACGCCTGTTTTAAATTTAGCTTCTGTCAAACTGGCCGAGCCATTTTTAGCGTTCGTAGAGTTAAGTATAGGCTCTACCGAAGTACCTAAACTTCTATTAACGACTGCATATAGGTAAATGGTTAGATTATTTCGGATGCATCTCCTTAGTGATATGGTTTCTATAGTGGCAGACATTAGGATCGTTCGGAACATCGGTGGCGTAATCTATGTTGCTAATTGCGCTCGAGAAATCAAACCAAATCCACTCACGTAATTATTAAAAAAGTGATCAGCAGCTGGTTAGACTAAAGTTATGGTGTATGGCTCTTTCCACTCGGACGTGATTGCAGCCGCTGGAACGAAGTAACGAACAAGATCTTGAAGCCGACTGCGTTGACAGAAGTTCATTTCTTTTTTTCACGTTGCGTTTCACCATAACTATCTAGCAAGAAAAGCAACCTGTAAGCCCCCTTCCCTTGTCTCGCTAACTGAGCAGGCGTTATCCTCACAGAGCAGTCATCTTCCGTTATTCAACGAAAGCGACAGCCGTTCCGCACATGGCACCGCAAGCCACTGCTGGTTGCGTGACCCCGGTGCTGCACCGCCCCTCTTACTCCTCTCCGTATGGTCGCTTCTCCACGCGTTTTCCTTTAACGTCGTTTGTTGTTGTGTGTTTTTAAAACCACGATAATCTCTCTTTGAAGCTGCGGTTTTCGGATGCTACGAAAAAAAAAAAATTGCTGACATAGGCGCGCACCGTTGCGCCTGTTGCGCAGGAAGCGTAACAAGTTCAACTAGCTTTTGCCACGAACCGAGAGTCTGCTTCGAATAAGACTGTGAAAGGCCCAGTAATTTTGCTGCTTCGGGTCGCCGATCCCGCCGGTCATTGTGAAGCGTGCGCACGTCGAGAGTCCGAGTGCAGCATAGTGCGCACGCCATTTCGCCTTTCAAGTTCAGTGGCAATTATTGAAAAGACGTCACCGGCACGTTACGACGCGCGATCGTGTCATGTGTCAAATGTCTTGAGCAACTGAGAGCTAAATGCGTAGCTTACTCTGCGTGGTAGCTACTAGGCATAATAAGAGGTGGATGCATGCTCTTGTTTCTTTTTTGTTTTGAAGGAAACGAACGCTTAAAACACGTACTGGCAAAGACGTAAGTATCGTTGAATGTTTTGACATTCACGTTGGTGGGATACACGGCCTAAGAATTCTTTCTTTTGCATAAAGAAAGATAAAAAAGAAATACCAGGCTCTACAGCCTCGAATCAATGAATGCCCCTACTAAGCTGCTCCAACGACATACACTCCTTCACATGTCATATGCAGAAGTCATACTAATTTCTTCACTGACTCTTAGAAAAGAAGTTTCGTTGACCTTGACATGCCTTGGAAAACGCTTTAAGTGCCCCTCTCCAGTGCGAATGCCCTTTTTAGTGTCTGTTGTGTCATTTGTGCAAATACGGGTTCGTATTGCACTGTGGTCGGTAGAGTAGCGGTAATTATTGGCTTTGTGACATGAGAGACATGCTTAGTAAAAAAAAAAAATGTCCAAGCACCGTCCCCTTCTCTTCGCAGGTTCCATGTGTGACGCGACCACACGACAACGCGAGGTATTTCCACGCCACTGCGCGATGCAAGCAAACTAGGTGTTCAAACATCCGTAATAATGATGCGGTATTTGGCGTATTGATAGGAGGCATGCCATTTCTCATCGCATGTTTAAAGGGCGTAGGGGTATGGAGGCACACGCATCGGGGCACCCAAGAGTTCGTAAATCTACGAGGCCATTGGAAACGGTTAGTATATACATATATATATATATATATATATATATATATATATATATATATATATATAACCGTACTTTTCAGGTTTAAGTGCAGTCACGAAAGAATCGATTTCATATTTTCCGATGCTACTTTTTACGTGAGCCGTCGCGGACGCTTGCATCGAGAAACCCTAGAGCGTGGCGTCACGAATTTCGGAGTCTATGTAGTTGGTTAACATTCTTCTGCTTCACTTTATTGCTCTCGTAACACATAAACCCGGTGGTTTTCAGTAGTTTTCAAGTTTAATTTGAATCACGAAAAAAATCCTTTGAATATTTCTGTGGCTGCATTTAATGTGACCCGCTCAAGCTTTGTCGAACTAGGAGAGTAACGTTGTATGTTATATTGAAATTTCTCGTACAACCACTGCAATGCTATCTGTTTGCCTTACCCAAAAACTAAACTGTCTAATGAACCTAAAACACCTGAACGCGTATTCACCGATTGTTCGGACACAGTTGTGGCTGAAACAGAATAACAGCGTGGATGCGAAGAATAAGACTTCATAGACACGACGTTGTTTGCGCACGTCCCAACTACGCACACATAAGAGAGACAATTGCAGACAATAAAAACATTTGTGCCGAAACTATCCTTGATGATTATTGATGTCATGCTAAGCACTTATGAAGCGTATACAGAGGATGCAAATGTGTGCAAAGAGTGGCGACAATGGTATGGCAACGACAGTATCAGGACGACTACATGACGACCATGTGATGACGACGCTAGAGTGGCGATGATATTATATGACGACAACGGCAGGACGAAGGTGGAGTGATGAGCACGCTATGGCGATGATGTTGTGATGACGACTACATGACGACCATGTGATGACGACGCTAGAGTGGCGATGATATTCTATGACGACAATGGCAGGACGAAGGCGGAGTGATGAGCATGCTATGAAGATGATGTGTTGATGACGACTACATGACGACCATGGGATGACGACGCTAGAGTGGCGATGATATTATATGACGACAATTGCAGGACGAAGGCGGAGTGATGAGCATGCTATGAAGATGATGTGTTGATGACGACTGCATGACGACCATGGGATGACGACGCTAGAGTGGCGATGATATTATATGACGACAACGGCAGGACGAAGGTGGAGTGATGAGCACGCTATGGCGATGATGTTGTGATGACGACTACATGACGACCATGTGATGACGACGCTAGAGTGGCGATGATATTCTATGACGACAATGGCAGGACGAAGGCGGAGTGATGAGCATGCTATGAAGATGATGTGTTGATGACGACTACATGACGACCATGGGATGACGACGCTAGAGTGGCGATGATATTATATGACGACAATTGCAGGACGAAGGCGGAGTGATGAGCATGCTATGAAGATGATGTGTTGATGACGACTGCATGACGACCATGGGATGACGACGCTAGAGTGGCGATGATATTATATGACGACAACGGCAGGACGAAGGTGGAGTGATGAGCACGCTATGGCGATGATGTTGTGATGACGACTGCATGACGACCATGGGATGACGACGCTAGAATGGCGATGATATTCTATGACGACAATGGCAGGACGAAGGCGGAGTGATGAGCATGCTATGAAGATGATGTGTTGATGACGACTGCATGACGACCATGGGATGACGACGCTAGAGTGGCGATGATATTATATGACGACAATGGCAGGACGAAGGCGGAGTCATGAGCATGCTATGAAGATGATGTGTTGATGACGACTGCATGACGACCATGTGATGACGACGCTAGAGTGGCGATGATATTATATGACGACAACGGCAGGACGAAGGTGGAGTGATGAGCACGCTATGGCGATGATGTTGTGATGACGACTGCATGACGACCATGGGATGACGACGCTAGAGTGGCGATGATATTCTATGACGACAATGGCAGGACGAAGGCGGAGTGATGAGCATGCTATGAAGATGATGTGTTGATGACGACTGCATGACGACCATGGGATGACGACGCTAGAGTGGCGATGATATTATATGACGACAATTGCAGGACGAAGGCGGAGTGATGAGCATGCTATGAAGATGATGTGTTGATGACGACTACATGACGACCATGTGATGACGACGCTAGAGTGGCGATGATATTATATGACGACAACGGCAGGACGAAGGTGGAGTGATGAGCACGCTATGGCGATGATGTTGTGATGACGACTGCATGACGACCATGGGATGACGACGCTAGAGTGGCGATGATATTCTATGACGACAATGGCAGGACGAAGGCGGAGTGATGAGCATGCTATGAAGATGATGTGTTGATGACGACTGCATGACAACCATGGGATGACGACGCTAGAGTGGCGCTGATATTATATGACGACAATGGCAGGACGAAGGCGGAGTCATGAGCATGCTATGAAGATGATGTGTTGATGACGACTGCATGACGACCATGGGATGACGACGCTAGAGTGGCGATGATATTATATGACGACAATGGCAGGACGAAGGCGGAGTGATGAGCATGCTATGAAGAGGATGTGTTGATGACGACTGCATGACGACCATGGGATGACGACGCTAGAGTGGCGATGATATTCTATGACGACAACGGCAGGACGAAGGTGGAGTGATGAGCACGCTATGGCGATGATGTTGTGATGACGACTGCATGACGACCATGGGATGACGACGCTAGAGTGGCGATGATATTATATGACGACAATGGCAGGACGAAGGCGGAGTCATGAGCATGCTATGAAGATGATGTGTTGATGACGACTGCATGACGACCATGGGATGACGACGCTAGAGTGGCGATGATATTATATGACGACAATGGCAGGACGAAGGCGGAGTGATGAGCATGCGATGAAGATGATGTGTTGATGACGACTGCATGACGACCATGGGATGACGACGCTGGAGTGACGACAACGTGATGCCGATGAGATGACGATGTTAAAATGATTACACTGTACAATCATATGACGACGACGGCATGACAACAATGATATGACGACGATGACATGACGACAAAGGGATGACAAAGGTGGAATCACGACGATGGCGTGACGACAATGGTTTGGCGACAGTGGAATCGCTGCGACAAAATGACGGTGATCGAACGACCACGACGGCATAACGGCGACGTTGTGATAGCGACACGATGTCGACAAAACGATGACGAAGATGGAATCATGACGATGGTATGAAGACAATGGCGCGAAGAGGGTGTGATGACGACGATATGAAAACGCAGTTACAGCAACAGAGTAAAAACGGCGGAAAAATGACGATGGCATGACAGCGAAAGAATGATCACAATGTCATGTACGTAAGAAAATCACGATGATAGAACGACGAAGATAGCATAAAAATGGTGGCATGTTGGTGTTAGAGCTCACGCCTGCGCTCACAAGGAACAGTTGCCACCGCGGGCTGCCTTAATTTGCAATATGTCCGGTGTTCCTTTCCATTGCGTTCGATATTGGCCAATCGGGTCGCCCTAATTCGCACTATGTGCGGTGACTTTTCGAGTCACCGGGATTAGTTCAATTTTTTTTTTAAACAAAATTGGCGCGTCTTTGGGCGGGATTTTGCTCTTATTTTGGCTCCAACTAGGCCAAGAAATGCTTCGCATTCGAAAGAAACTAAAGGTACTGCCACATGCGAACGCGAGTTATTTCTCTCTCGTGAGCTGTCCCTTTGAATTATATAATAACTAGATCCCTGCGCAGCCTTTCGGCTGTCATCAATATGGTCGCTTACACTACGACAATATGCTGTGGAAGCGGGCCGCAATCACGTGATACTGCCATCGCCAAGGCAGCACTGCCATGTTGCCAGATGGATGCGAAAGGGAATCAGACGGAAGATAAATGCTCTTATGCACAGCTTAAAGAGGCTGACAACCAATCATGAATTCTGGTTCTCTTGCAGACGAAAATAGTTCCATGTGCCGTAGCGATATGCAACTCTGTTGAAGCATAAAGACTTGAGCAATCTGGTAGGATTCAAAAGCTGTGGCAAGGTCTAGATAGGATGGGGACAAAAAAAACAACAATAATAAAAATTGTTTTGTTTACCTGTTGTACACTAATTGTGAAGTTTTATAATTGGTCTGGTGTTGAATTTATCTCGCATTTATTGCGAGTAGGATTATATCGCCCGCATATCTGAACACTCCACTTGTCCCTTCACTCCTTCCTTGCTCTCGCATATGCTGAAGTAATTATTGAGGCTAATTTACCGAGTTTACTTTCGCAGGTATCCAAAAGGAGAGAGGCCTTCGCTGACAGCCAGAATTGTGGCCTATATTTTATTATTATTATTATTATTATTATTATTATTATTATTATTATTATTATATGGTGCTTGCAAGGTGTTGTCGCCTTTATTGGCTTTTCCCGACTTTGCTGACTTGTGACTGAGTGCACACAGTGACTAACAAAAGCAATTTCCCTCTATTTTCCTGTTATTCTTCTTTGATGAGAACGCGATTGCTCTAGCCCGGCTATCGTTTCTTCTTCTATTCTCGAACCAGAAGAAAATTGTCAATGACCAAGTTTCTTTTCAAGAAACTCTCGTAGGCTTCCTTTATAGGATCATACTGCAATCTGCTATAAGTGGCCACTTTTCTTCATGATCCTATGCCACCCGTTTTCGGATAAACGCATAGTCATTTTCCAACTAGAATGCAGCTTGCTGGGCTTGGGATAGAAACGTAGAATATTGCAGCAATGTAAGATGGTCGACTCGAAGTATGGCTGCAGCGGTCAGGTGGGGTGTAGGCTTTGGATTCCCTGGCTAGGACCATTCTTTTTCTGAGACTATATAGTGTGAGTGGTGTGTATACAGGGTGTTTCTTTATTTAGCTGCACAAAATTTTTCCCAACATTGCCTCTCGCAGATAGTACAATTCTAACCTTTGATCTCAATTACTTTATGAGATGGTCGTTACTTCTCCGAGAATCCAAATGTTCAATTGATTAATTGACATAAGTGCACTAATTAACTTTTTAATTCATCATTGTCACGGCTTGTCACCCGGTCGCCGTCGGCGCGAAGTCGTCGACGGGGTATACAAGCTGGTTGGTCGTTCTGTACTCAAGTGAACACAGCGAAGAAGTCAGAGTAGGGAGAAAAACAGAAAAAAAATATTTATCGACTTACAATGACGCAAAGATTAAAAGAAACACAAAAAACACAACAGCACCAACACAGAGGCACTTAATCTATCATCAGTGAAGAAGTTGTTTAATGACTGGAAAATGTAGAGAGGTCGGCCGGAAAATGGAACAACTGGCCTGCTACTCTATGTAAGGGAAGGGGAAGAGGGGAAGAAAAAGGGTCACAATGGGGGATGATAATAGGAGAACCGAGGTGAAGGCCACATTGCATAAATGTTATCACAAGCGTGAGTCCAGGCCCGTGTCGCCTAAGAAACGTGAAAGAGCATGCATTGTCTCTATCGTCTGCCAACTCTGTGGCCATGCGCCTAGCAAGAAGTCCTCCGACAATGGTCTATTGTATAAATGTCTCAAGGTAGCTGCCATTGTCAGTCTTTCGCGCTCATATTCAGGTCACACCACGAGCACATGGTCTATAGTCTCTACAACGACACACACTGAACAGTCCGGGGAGTCTGTCCGTCCAATGATGTACAAGCATTTGCGGTGAAGGTGACGCCTAATGGCAGTCTATGTATCAGGCATGAATGAGGGCGTGGAATTCCACGCAGAACAGGAAATTGCATATCGGGATCTAGCCTTTTAAGGCGGACGTGACGAGCGTCTGGCTGAGCCCAGTATCTTCTCGTCGCTCTCCTTATCAATTCCGACAGGAGGCATGTGAAGTCCGGTCTGGAGAATGGCACTACAGTTTGCAGGTGATTGCTGTGGGCGCGCGTTGCTGCAGCATCGGCCATCTTATTACCATTGAGCCCACAGTGTCCCGGGATCCATTGGAACACTATGCGGTGGTGTTTTTCTTGAGCTCATGAAAGTAGCTCAGTGATCTGCAGTGCCAGAACCTGATATGCGGTGTGGCCCAGGAAGCATCCCAAAACCTGCAGCGCGGGCTTTGAGTCCGTGAAAATGCACCACTCTTAAGGTCTTTCTCCGCAGATGTGCCGAATCGCTTCCCGAATAGCCACAAGCTCTGCAGCGGTTGATCTAGAATCATGATCTAGAATGAAACCTCGAGTCACCTGTTGGGCTGGTATCACCACGGCTACTGTCGATGTCTTTGGTGACGCGGAGCCGTCTGTGTAAACATGAACATATGTCTCGTATTCTGACCAGATGTATGCCAGAGCAAGTTGTTGCAGTCCGCTAACGGGAACCAATGGTTTCTTTAGTATGCCGTGGACATGCACGCATACGGAAGGTTGAACCATCACCCACGGTGGTTTAACGGGGTAATATGGTAGGGCGTAGCCTGATGTTATGTGGGGTAGGTGGCAGCGGAGTGCACTTGTGAAACTGCTGTCCGGCCGCTCATGTAGAACCGACGTCAATGGACGGCAATGGTGTCGTGTCAGTAAGCGTAAATATACACGAAGTGGTTCGTGGGACAGGTATACCGATGAGGGACCTACGCGGGCTTCCTCAATTGTGCCTTTTTTGGTGGCACGCCGTGGCAAGCCGAGGTATATTTTGAGTGCCTGCGCTTGAACGCTCTCTAATGTCCGTAAGCAGGAAATGCTGATGTTTGAGAGTATCGGGCAGCTGTATCGAATGTAGCCTACGAATAGACACTGATAAAGTCGTAGTAATGAGCCTACCGTGGGGCCCCATTTCATGCCTGCTACGAAGCGAAGAACATGGCAAAAATGATTAAGTTTTTGCTTCAACATATTAACATGCCTCGACCATGACAAACTGCGGTCAGTGATAATGCCCAAGAGTATGTGGTGGGAGACATAAGGTATTAAACACCGTTAATAGAGATCGGGTAGCGGCAGACGGATTTACGCGTGAATGCAACCACAGCACATTTTTCAGCAGCTAAGAGCAAACCCTGACGCCGTACGCATCGTGAAGTAGATGACACAGCACGTTGTAATTTCGCACGTAGTTGTGGGCGTGTTGTACCAGAAGCTCAGATGCAGATGTCATCTGCATATGCACTGATGTGGATGTGAGCTGGAAGTTCGCTCACCAGGCCAATCAGTGCCACATTAAATAATGTTGGGTTGAGAACTCCTCCCTGAGGAACTCCACGGCATACCTGATGACGATTAGTCTCTCCGTCAGGCGTGAACATGTAAACGAAACGGCAGATGAGGTAGCTCACAATCCACAGGTAAAGCCGGCCGCCAATACCCAAGACATCTACGGCATCGACAATGGCTTCATGAAGGATGTTGTCGTAGGACCCTTTGATGTCTGAGAAAACAGGGCGACGAGTCGGCGTCGACGTTTTTCATGTTCCACTGTCGTAACGAGGTCAATGATGCTGTCAATCGAAGAACGACCCTGCCGAAAACCGGTCATGATGTTCGGATAAAGATAATTTGTCTGCAGAAACCATTCGAGCCTCGCCAAGACCCCCCATTCGTTTCATAACTTTTCCAACACAGCTGGCTAATGCAACTGGCCGGTATGAGGTAAGCTCATAAGGAGTCTTTCCAGGCTTCAAGAGAGCAACCAGGCGGCTGATTTTCCACTGCTCCGGAACAATACCGGAGACCCATGTGCCATTGTAATAATTGAGCAGCGCAGTGCGACCAGCCTTGCCAAGGTGACAGAGAGACGAGTACAAGATCCCGTCAGGGCCAGGGGCAGATGAATGCCGACACGACACAAAAGCAGCCTCTAATTCAGGCATCGTAACGAGCAAGTCGTAGTGGTCACTTGGGGAAAGTGGCCCAAAAACTCCGAATTGGATTGAGGCTGGCTGAGTTGCGCCCACAATCATTTTGCAGAAGTCGTCTGCTATCTGTACATCAGGGCGGCGTTGGTAAAGGGCGAAAGCACTGAAAGGGTACCTATCTTGGGGGGGAAAACGTAGGCTCATGACTACATGCCCAAATACGTGACAGCTGCTTGCGAGGATCCAGTGGTGAGCAGAACTTTCTCCAGCGCTTCCTTTCGAATTTCTCGAAATGGTGCTTTATTTGTCGTTGAGCTCGGCGACAAAGGGCGAGATCATACGTGGATTTCGTTCATCTGTATTTCCTTTCAGCGCGCAGTCGGACTGCGCGTAACCTCTCGAATTCCACGTTGATAGGAGACCCCGGTGTAGGTGCACATATGTTCGGCGTGGCCTTCCAAAGGGCGGATGTGATCAAGTCTTCTATTTGGGTTGGTGACTCGAGATCCGCAGAGGAATTCTCCACGAATGCCTTAAAAGTGGGCCAGTCTGTGCACCGCACATGAGACGAAGTGGTAGGTGCGAACCACTTCACGCAGATATACGTTGGTATGTGATCACTGCTATGTGTTTCCACATCACTGAACCAGCTAATAGAGGACTGTAGTCGTGAGGAAACAAACGTCAAGTCCAAGCAGCTACTATAGGACGTGCCACGCAGAAACGTAGGAGAGCCATTGTTAATATTGACCAAATCTTGTGAGTGCATAAAGCCGGACAGGACTTTGCCTCGGTTATTCATTACTGCGCTTCCCCATTGGGGGTGATGAGCATTGAAGTCGCCCACAATAAGATGAGGAGCTGTACAACTCTAGATTGCTGAAGACAGGTACGAAAAATCAATGGGATCTCTTGGTGGAATGTAGTCGCCGAGCAGACGTAGAGTCACTCGTCCTTGAAGCGTTAACGTCAAGTAAATGTAGTGGTTTGTGTTATGAGGCTAGAGGACATGGCGGTAGTCTGAAATATCTCGGCGTATGCGCACTAATCTAGATCATCATTAATCTAGATCAATGATGAATGCGAAAGATATACAATGAACAGTAACCGTAAATATAGGGATTCATCATCATCATCATCATCATCAGCCTAGTTACGCCCACGGCAGGGCAAAGGCCTCTCCCATACTTCTCCAACTACCCCGGTCATGTACTAATTGTGGCCATGTTGTCCCTGCAAACGTCTTAATGTCATCCGCCCACCTAACTTTCTGCCGCCCCCTACTACGCTTCCCTTCCCTTGGAATCCAGTCCGTAACCCTTAATGACCATCGGTTATCTTCCCTCCTCATTACATGTCCGGCCCATGCCCATTTCTTTTTCTTGATTTCAACTAAGATGTCATACCCGCGTTTGTTCCCTCACCCAATCTGCTCTTTTCTTATCCCTTAACGTTACACCTATCATTCTTCTTTCCATGGCTCGTTGCGTCGTCCTCAATTTCAGCAGAACCTTTTTCGTAAGCCTCCAGGTTTCTGCCCCGTAGGTGAGTACTGGTAAGACACAGCTGTTATACACTTTCCTCTTGAGGGATAGTGGCAACCTGCTGTTCATGATTTGAGAATGCCTGCCAAACGCACCCCAGCCCATTCTTAGGGATTAACACTACACAAAACACACTTAACGGTGGGCAACTAGACAAAGTTCAAAAGAAAACCAATGATGGCATACGCACGGCCTGGCAGCAGCAGCAAGTCCATGAAGCGTGGTTTCTACAATAGAGCTTTCCCGAAAAACGCTGGCAAGCCGATCTCGTAGCGGTGGCTGCGACTGCAGGGATGGGTTTTCCGGGAGCAGGTTGAGCTAACTTGAAGAGAGCTACCGTGAGTTTTGTTGCAGACGTTGGTTTTACGTCTCTTACGTCAACTAGTAACTCGCAGTTAAGACGCAGCTAGGTGGCTCAGGCAATACTAGACGTCACTAGCTGCTTGACTCTTCTCAGCCGATTGTAGGCTCAGCTTCTAGACTGCCTAGCTCGGTCTAAAATCTGCGTTTAAATAACTTATCCTTTCCCCAGTTCCCTGTGTTGGGGAATGGCAGATATTGTTGACGAACCAATCAAGTTCACCCAATTGGATACCGGCTCCTCCCAAGGTCCTGGCCGCGCCCCTTTTAATTAGGGGCAAGAGAACGGGTCATTCCCATCTGAATTTAGAGGTCGCGCGCTCGTACTGCACCAGACACGTGCACCCTTGAGTCCGTGGCGGGCCTCTATTGTTCGTTCACAAACACAGGAGAAACGACAGCGGCCGGCCATATGGCGCTGTCAGCGCACATACACTGTCAGCACTTCGTGGACACGGGATCGCACAGACACACCACATATTTCGGAGTATTCGCAACCCCGTATTCTTAGTAAGCTTCTCAATGCATACGTGGGGCAGAGAATACACAGGGGTTCCTACAAAAAGCTGTCAGGGCGTCATGGTTGCGCCGACGACAAAAATCCAATAATCTCTAAACCTGCCTTCGACTTCTTTTGGCCACTTGCCCGAGTGGCCAGCAATAACCGTCTTGCTCGCCGGTCCCTATTTCCACGACCTTTTGGCGCCCGTTTATCGGTGCTTCGACGAATCGAATAATGTCCCGCCGTGACAATCACTTTACGCCACATATCTCAATCTACGAATTATAGCCGCTCAGTTCGCACGGCGATACACTTGGAATGAATTGTCTGCACAGCACCAGCTCCGATATATTAATTTTCAATGTGTCTGTTGAAATGCTTTGGTATTCCAGTTACTTTTGTACTTCAATGCATAAAACAGTGGTTTCTTTATAATTAACTGGAACGCCAATACATTTCGCCATTATGTGGTTATGATTAACAAAATCGAGCCCCTCGTTTGTATGTATATATATATATGCACATATAGTTTAGATATAGAAACATGGGAGCAGGTTAACGCGTCCACATATCTACCGGCCAAGGAGCTAAGGTCACACACTGCCCAGGCACAAATGTGAATGTTAGAGCTTACTAGATATAGTTCGTACACCTAAGTTTCCCTAGTTGTCTAAGTCCACATCAAGTGTGCGGACTAGAGGTTAGCGGTGCAAAACTTTCTTTGATGTAATTAGAAATGTCACGTGCTGAACAGGCACCGTGGTTTAATTAGCTGCGACGTAAGAAGTGCCGACCGCGCTAATTAAGACGGTTGTCAAGGTAACGAACTTCGCGAGTCTGTCAGGTGCACCAAACTACGTCAGGCTAGCCTTGAAGCATTCCGCTTCCTCAGAGCCACACACAAAACTCACGTTTTATTTATTTATTTATTTATTTATTTATTTGTTTGTTTGTTTGTTTGTTTGTTTGTTTGTTGTGTAGTGGACAATATACATGCAGTGGTGTAGGCACTGCTATCGCATCAGCGCGAGACCCTAGCTCTAATGTTGTTGATGTCAAGAGCTAGGAATGTACCTACAGAGCCTCTTGCAATCCCTCGTACGAGTATTAATAAATCACCCTTTTATTTGGTGGAGGTGTGCCGTAACGTCGAAAACTGGAACTCCGAAGCCAGACGCTGCCAACTGCTACGACATGCCTGACGAAACCACCGAGCAACATATACCACAGCCTTCACCAGTCATCGTTTTTGGTGTGTTGTGCCAGCGCGATCCTGCCATCTTTAGCGGCACCGATGATCATGACGTGAAGTATTGGTTGTCACTTTACGAACGGGTGAGCCAACAAAATAAGTGGGACGACGCCACCAAGTTTCACAACGTTCTATATACTTAACCAGCGTCGCGAACCTCTGGTTCCGATATCACGAACATGAGCTTACCGTATGGAGTGCGTTCAAGACAAGTTTCGCAGAAGTGTTTGAGAGCCCCATGTGCGCAAGTGTCCCGCTGAACAATGTTTACGTGAACGCGCGCAACATCACGGCCAAACTTTCACAAGTTACATCGAAGATGTCATTGACTTGTGTAAGTGCGTGAATCAGGACAAGACAAAGCACATTCATGCTTCTTTGCTGAAGTCATGAATGTGTGCCAAAGTTTGGACGAGCTACGGAAACAACGCGTCTTAGCTCGGCGCCCAACAACCACGGAGGATTCCCTATAGCAGCATTGGTTATTGCCAACAATCAGACAACTCTGCTGACGAAGATAAAGGAATTTGTTCGCGAAGAGGTCGCACGACAGTTCTCCATTTTGCTGACCACGGAGAAGCTTTGCCATTATCTCGCTCCGCGAACCGACAGATGATTCAAGAGATAGTCACCGAAGCTCTGCCATCTCCGTGTCAGCTGGCTCCCGTGATCGCACCTCTGACGTATGCTGAAGCCGCTGTACGGGCGCCTCGTCTGCACGGGTTCTTTCATGGCCTTTCAGCGCCTCGTCTTCCTGTGTTCTCTTCTCCACCCTCGCTTCAACAGCCAGCTGCTTCCTTTTTTGTTGCACACCAGCAGGGTGCGAATCCTTGGTGCACTGTTGATAACCACCCAATATGCGGCGCTTCCCGGCCTTCACGGGCACCGCGCGAGCCCCTAGTTATGGTTTCCACCCATTTCGCTTGTCACAATAGCCACTACCGGAAATATACGCTGCTGATGACCAACCAGCTACGGATTCACAGCCCTTTGGTACTCGTCCCTCGCCTTCCCTTCATCACTAGTCTCCCTCACCCATGCGCCGTAGGCCCAGTGCCAGCACTACTGAGGCGGAATACTGATTTCCACAGTTCCTGAGGCCCGAACTGCGTCGTTGTCGGAACATCAAAGTCCTCGCTTTTTCGCGTTAAGGTTATTGAAGTGTTCCTTGATGGTATCAGATGTGTTGCATACATCGATACAGGTACTTCTGTATCCGTGATTACTGAAAAGCTTTGTCGTTCATTACGAAATGTGACCATGACGCCTTCAGTGTTACCGCTTCGAACTGTTAGGGCACAACAAGTTCCGCCAGTCGCTATGTGCACTGCCAATGCTGGTTTGAGACATTTTGTATTCAACTGAATTCTTTGTACTAAATTGTTGCTCCAACGATGTGACTCTCGGCTAGGATTTTCTGTCGTGCCATCATGCCGTCATTAACTGTACACGTGCTGAAGTTCAATTCGTTCTGTACGACTTTCCCTCTCGCGACTTACAAGTTCGTGATGCTAGCAAAGTTCTTGCATCTTCAGATACTGACGGCGACGGTCTTGTTTACACTGTAATGATTCGGGTCGGGCATGAAATAGATGGTAGCTTCCCCATGCCGTCATCCAACTCATCCAAGCTGAGGACGTTGTTGAAGGGAAGGACTTGTTCTGATCCAGAACGAGGAATATGGGATTTATTTACACTATCTACATGAGAACATTACAGTTCATCAGTCTAGCATGACTGAACGAGAATGCACACCCAGCAGCCACGCAACAGCTGCTTATAAACACTCTCTCCTCCCTAGATACCAAGGTGAGGGAAAAGGGCCATTCAACCTTCGACCAATTCGGAGCGTCCAGTCATCGCAGCCGACCCGCCTTCGAGGGGGAGGATTTACACACACACTTCCGCACAGGTTTCACTGACCACACCGAGGTGAGAGGGTTTTTGCAGACACGGGTTTTGCCCTGAGCAGGCGCCTCTTGATCCCAGAGTTCACCCCGCAGACAGTGGCCTCTGCGTCAGTCCATTGACTGACGACTCCTAAGGCCCGTAATGCGGCGCCGCAGAACCTCTTCTTCCAGGAGTTCCCCAGCTCCAAACAAACCGTGACGGTGACGGCGAATCCACTAACAATACTTGGTCCGCCAACTGCTTCTAGACATCCCGGCGCCACCCGGCTGGGGACGCGGTGCATTGTAGTCCTTACAAAGCGAGTCACCGCAGCGGGCCCGGCAGGTTTCGACGGTCGCTTCTCCGAAGATCGCCAGCCCCCGCAGGGTAACGTAACAACGCCCGCTATCGTCTTCTGTTGCCGCCAGCCTGTACTGTTGCCGTTAGCTCTAATCATGCTTCGCCATGGTGCTGCAGAAATACTTGTTTCTAGCCCACATTCTACACTTTGGCTTTGCACTGTAGGAAGACCATTGGCACTATCTATACTGTGGACGCTGACGTTATTGCGCATTTCTCTGCTGCCGACGGTCTTGGTGCTACCGTTGTAATAGCACTGACGCTCCATGTGCCGTCTGACCTGATTTCACCGGATGCTGTTTTTCGCTCTATTGCCGATGACCTCCATACGACACAACGTGAGCGCCTTGTTACCCATTCAAATGACTTTCCCGCCTCTTTCGACTTAAACCAAGCGTCATTAGGCCGCACAAGTACCGTTTCTCACCATATTGACATGGGACATCACGCACCATTACGCCAGCGTCTGAAGCGCGTGTCATCCACTGTGCGTAGCGTCATCACCGAGCAAATTGAGGGCGCGCTTCAACGTGGTGTCATCAGACCACCCTGCAGTCCTTGGTTGTCCCGTGCAGAAGGCGTTAAGAAAAAAGACGTCTCAATTCATTTCTGTGTGGACTATCGTAGCCTCAACAAGATTACATGAAAAGATTTCTACGCTCTACCGTGCATGGACGACGCTGATTGTATACATGGGGCTAAATATTTTCTTCATTGGACTTCATCATCAAATCAGAAAAATACCATTCACGCGTACTAACTACGGACGTGAGGATATAACCTATCAAATACCATGGCTACTAAACATCGTTGAGCAAAAAATTTATTTCTGTGCACCTAATTTTAAGCAATGTATAGAAACCTTCTCATACACAATCAAATTATTCATGCATAAAATGTTATCACACTAAAATGTTTATGCACTATATATGTATTCCTTAATTTGCGCTGTAATGTGAATGTACAAACAAACAAAAATTGAAGCATAAATGTTTTTTTAACATAGTCATTGTATAATGTACACATTATCTTGTTTATTTGTATTTAGTACATCGTACTTGCTCTTTTCTTGTTATATTCGCTCTTTTTGTACATTGGATCATCATGTAAGCCGAACGCGCTTAGGAGCAAGAGCCCCTTGTCAGGCCATATGGCCTTTAGCTCTTGTTTCCTCTTTCTGTCATAAGGAAAGAAATAAACTTCAAACTTCAAGCTTGTGATCGAGATATTCGCAAATTCCGATGGATCCCCGCAGGGGCGTCTGCATCAGCAGACGTTTAGTGTGTTGTGACACCACGTACCCGAGCACATCAGGGTTGGACCCTCCCGCATGTAGCCGTGCGCGGTTTAGCCGTGTCCGGGGAAAGGGCATCCTGTGGGTCTAGCCGATGCCGGGTGTTCGGACCGTTAAGGCCCCCTGGCGGAGGCAACACACCTCTTTGGCCTCTGCTTCACGTAGACGGCACCTCCAGACTGACTCACCTGGACGAAATCGGCAGTCGCCTTTCCCTGTCCTTCTCTTCAATCTTTTTCTTTCCTATCTTCTTTCTTTTACTCTCCTATCGTCTCTTCTCTTCCGTCACTTCCTAATTTTCCTAGGCGGCTTGTGTTAACCTTGTGTATGTGCCCTCCCTTGGGTATAATATATTAGGTTATAGTGGCAATGTACGGTTGGTGCCTACAGCCTTACGCGTTAGCGCTGCAGCGGCTCTCAGTTAGGCTTCATGGTGGGTGGTCGCCATTGCTGCCGAAAAAAAAAAGGAACTACTATGGGAACCCCGGCATTTGCCTGCATACTTGATCGTCACCCTCTAAAGAGGGAACGCACCGGTAAATTGAACGCATGTTTCAACCGACCAAAAGAGACCTATCCGAAATTCTGTGTTGTATACAATGAGAACTCTGTTAAACAGGCCATGTTCATTTGTCGATTCATATTTGCTAAATCTTTGACCGAAGCCTTAAAGTTATGTTATAAAGTGATTAACATGGCTAGCTGAGACCTTCTTCTTGAGATCCCTCAGAAACATCAGTACGAGGAGCTCGGCAGTCTTGTGACGTTTGACAACATACCAATTTCTGTCACGTCCCACCGATCACTGAATATCTCACGCAGAGTCGTATCAGAAGCAGACTTCCTAGAATTGTCGGAAGCTGAACTCCTAGAAGGGTGAAAAGTTCAAAATGTCACCAATGTAAAAGGTATCACCATTAGACGCGACAACAAAGAATTCCCCACCAAACATCTTATCCTAACATTTGTATCTAGCGTTCTACCTGAAACCATTGAGGATAATTGGGTGAACTGTTCGACCATATATCCCAATCCCTAGATGGTGCTTCCAATGCCAAAGATTCGGCCGTGGCTCCCAGAGCTGTCGTGGTCAAATAACCTGTGCAAAGGTTGAAGTCCAGGGCCACCCCTCCGACAATATGGTGGCACACCTCACTGTGTGAACTGCAGTGGTGACCACGCAGCCTACTCAGGTTCCCGCCTGAACTAGAAAAAATAAAAAGACATAATCACCCTAAATGTCAAGGAAAATATTTCTTTTAAGGAAGCCCGTAAGAGGGGCTCATCTTTCCGCAGCACACCTTATGCTGATACGGCGCGTCGGGGGGCAGCGTCGCAGCGGTCACTGCCAAGTGCCCAGCCCGCGCGCAGCGAGCTGTCACTTGTGGCTCCTGCCCCCGGGGTGGAAATAGTTAAGCTTACTCCACCCAACCAGCAAACAGGTCCGGCTACCCTAAGGTTGCCGGCACCAGAAAAGTTCTCGATGGCAACCTGCGTTACGCGTAGCGATCCCGCAGGACTGCCAGTAGCCCCCAAGGTAGGTGCAGTCAAGGCTGCCTCACCTTCCCCGGCTCCTACTGGCGCTGGCAACAGCCGGCGCAGCTTAGACTCAAAGGCAGCCCCATCGACCCTCGGGCTGGTGGGCGCAGAAGTCTCGTCGTCCGAAGCGAGACTCTCTAGCGGACTTTCTTGCTCGCAAGAGCGCGTGTCCGACGCCTCGCAAGAGGCGATGGACACTACAGTTATCCTAATGGCGCACCAAGCGCCGAAGGAGCGGCGAGGCTCCCTCAACCACTCCAGAAAGGACAAACTCCGTGTTACTGGGCCTCGAAAGGGCTCTGTAATCTAAGGCACCACTTCCTTTTTTGTGCACGCAGCACCAATTTACTTTCAACATGGATACAGAAATTATGCAATGGAATGTCAGAGGTCTTCCTATAAACCTCGATGATCTGCAAGAATTTATCCATGAACACAGTCCAATAGTGCTCTCTGTACAGGAAATGCTCTTAAAATCGATAGACACAAACTGTCTCCGACAGTATGTTCCGTTTCGTAAAGATCGCGATGATGTTCTCGCATCATCAGGCGGTGTTGCCATTGTAATTGATAAAGACATAGCATGCCAACATTTACACCTACAAACACCCCTTGAAGCAGTGGCAGTTCCAGTTGTTCTCCTAAACAATCTCATCACCATTTGCTCGCTTTACATACCCCCACATTAGCAATTACACAAACATGAATTTCAGTCCTTTATAGATTATTGCCACAACCTTATCTCGTTCTTGGTAATCTAAATGCCCACAGCAATCTGTGGGGTGACTCTCGTGTCGATGCACGAGAATGTCTTGTTGAACAGTTTCTTTTCTCCTTTCGTGCGTGTCTCCTAAATAAGAAGCAGCCTACATATTACTGTCTCGCAAACAAAAAAATTTCTTCTATTGACCTCAGCATACTCTCTCCGTCTATATTACCTGAACATTAATGGGTATTTACCAAAATCCTTACGGGAGTGATCACTTCCTAATGCTACTGAGAACACCCTAAGAAAACGAACCTCCACCACAGGCTCCTCGGTGGAATGTTGATATAGCCAACTGGGAGAAATTCCGAACACTTCTGGTATCTCAGAGGTTGACATGTCTTCGTTAAGGATTAATGCTGATGTGGAGTATTTTACAACCTTCATACTAGATGCCGTTTCTAAATGCATATCTGAAGTAAGTGGTGCGGCATGCAAATGGCGTGTCTCCTGGTGGAAAGATGAATGTCGGGACGGTCACAGGAAACAGAACAAAGCGTGAGGGTTGCTACGCGCTTCGGCCACTGCGGAGAATCTTTATAATATTAAAAAGGTAAAGCCGCAAGGCAGGAGAACGCACCGACAGGCCAGAAGAGAGAGTTGGCAGTAGTTTTTATCGGGCATCCACTCGTATACATATGAGGCTAATGTCTGGAACAGGGTTATTAAGGTTAAAGGGCAACAATCATATTTACTCTCTTTTGTAAGCACACAGGGCGATATCTTGGAAGACCAAGCGAACTTCCTGGGCGCACATTATGAACATGTGTCCAGCTCATCGAACTATCCTGAAACATTTAAACGATACAAAGCCAGAATAGAAGGAGAGAAGCTGGAAAGAAAATGCAAACAAATACAAGGCATATAATAAGCCATTCTGTTTAGCTGAGCTACAGGCATCACTACATAGCTGCAATAAATCTGCCCCAGGAGCTGATCATGTAATATATGAAATGTTGAAGCAATTATCCTCTCAAACACAAGAAACTCTCCTTTCCCTCTACAACGCTCCGTGGTCTTCCGGCGACATACCACCTGCCTGGAAAGAGGCCATCATAATTCCTATTCTGAAAAAGAGCAAGGATCCGTCGTCTGTTTCGAGTTACCGGCCTATAGCACTAAGAAGCTACCTCTGCAAATTCTTCAAAAACAATTATAAACCGCCGTCTACTCCATTTCCTAGAATCGAGCAAACCGCTTGACCCATGCCAATGCGGATTTCGCGAGGGTCAATCCACCACTGACCATTTGATACACATTGAGACACAAATTGATTCAGAGTTACCTCCCCCATCGCACGTTCCGCGTTAGAGTAGGTAACGTTCTCTCTCGTCGTTTTACGCAAGAGGCTGGTGTTCCACAACGTGGTGTGCTGAGCTGCATTTTTTTATTGGTAAAACGAATTCGCCCCACATTGTCATACCACGTACTGTTTTATTCTGTATATGTGGATGACATCCAGATAGGTTACAAATCATGTAATCTAAGTATCTGCGAGCGACAAGTACAGCTTGGCTTAAATAAATTGTCTAAGTGGGCCCTCAAAAAAGTACGAGCGTTTTGTTCTCTAACAAGGGAAGTATACTGCTGAACCCCGTAATATACCTCAATGGAGATCGGCTATCTGTGAGCCGTGAATACACATTTTTAGGGATCCTTTTAAACAGCAAGTTAACTTTTGTCCCGCATCTGAAATATCCTAAAGGGACCCTGAAAAGATTTTGACGATATTCTACAAACGTACTGAGTCGTTAGAGTAGGACCTTCTGATCATTCATTGACGCATCTAAGTGCTCCGTGTAAAGCGTCTAATTTATCATAAGGTTTTAAAAATGTACATCGCTGCTGATCGTAGCACACTGCTCGGCGGAATTTTCAGCCGCCCCTAGCCATATGATGTAAATCACCCAATTGACGTCAGTAGGGCGAGCTATCCGATTGACTGCTCAGGGTGCGTCATCGATAATTCTTCCACCTTTATGGTGAACAAATGATGTTCGTAATAGTTAGAATGTTAGTTAATTTTTTTCTATAAAAAGAAAGTAGCAGAAACAGAGTGCACAAGAACAATTTCTCACTACACTTAAGCACTGCCGGCACACAGCAAGCGTCGTCTGCTGGTGTTACAACGTGCTCCATATTGACGATAGCTCCGCGGTCACAGTCGGTCTCAGTCTTTTCGCGAGCACTATGATTCGACTTGCTGCGTTGTGGACTGCAAACGTAGCGACTGGCAATATATCAAGCTGCGACATCGTGTCCCTCTGCAAGGCAGCAGACGAGTTAACTGACTGCAGCGCATCGGACTGCCGCTATCCGGTCGGCGCCATGATTTGCGCGTTTGCGGCT
Organism: Dermacentor andersoni; assembly: GCF_023375885.2. Lineage (NCBI taxonomy): Eukaryota > Metazoa > Arthropoda > Arachnida > Ixodida > Ixodidae > Dermacentor > Dermacentor andersoni. The sequence goes on along the minus strand of NC_092814.1, from coordinate 215,730,319 downwards.
GTCAGTTTACACCGGAGGATTACTACCACAATAGCGTTTCGCGAGTCTGGTACTCGGGTAAACGCAAGCGGAACGGGACAGGGCCTGGCGGCGTCCTTTCACGAGATGAACAGAAGCGCAAATGTGAATGGTCTGCACGGTGCAGCCACCTGGTGGCACATAGCTCAACCACACACAGTAGCAGTAACAAAATGTATTCTTCTGTGCTGCTGGTGTAAATTTTTCGCAGGAGTGTAATCGTTAACACGTTGCTTTTGTAAATGTTTAAAATGTTTTACACTTGGTTAGAGCAATATTAGCTCTTTCTTTGGCTGTTTAAGCTCTGCTCCAACGGGTGGCTGGACCCTGGAGACCTATCAGGCAGCTCACGTACGTCTATGCTAAAGTTCCTTCATCAGCTTCAGTTTATGCCTCCACCGTTCCGTCGAAACCCCCAGTTCGCCTGTGGTTACCGGAATACCAGACACGTTCGCCGCTGCGACAAAATGCTTGCAACGCACGCGGCTTCGATAGCTCTCGCTTGGGGTCGACAGCCAAGCAGATAGCGGAGAGTTTGGAGAGGCTTCGCGTGCTCGCTCCTAGAGAACCTGAAGTCGACGACACGACGTGCCATCATGACGCAGAGCCAGTGAAGGCGAAGCTTTGCCTGATCACTCGGCAAACGAGTTGAGGAGAAAATGCATGACTATGGAGGAGGGTAACTTGTAATCGTCCGTAGCTCTCTTAAAATGAGAAGTTTCACACAAATTGTGGTGCGAATGATTAACTTTAGTTGTACCCTAGGTGTCTACAAAATTTGTCCGAACCGTTTCAGGAGCCCTTTAAGCAAAGTGCCTCAAAAGTATGAATTTGCTGAAACTCTTCTCACGCACATCCTGGGGACGTGACTGTAAATGCCTTATAAGCTTGTACAAAACTAATATTATCACATCTTGACTACGGAGCCATACTATATAATTCTGCTACGCCTAGTGCTTTGAAAGTGTTAAATCCTATCCCCCACTTAGGCATCCGCCTTGCTACAGGCGCCTTCCGGACTAGTCGTGTGTAAAGCCTGTACGTTGAATCTAATGAATAGTCTTTATACTTCCAAAGTACATATCTAAGCTTTTCCTACTCTTTGAAGGTAAAATTAGCTGTAGACCATCCATGTCATTCAATTATTTACGGTTTGTCCTCGGCCAGGCTGTTCCATAACCACCTAGCCCCTAGGCCTCCTTTGTCCCTCCGTTTAGAAGCACTGTCAGATGAAACAAGCCTCCCACTTTTAGTGAATGTCCTAATGGTTCCTACTAGGCTTCAACCACCTTGAGAGTGGCAGACTATCCATTGTGACACCTCGTTCTTAGAAATATCAAAACGAGTACCTGAGGCACATATACATTCGCATTTTCTTGAACTTAAGGAGAAGTATTCCTGCCATGAATGTTATATAGTTGCTTCGAAGTGTCCTCATGGTGTTGCTTGCGCAGCTCTAGGACCATCGCTTTTAGTAACCGGCACATTGAATCCATATATAAGCATCTTTATGGGGGAAGCATACGCGATCCTCTCTGCAGTTAAACAAATCTACAGACTCATTGAGTGTAGTGCGAGCCCTAATGAGTTTACGAAAACGTAAGAACAATGTTTTTAATTAACTATATTCATTGCTATGCTCTGCTTATATGGATAAACAAGTCATCATCCTTTGCTGGGTGCCTGGCCACTGTGGCACAAAAGGCAATGAAGCTGCTGACCAGAACGCCACCTCAGTAGCTTGTAGGGATCCGACACAAACATACCCATTCCAGCCACGGACCTTAAACCATAGTTACGCCATTATCTGAAGAAGCACTGGCAGAAACAGTGGGATTCCCAGGTATCCAATAAACTGCACTTGATCGAACCCAGATTAGGGCAGTGGATATCGGAGAAAACAAGACAATACAAGGAAGTGCTCCTTTGTCGACTAAAAATAGGTGATACCTTTGGTACCCACTCTTACCTACTGCCTGTAAGTGACCCTCTCTCAGGTCGAAGGTGTGGCAACAGCCTTACATTTCTCTATGCCCTCGTCTAGTGCAGGGAAATGGAAACTGAGCGTAAGAGGTATTTTAATTCTGCGTATCATCAGCGAATTCCGCTTCACCCAGCATTTTTTCATAGTAACGAGTCGCTTTTTAACCTGGAAACAGTTTTGAAATTTTAGATGAAGTTAGTATCTTTGAAATCAATCGGCCGGGTCGTGTGTAGCACACCCTCGTATTTGAGGCTGTAGCTGTACTGGCATAACTTTTTACAGCACGCTACTCTCAGCTCTTGCTTTACTTCAAGAGCCCTGTGGAGGCAGTAGTGCTTGTATGAATCCTTTCATATGACTTCTTCGTACCGAAACTTTTATGCCCTTTTTTATCATGAGTCAACATTTGTCCCATTGTCCTGTATTCTCTTTAGCTTTTTTCTGGTGTCGTTGGCCACCGCATCATCTGTCGTAGGCCGCGTTAATTCGGCCACTGCTTCGTACGAATCGGTAAGGATCCGATAATTATTTCGCACACTCTGCTCTACAATGTCTCCCATGTCAATGGGAATGGTGTTGACCGCTCCCCATATTGCTAAGAGCTCAGCGTGCAAGGTTGCACCCCCAGGAAGCTGACATGTGTGATAGCCATTGTGTTGGGGTGCAGATGTGCTAACCCAGGCCATGCTTGCTATGTCGTTTGTGATTGCAGCGTCCGTGTAGATGTCAGTGGTGTGCTGCGGCGTGCTTAATCCTAATCTCTTTTCAAATGCGGACCTGAACATGCACCTGAGCCTGCATAAAGCGGAAGATCCCAGACTGAGATGAAGTGTTTCAGCCAACAGTCTGGGTACCCACATTCCCTTCCCTCCTAATCCCCATCAGCGGCCTAGAGCCGTCCCCTTCCTTAAAATAAAGGCTTTATTCATTCATTCATCATGAGTCATTGTCACTATTTTGACGCTTACATATTTTACGCGGTTTACAGCGACCTGTTTTTAGGCATTTTTACAGCCACATAACATCTGTCTTTACAATTCAATTTGATCGTTTCGTACGCATTCGAAATCCATTACCATATTTCATGGCGCTCTTTGGCTATAGCTGGCCCTTGCGCCATTAAACACCATAAATCATCATTAAGTCCCGATGGATGAGTCCCACCGCTTGAAGACAGCTTGGATGACGCTTTATGGCCTGTATGAATTTACGGTGATGCTATTCGGCCTATGCCATGCGCCCGTGACATTCGAACGCATGACAGACAATATTTTACGAGACCTCAAATGGAAGACGTGTTTATGTTATTTAGACGACGTGGTAGTTTTCTCCCCTCATTTAACCACTCACCTCACTCGTCTACGCGAAGTTCTTACTTGTCTTGCCACCCCCAGCCTTTAGGTTAGCCTGAAAAACTGTCACCTCTAAGCCCGCCAGCTGACGATACTTAGCGACGTCATTTCGAAAGATGGCGTCCTTCCCGACCATGACAAACTTCGTGCTGTCGCAGAATTGTCGCTGCCAACTACAGTGAAAAAGCTCCGAAGTTTTGTCGGTCTTTGCTCTTATTTTCGCCTCTTTGGGCGTAATTTTGCCTCATCGCACCCCTAACGAAGCTCCTGGCTGGCCCTGGCGACCTTCGCGCTTGGACTCCGGCATGTGACGAAGCCTTCACTACACCGTTTGCTTATTTCACCGCCCGTCCTACGTCCCTACGACTCGAGTGCTCGCACCGAAGTTCATACGGGCGCCAGCGGCGTTGGTCTTGGAGCCGTCCTCGCACAGCGCAAGCCTAGCTTCACGGAATATGTAGTTGCCTACAAATATGTTCTACCTCAGAAAGGCAGAAGCCATTTACTCTGTCATATAAAAAGAGTGCTTGGCTACAGTTCTAGCTTTAAACAAATTTCGCCATAACTTGTATGACCCTTCCTTTGGCGTTGTGAGAGACCACCACTCGCTGTGCTGGCTTGAGTCACTGAAAGATCAGTCGGGGCGTCTTGGACGTTGGGCTATTCGACTCCAAGAATTTGACATTCACGTCATCTATCACTCCGGGTGTCAATATTCGCTGATGCGCTCTCCCGATTACCCATGCGATCTGCCAAAACGCCACCTTCATCCAGGGGAGGCCCCGTTGCTGTACGCCTACTGTCACTGACATGCTTTCTGAGCAAACATCCGTGGATTGTGCCTCTCACTGACGTTCTCAACACTTCTCCAAGGGCTACATGCTCTCGACTCCTTCGTCGCCAAGCCATCCATATCGTGCTAAGGGACATCCTCTTGCACCACCTAAACTATCAGCCAGAGGGTCGGAAATGGCTGCTAGTCATCCCTCGACATTTGCGTTCCGACGTTGCGCGTATTTCTATGCCGACCCACAACACGCTCATGCTGGCATCCTGAAAACCTACCAGCGACTCCGCCACTACTGGCGTGGCATCTGTTCCTGTGTCCGCAAGTACAACCGGTCCTGTGCAGCGTGTCAGCGACGCGAGACATCTCCTCACACGCCAAGCCCACTGCAACCTTCACCGTGTCCTGCACGTCCTTTTGACCGAGTTGCCATCGACCTTTATGGGCCCCTTCCATCTACTGCTACCGGAAATCGCTGGATAATTGTCGCAGTAGACCATCTGACGAGATAATTTGAAACTGCTGCACTTCCTTCGGCTGCGGCTCGCGAAGTCGCGGCCTTTATTTTACGGCATTTCATCTTAGGGCACGGCGCTCCGCAAGAACTGCTCAGCGACCGAGACTATCTCTTCTTGTCTGACATCATCAATGAGCCACTCGCAGCTTGCCGCACTATTCACAACACCACTACGCCATATCACGCACAGACCAACAGTCTAATGGAACGGTTCAAACGCACTCTTGGTGACATGCTCACAATGTACGTTGCATCTCACCATACCCATTGGGATGACGTCCTCTCTTTTGCCACGTTAGCGTGTAATACCGCCACTCAAGCTACCACAGGCTTCTCACCATTTTTCTTCTCTATGCACGTGAACCATCCTCTAACCTTGACACCGTAATTTCATATCAGCGGGATGCCTCTACATTCATCCCTCTTTCAGAAGTTGCTCAGCATGCAGAAGAGTGAGATCACCTGGCTCGCTCATTCACGTCAGATACCCAAGGCACCCAAAAATACCGCACCGACCACAATAAGCCTGCACCGTCCTTCGCCGTTGAGTTTCACGTCTGGCTTCAGCTGCCATTCCACTCTCCAGGCTTTAGCCCAAAGCTTGCTCCAAAGTATCAGGGTGCGCATACTGGATCACCGAGTGTACATCGCCTGTGGACTATGCAGTCGAACCTGTGACGTCATGGTCGGACAAGCCCCACCATGGCCGCGAGATAATTCGCGTCAGCTGCCTAAAGCCCTTCCACTAACCAGTCGTCGTGTCATCACCTTAGGCCAGGGTGGCTCATCTTCGCTGCCGGGCCGCTTGTAGTGGAGAATATACATGCAGCGCTGTAGGCACTGTCATCGCTCTGGCGCGACACGCTAGCTCTCGTGTTGTTGATGCCAAGAGCTAGGACTGTTCGTACAGAGCCTTTTGCAATCCCTTGGACGAGTTTTAATAAATCCCCTTTCAATTTGTTTATTGCATAGTGATTTAATATTGACACTAGTAGTGTACGTCTAGGCAAGCGGAATCGAATGCGGAACGCGGTCAATGCCATTTGATTTTCATCGTAGGGACGAAACAAGACGGCTGCAAGTTGAGAGTAGGAAAGGCTGTGTGAGGTCGTTGTGAAGATTCGCCTTGGTTAACTCATGCATACCTTCTTTTTGTTTAGTTGATGTGCGTGCTTGCTCGTCTTCTCTGGGGTTCTCTCTGTGTTTGTGTATTTGTTGCCTTGCAATGTCGTGCTGTTGGCTCGCACCCGGGCCGCTTCCAGAGAACGCCTGCTTTGGGAAGGTGGTGGCCGGACGCTGTTCGGCAAAAAAGGGAGCGGCAGCGGGTTCTTGCGCGCTTGTTCTGGCGAGAACCATAAATCGCGCAGCGCGCCGCTACACTCTTAAACATCCTCTAGGTCGTATCTTTCCACGCAACAATAATCGTCATCGGTCTTGTCCGCGTTTTCTTTCTTTAACGCTGCGAGCCCGGTACTTCCAAGTCACGAACGGCATGTGTGTTATCAGCATGACAGAGTCTTATCGCCAGTAAAGTAGCAAGCGCAGCGTTTTCAAGAAAGGAAGCGCAAGCAAGGCAGATGACGATTATCGTTGTGTGGCAAGATACACCCAAATTGTGTACATTTGTTTAAGAGTGTAGCGGCATGTGGAGAAGGGAGTTTTGGGGGAGTTTGGGTCGAGCCGAGGCGGCGCGTGCGGGCGGCTCCGCTGGTTCGAATGGTGGCCCCCGCCGGTGCGATTTATGCAGCCCGGACACATGCTCCCGCGGCGGGGGGTGAGAATGTGCGCGACTGAGCGGGCAGTGTGGTTTGAGACTTGAGAGACAACGGACTGATCTCGTCAAGTGCCCGATCGGAGCGACGGACTGCCTCGAGGCCTTTGCTCAGCAGCATTCCTTATTAGGAACTCGCTTTCCTTGTTTACATACTCAATGTAACCGCTAATGTCTGTCTGTAAATCAATTCCGTTCGAATTATTGACAGCCAACATCTTTAGTCCCGGAATACCGAAGGAGAGAACAGTGCAGTGGCTTAGGAAAAGCCGAGAAGGAACAAAAACACCAAGAAAGGAGAACCCGGCGGAAAAGAGAGAAGGAAAACTTGCTGGCGCAGCCCGACAGCACAACTGTTCTCTGTAAGCCTTCGACGGACGGCAGCCGCAGACAGCCGCTATGCGATCAGAACTCACGAAGGTAACAGAACTGTGACGACATCACAAAACTGCGACGACGTCATCACTGTGCTTAGTCAGGCGAATAAGTAGAAAGCGAGGGGGCTGCTTACGTGAAGGCGAATAGCGCAGATAAGCGTCAATGGGCCAACGGACCGAGCGCACACAGTGCGTCGACGGAGTGACACACGGAGAGCGCTCGCTAATAGACTTGTGAGTGCGCATCGGACAGTACAGCCCACTGATGGACTAGTGGCCGCACTTCATCACCCTCTGATGGAGAAGAAAACACCCGTGAGAAGCTGCGTGGTGGTGACGACCGCGGAGTGGCCACTCCTTTCATCGGCCTCTAGGTACTGGAAACAAGGTGGGTGGCTTCCCTGCATGGTTCACAGAGACTACTAGCTGTTATCTGGGACAAGTGGTTGCTGATCATAAGTACTGACGGGAAGACTACAGTGCCGAGTGATGAGGTTGGGTCGCGCACAGGCGCCGACAAACAAGAACTCGAATTTCAACACTAAACTCGGATAGCTTCAATGGGCTTGGACCGTTTGAAGATTCAGTTGCAAATTGAGCAGCAGAGAACACGGCAGCTTGAAATGCCGGAAGTATAGATGATAGAGCACTGAACAGACGTCCAGAATCCCGCGAGGAGACCCTAGGGCGATTTTCTAAAATGCTAAAAAGCCTTCTAACTCCGATTCCATCGGATCCAGAGGTTCCGGAGTGGTTGGAGGGCATTGAGGGTGTTTTTCAGTTGTAGGGAGTGCCCGAGAGTATCAAAAGCCACCTGGTACTGCCGCTGATCCCAGGGAGGATTCGTCACATTTTTTCGAAGCTGTCGACTGAAGAATTTAACAGCTACGCCAAAGTAAAATAGACGATTTTGTCCAAGTTGGGGTTGTCGCCGGGCGATTATCTCAGACAGTTCCGGTTCGCTACACCAATGCGAGACGAGACCTGGCAGCATCTTGCGTCTAGGCTCGAGATTATGCCTTCTATACGGGGGCGCGGGACCTAAAGACTTTCAAAGCTCTGTTTGCGCTTCAAATCGCTGACCAAATTAAATAAACATTTAGTCGGGAAGCGTGGAAACACGTTAATCGGGAAGAGGGTAACGGGTGGGCAACGCCACACCGAGTTGTAAAGTTTGTTGAAGCACACGGGGATTTGCAGCCCAAAGCTTCGAGCTAATAGTGTGCTGTTTTTCTAGGCTCCGACTGCCCTGAGGTGTGCGCAGCATTGGGTTTAACGGCGTCGGCTGAATCGTCTTGGTTCCTACGGATTGCCGTCCAACGCGACACGTGCCCTACTACCTCGTGTCGTGTTTTGAAATCGCCATCTCATCCGGTACAATCAGCAGTTCCCCGGTACTGTTACTGCTCGTCGCTTGCAGCACACTCTAGTCAGCTGCCGTGTAAAAAGGATCACCTACGCCGACCGAGCGGGATTTGCAGCCCAAAGCTTCGAGCTAATAGTAGTGTGCTGTTTTTCTAGGTTCCGACTGCCCTGAGGTGTGCGCATCATTGGGTTTAACGGCGTCGGCTGAATCGTCTTGGTTCCTACGGATTGCCGTCCAACGCGACACGTGCCCTACTACCTCGTGCCGTGTCTTGAAATCGCCATCTCATCCGGTACAATGAGCAGTTCCCCGGTACTGTTACTGCTCGTCGCTTGCAGCAACCTCTAGTCAGCTGTCCTGTCAAAAAGGATCACCTACGCCGACCGAGCCGGATTTTCAGCCCAAAGCTTCGACCTAATAGCACGCTGTTTTTCTAGGTTTCGACTGCCCTGAGGTGTGCGCAGCATTAGGTTTAATGGCGTCGGCTGAATCGTCTTGGTTCCTACGGATTGCCGTCCAACGCGACACGTGCCCTACTACCTCGTGCCGTGTTTTAAGATCGCCATCTCATCCGGTACAATTAGCAGTTCATCGGTACTGTTACTGCTCGTCGCTTGCAGCACACTCTAGTCAGCTGCCGTGTAAAAAGGATCACCTACGCCGACCGAGCGGGATTTGCAGCCCAAAGCTTCGAGCTAATAGTGTGCTGTTTTTCTAGGTGAGTGTGTAGGAATGTGCCTATTTAAACTCTATTGAATTGCTAGCTGGCTGCAGTTCCCCATTGTGTCCACTGTCATTGACTGACTAGTTATCGGTATTGATTTGTGCACTTACCGCGCCCGCACCGGCTGTTTCGTTCAACCGAGAAAAATTGCGGAGCCATGTAGCCTTGTGTGGCTCCGGTCGTGTTCGTTTGATAGGCGTTACTTAGTGGGTGGACGCCTACTAGTTGTACTTTTTTCTCTTGCTCGTTTACTGATTTGTGCGGGAGACGTTGACGTTAATCCGGGTCCGGATAAGGTTGACCAACTTGGGACATTAATGAAGGAACTTAGTGTCGAACGAGCGATTTCACAAGGAAGTGACAAATAAACTTATAGACATCCACACTACTGTGACAGATGTCAAAAGGCGACTCTCGAAAATTGAAGAACGACTTGAGACTGTTGACGTCTTGAGTGAAAGCGTTACGGCTGCCGGCTCTGTCCTTCAAGAATCTCAAGTGCAGTTGAAGAACATAGAGCAGAAACAGACTCAACAAGCAAACATCTTTGTGGATGACCGGAATAATCGAATGAGGCTAAATGATCTCGTATTCAAGGGTATTCCTGAACAAGCGTGTGAAAAGTGCAGCGATACGGAAAAACTTTCTGAATTTGTCACGGCAAACCTCGGTATTGAACCAGGTGAAATAGAGCGAGCCCATCGAGTCGGTCAACGTAAACCCAATGACACTCGGCCCATTCTGGTTAAATTTCTGAACTTCAAAGACAAAAGCAATATCTTAAAAAACTCTTTCAAACTTAAAGACCTCGCAACCCCTCGCGTCTGGATCGAGGAAGATTTTTCACCGCGAATGCAGCTAATCAGAAAAACGCTCCATGATTTCGCACGTGCGAAGCGCCAGCAGAACGAGAAATATTAATTGCAGTTTGATAAGCTTATAACGGGCAACGGAACTCTCGCAGTCGACCCTTCAAGCAATGAAGTGGTCGCCATCCCTAGACACGAGGGTCTCGCGAAGGGCAATTGACGTTTCAATGCAGATGACAAGAAACTGTCTATTATTGTGGCAAATTTTAGAAGTCTTTTCAGAAAACAGGATCACCTTTGTGCGTTTGTCGAGTCCTGCTCAGCTGATATAATACTGGGAACAGAGACATGGCTGTCGTGCAATGTATCGGACAATGAATTATCTCTTTTTAAAAACTAAATTTTGTTTCGAAAAGACAGAGTAGAAACATGAGGCGGCGGTGTTATCATTGCAGTAAAATAAATTCCAAGCACGCCTACTTGACACGGGTTCCTGTATTGAAATTTCGTGGGCCAGGCTTTAGCTGTCGTGTGTAACTTATGCCGTTGGTGTTTGTTACCGTCCTCCAGACTCGCAAGACACGTTCATTAAATGCCTAAACGAATCGCTAACCTTTGTATGTAAAAATTTCCCGGCTCAAGTATTATTCTTGCTGGTGACTTTAATTACCCTGAAATTAACTGGCGGACGGTTACAGCTGAAGGCGGCCCAAGGAAAGCTGAATGTAAGGATTTTCTTGACGTCATTTCTTCTCACTGATTCGGCCAAATAATTTCCTTACCAACACAGGGGGATGCTATCTTGGGTCTTGTGCTGACCACTGAACCTGTCAACGTGTTTGTTGATGTGTTAGATTGCATTAGTGACCACAACGTCCTTCACTGTGAATACGATATAAAGCGCAAAGCAAGCGTACAGGAAAAGAAAACAATTTATGATTATGCACGAGCAAATGTTGAAATGATCACCAGCGAGCTCTCTGCTTCTTGTGTAGAATAATTGAGCGGCATGCATGATCATGATAGCAATGATAACTGGATGATTGTTTGTAACAAGCTGACTGAACTTAAAGAAAAGTACATACCAAAAATACAAATAACTCTGTCTACTGGAAGTGTGTGGTTCACCTCTCACGTAAGGCGCTGCATTAATAAAAAAAGCGCTTATTCAAAAGCTAAAATTTCGACATCTTATGATGCCTGGAAATGCTATCAACGTTATCAAACGCAAAAAAATTCTGGAAAGCAATAAACCCCAAACCGTCATCATCAGGCTTCATTTCCATAAAGAAAGACAATGAATTCCTTCTATCATCGTAGGTCGCTAATGCATTGAATTCTTTCTTCTGTTCTGTTTTTACAAGTCAACTTCCCGTTCCCGCTAACATTGAATTCGGTTCTGTTACCTCCATCATGAATGATATCATAATCATCCAAAAGGGGCATTGAAGCTGCTATTGATGTCTTTCCAACAGCTCGGCTCCCGGTCCAGACGGAATCTGTCCAAAACTACTAAAGATAACTAAACCAGTGATATATCGCAATTTCGCCGCTCTTTTTCAACTATCTATTCATTCAGATTGCGTTCCTGACGAATGGAAAATAGCTAAAATAATTCCAGTCCTTAAGTCCGGTGACCCGTCATCTGTCTCTAACTACAGACCTATTTCACTGACCAGTATTCAATGTAAACTATTAGAACACATTATATCATCAGCAATTATGAAATACCTAACCGAGTACAATCTTCTCTTCATTAACCAACACGGGTTCCAACAGAGTGGCTCATGTGAGTCGCAATTCGAGCTGTTCTCTCACCTGCACCAAGCTATTAACAACTCATCACAAATAGACGCCATATTTATTGATTTTGCGAAGGCTTTTGATAAGGTAGCTGATAACCGCTTATTATTGAAACTTCGATATTTTAATATAAATAGTAGGCTTACAAATTGGATTAGTAAAGTTTTAACTAACCGGTACCAATTTGTAACTACTAATGAATTTTATTCTCCGCGAGCACTAGTAGAATCCGCAGTGCCGCAAGGCTCTGTATTGGGACGAATTTTATTCCTGCGATACGTCAATGACATCAGCAATAATATTAAATCTACAATGAGACTATTTGCAGATGATTGCGTAATTTATAGACGAATAATTAACTCTTCCGACACTGACATTTTGCAATCTGACCTCGCGAAAGTTACCGACTGGTGTAAACAGTAGCAAATGGAAATGAATGTTTCAAAAAATAAGGCTATAGATTTCACTAGATCTAGTAAGCCGAGGCTTAACCATTATTGGATGAACGGCATTAGTATTGCACATGCGCAAACAATAAAATTCTTGGGAATTCATTTACATCGAAGCGATTACTAGCAGCGCGTCTAAAACCCCTGGCTACATTAGGCGTAACCTTTACTCGACAAACAAGTCCGCTAAATTATTAGCCTGTACGACACTGGTTCGTTCGAAAAGGGAGTAGGCGTCTTTTATTTGGAAAACGCATCAGCCGTACCTGATAAACAAGCTCGAGTCAGTCCAAAACAAAGCAGCCCGCTTCATCACGAAAAATTACTCACGAACATCTAGCATCACTAACATTAAGATATCTCTGAATCTTCCCTCCCTAGAAAGTCGAAGGCTGATAGGACTTCTTTCCCATTTTCACAACCTATATCACTGCGGGTAGTCTTTCAGCGCATGCCACATCAGGCCCGCCCATCGTATCTTCCCGCGCCTGATCATCCCTTTAAAGTACAGCCAGTTCTTGCGCGCACTAACTTCTGGAGTCACTAGCCCCTCTTTCTCGCGATATATCACTGGAATATGTTACCAAATGAAATCGTATCAGCTCTAAGTCATGATGATTTCATAGCAAACTAAAACACAATTATAACGTAATAACGTAGTATTCTCTTGCTCCTTCGTTATAGGCATCACTTTGTTATTGTGCGCTTTTTTCTTATTTTACTTTATTTCCTCACCATATTTTGATGTTCCTTGCATAAATGGTATTGTTCTAGGTTAGCACAGAGTTTCTTGTACTGAATAAAATTTTCTCTGGTTGTGCTTTTCATTGTTTCAGGCAATATCTGCTAGTATGTGTACCTTTTTAGCAAGCATTTCCCTTGTATGAAGTGACAAAGTTACGTTGATATTGTGTAACACCCATTTTATTTCTACAGGTATCTTCAACATTTAGGACGTGTCTGTATTGCTCTTACTGTTTCTTTTTATTTTATTTTTTAAATTTTTGTTTGTTTTCCTGTTTTTCCGCTTGTGTTCTTTTTATTTTAGAATGCATTATCTGTTTAAATGCGTATGCTGTATCTATCACTAATTTATTGTAACACCCCCATGTAATGCCCGTATGGGCCTTTAGGGTACTTGAATAAAAAATTTTAAAAATACGAAGATATTGAGGGTAAGCGGTCTTCGCGGAGGTAGGCACCGAAAACAGTGGGAGAATACGGGCGCGCAGCGAGCACAACAAATGGCGCGAGCGTTGTGGCACCTCGTGTGCCGTCGGTGAACAAGGGAGCCGCTCTGCAGAAAACGCAGTCTGCGTGCTTTGTATGCAATGAACCGCACTAAGTGTGAAACTGCCCCAACAAAATGGCGACCCAGGGAAAAACCGTGAACCGGATTGTCAAAGACCGGAATTCGGAAGCGGTGCCTGATCGTCAACAGGCGGTGTCGCTCGGAAGCAGCGAGCTTGGGCCCGCCTGCGATGGCACTTCGACCGAAAATGAGAGAACGCGATATACCTGCTGTGGAGTATGTCAACTTAAGGTGCGGCGATGCTTCGACAAGGGCACGGGTTGATACGGGTGCAGAGATTACTGTGCTCGGAGAAAGCGCCGTGCCCAAAAGCGCGAGACTTGAGATGGGAAATGTGATGCTGGCAGCAGCTTTCGGCGCAAAAATCGTGCCGAAGTTGGCATGCGTTCTGCTAAGCCTAGATGCGGGCGGAAGTTTTCACCTAGCAAGGGAAGTACGAGTAGTGTGCGCGTTTACTCAGGAATTAGCGACGGACGACGCTGACTGTCTCCTCTCGGCGAAGGCATGGAACATGATTAAAGAAGCATGTAGCCTGAAATCAATGATGTATGCACCAAGGTATATGCACTGAAATATAAGCAGGGTAGTATCGTCAGCAATCTGGAAGGTATAATAAAAGCAGCGAATAATTCTATACTGACCTGTACAGTACCGAGAGGACTCAGGAGTACTCCATTCGAAACAATAACGAACAAGATACAGAAACTCCTCCTATAACTAGAGATCACGTCAGAAGAGCCTTGCAAGGCATGAAACAGAGAAAAGCGGCTGGAGAAGAGGGAATAACAGTCGATTTAATCAGATATGGAAGAGACATAATGCTAGAAAAACCAGCGGCTCTCCATAGAAGTGTATATATCGACTGCAAGGGTCCCAGAAAACTGGAAGAATCCAAACATTATACTAATCCACAAAAATGGAGACGTTAGAGAAATGAAAAATTGTAGGTCCATTAGCTTACTCCCAGTATTATATAAAATATTTACCAAAATAATCTCCAATAGAATAAGAGGAACACTGGGCTTTAGTCAACCAAGGGAACAGGCTGGCTTCAGCAAGGGATACTGTACATGGATCACATCCATGGTCATTAATCAGGTCATCGAGAAATCCGCAGAGTACAACAAGCCTCTCTATATGGCATTCATAGATTACGACAAACCATTTGATTCACTAGAGATATCAGCAGTCATAGAGGCATTGCGTAATCAAGCAGTACAGACCGCTTGCGTAAATACCCTTGAAAATATCTACAGAGATTCCACAGCCACCTTAATTCTACCCAAGAAAAGTACGAAGATACCTATAAAGAAAGGGGTCAGACAAGGAGACACAATCTTTCCAATGCTATTCACTGCGTACTTGGAAGAAGTATTCAAGCTACTAAAATGGGAAGGTTTAGAGTAAGGATCGACGGCGAATACCTCAGCAACATTCGGTTTGCCGATGACATTGTTCTATTCAGCAACACTGCAGACGAGTTTCAACAAATGATTGAGGACCTTAACAGGGAGAGTGTAAGAGTGTGGTTGAATATTAATATGCAGAATACAAAGATAATGATTAACGACCGGGAAATGGAACAAGAGTTCAGGATGGCAATTCAGCCTCGAAAGAGAGAGAGATAGAGAGAGAGAGAAAAGAATGCATAGAAAGGCAGGGAGGTTAACCATGAGGCAGTTCCGGTCGGCTACCCTGCACGGGGGGAAGGGTGAAGGGGGATAAACAGAGAAAGAGAGCGGAAGGGAGAGATAGAGAGAAATAGGGACGAGCACGAACAAACCGCGTACACTACAGAGCGGTAGGGGACGGCGTTCTTACAGTCTATTGTGATGCCCCGCAGACCGCAGGAACCTTAATAACACGAGTAAGGCCTTTAGCGTGGATGTCCTGTGGGAGTACTGACCTAAAGCTTTGAGTTCTGATAGTGGATGATTCTCCAACTGGTTCAGTATTCTGCACTAGTACTTGTTTCTGGGCACTATGTCGCGTGCAGACAGAGATAATATGTGCGAGCGTCTCATCGATGTTACATGTGGCACACGTGGGGCTGTTGGCTATTCCAATAAGGAAAGCACACGAGTTCGTAAATGCAACGCCTAGCCACAGACGGTACAGCATGGTCTGTTCACGTCGTGGTAACCCAGGCGGCAGGTGCATCCGTATGTGCGGAGACAACGAACGCAAACCACACATGGTGAAAGCGTTCGAGTCCCACAGAGGCAAAGTACATTCACAGGGCATCAGTCGCAGCCCAGCCGCAGCGTCTGTTCGCGAAAGCGGAATCAAGGCACGTTGACCACTTTCATGTGCACTCGTCGATGTGGTCATACATGAAGTTTTTAATTTGATTTCTTCAGATTTTGCCGGGATGATGACTGCAGCAGCTGTTGCGCTTTACCGAACCATCTGTGTAGACATGTTGCCGGAATATGCGTAAGTTAAGAGTCTGTTCCAAAGTTGCTTGTTTCAAAGCTTGCGACGGCGCTCCAGCTTTCTTTATGATTCCTGGAATTGTCAATTGCACTTGCGGCCGGTGCAGAAACCACAATGGGTCTGATAATTATGTAGTAGGCGTAAATTCTGATGGCAAGTAGGACTGATGTCTTACAACACTTTTGGCAAAAGTTGAATGTGGCCTCTTTGCTGGCAAGCAAGCAAGATGGTGCGAGGGAATCCGAGTGAGGTGTCGGATGTGTGCTCTCAGGACATCTGTATCTATATTGACTGTCAAAGGAGTGTCTCCCGCAATGGCCACTGTCGCAATCGATGACGTAATTTTGGGGAGACCGAGACAAGTTCTCAGTGCTTGTGCTTGCACACTCTGAAGTTTGCGGATATTTGTAGCGCAAGTATTTCCTAGTACAGGTAAGCTATACCACAGGAAACCCAAAAACAGTGCTTTATATAGTTGCAACATTTATGGCACTCTTGTGCCCCAGGACTTCCCGCCGAGAAATGCAAGAAAGTCCATGATGGCAGCCAAACGCTTTGTCGTGTATGAGACGTGAGGGCTCCAAGACAAGTCCCTATCAATGATGACGCCAAGAAAGCGGTGCGTTCGTCTGTATCGTACAGTTCTGTCATTAATCCGCAAAGCATACGTGGCCATCGCTTTGCGAGTAAAAGGAACGAGTGCACATTTCTCAGGGGAAAGCTCCAGGCCTTGCCTTCTTAGGTATGTTGACACGGCCGTTGAAGCCTTCTGAAGTCGTGCGCGAACTTGTACACGTGTTACTGCTGATGCTCATATGCAAATGTCGTCTGCATATACGGAGAGCTGAAAGGTTTGCGGTAACGAATCGGCGAAGACCAACGAGCACCAGGTTGAACAGGGCTTGCGGTACACTACGACTGGTATAGCTAGACGGCATTGGTCTGTCTTCAGTCAAACTAAAGAAAGATCTTCCATTCAAATAGCTGCGTATCCAGCGAAAGGTTTGCCCACTAATCTTTACACCTTCTGAGGCATCCAGAATCGCATGATGATGGACATTGTCGTACGCACCTTTAACATCAAGGAATAAGGCCGCAGTGATTCGCTCCAGATGTTTCTGGTGCTGTGCATACGTTACAAGGTCAATAACGCTATCTATTGACGAGCGTCCGCGTGGAAAGCCAGCCATTACCTCTGAATAGACGTTGTAAAATTCCAAGTACCATTCTAACCGTGAAAGGATCATTCTCTCCATTACCTTGCCGACATAGTTGGCCAGTGCTATCGGTCGGTAAGATGACAATTCCAGTGGAGACTTGCCAAGCTTGAGGAGTGGAACAAGGCGACTGGATTTCCACGTGGTAGGGACCAGGCCGTCACCCCATGATGCGTTGTATAGGCCAAGAAGTGCATCTCTGGCCTCTTGACCAAGGTTTGCAAGCGCAAAGTACGTGATGTCATCGCGTCCTGGTGAAGAAGAACGTCTGCACCCAGCAAGTGCGGCCTCCAGTTCTTCGATGGAGAAAGGAGCGTCTATACGAGGATCTCGGGAGCAAGGGGGGACAATAATAGGAATAGGTGCGGAAGGTGAATAGGTGAACGCCGGACCCACGATCCTTGCGCAGTAATCTTCGGCTACGTCGTCTTTTCGGCGTCCTTGGTGGAGGGCTAGAGATTTAAATGGCCGGTGTTGTTCAGGAGCTGTTCGAAGTCCGCGGACTGTGCTCCAGATAACTGACAGAGGTATACGCGGATCGAGAGACTCACAAACTGATTTACAGCTTTGATTTTGTAGCACAGCAAGACGACGTTCAATTTTCTATTCGATGCGTCTGGCATTTCTAAGGTCGTAAAGCCTCTAGAGTCTGTGAAGGAGTATGTTTACCTAGGTCAATTAATTACAGGGAAACCTGACGATGAGAAGGAAATTCACTGAAGGCTAAAAATGGGTTGGATAGATTACTGAAGACATTGTAAGCTCCTGGCTGGAAGCTTACTGTCATTATTGAAAAGGAAGGTCTACAAGCAGTGCATTTACCTGTGCTGACATATGGGGCAGATACTTAGAGACTGACAAAGAAGCTTGAGAACAAGTTAAGGACCACGCAAAGAGCGATAGAACGAAGAATGCTAGGCATAACTTTAAGAGACAGAAAGTGAGCAAACGGGTATAGACGTTATTCTAATTTATATTAAGGGAAAGGAATGGCGCTTGGCAGGTCATGTAATGCGCAGATTAGATAACTGTTGGACCATTAGGGTGACAGAATGGGTACCAAGCGAAGGGAAGCGCAGTAGAGGACGGCAGAAGATTAGGTGAAGCGACGAAATTAGGACATTTGCGGGTGCTTGTTAGAATCGGTTGGCGCAGGACAGGGGTAATTGGAGATCGCAGGGAGAGGTCTTCCTTCTGCAGTGGACATAAAATAGGCTGATGATGATAATGATGCTGTTGCTGCTGATGATGATGATGATGATGATGATGATGATGACCTGTACTGAAAG
This sequence comes from Dermacentor andersoni, assembly GCF_023375885.2. Classification (NCBI taxonomy): domain Eukaryota; kingdom Metazoa; phylum Arthropoda; class Arachnida; order Ixodida; family Ixodidae; genus Dermacentor; species Dermacentor andersoni. Next base: position 215,712,108 of record NC_092814.1, on the reverse strand, counting down.
CGGGCGAGCGTTCGAAGCTGGTTTTGACCTCACCTCCGATATTTGGGGAGAGGAGCAGAGTTTAGGCAACCCTGCTTCGAGCGCAAACGTATACGAAGCTGCCAAAGTTGGCTTAGTCTGGCAGGGAGAGGAGAGCTTTGACTGTGGTAGAACAGAGCAAAATAAGGCCTTTTGGGAGGCGAGGAGAGCAGAGCCGAGTCTAGTCGATGCATGGAAACAAGGTAAAGCAGGCAGTCATGCAATGTTTGTTCGCAACGGACTGCTTTTTCACAAGGACAAAATTGCCTCCAGGGTATATGAGCAGCTAGTTCTGCCTGGTGAGAAGAGGAAAGAGGTTCTGCTCCTTTCCCATGAATCGCCATGGGGTGGGCACCTCGGAATAAGGAAAACAGTCAATAGGATAAAGGTGCCTTTCTATTGGCCTGGCGTTGACAGAGACATTAAACAACATTGTCAGACATGCCACGGTTGTCAGATCCGGTGTGATCGTAAGGTCACACCAGACCGTGTTCCCATCACGCCACTCAGGCGACCAAGTTACCGTTAATTGGGCCATAGAACCCACCATCGGCACAGGGACACAGGTATGCTCTGTGTGTGATGGATTTGCATACCCGATGGCCACAAGTGGTGTGTTTGACATTGCTCACGACGCGAAAGAAGTTGATGCGCTACTAGAGATTGTCTCACGGACCGGTGTCCCTGAGGCAATCTGCAGCGATCAAGGAACTAATTTTGCAGCACAGATGACTCAGATTTTTTCTGCAAGACAATCGGGAACTCACCGTGATTTTCCATCCCAGGGCATCCGAAAAGTAATGGCTCCGTAGAGAGATGGAACCGCATATTTAAATATACGCTGTGTCATTTGATTGAGAGAGACTGCAGAAACTGGGACGCCTGTTATGTCATGGGGCACCTCTCTATACGCTCTTTTTGCTCTGGGCGTATAGGGGAGGTGCCCCATGACATAAAAGGCGTTTCTCCGTTTCAGATGTTGTTTGGTAGAAGCCCGACTGGGCCGCTATTGATACTGAAGAAAAGCTGGACAGGAGAGGTCGACATACCAGATAACCTGAGAGAGTCAGCAGCTCAATACCTAGAGAAGTTACGTAAGCAGCTGCAGCTAGCTGCCGAAATCGCAGGACTGACGACTAGCAAGCAGCTAGACGCGTACACCTCCCAGTACAACCTCCGCGCCAGAATAAAGATGTTCAACATCGGTGACGATGTCCTATTGTTTCGCACGGGCGAGCACGGGAAACTACAGTCGAGGTGGTACGAATCATATAAGATAGCTGCAAAACCGCGCCAAAATTCCTACGAGATAACCGTGGAAGGCGGGAAACGAAAAACCGTGCAGGCTAACCACCTTCGCCCCTGTCACAAGAGGATAGGGCGCACGAGCGTTATCTTCCACGATGATGAGGACTTCAGGGAAGTCGAGTGCAGCCCAACCCTAACAGAACAGTTGTACAATGAGTTACCGGCTGCTGCAACAGAGCACTTGTCGTCAAGCCACGAATCACAGATACGCACGTGGTTCCGATCCTACAGCGGCGTCTTTTCGGGGCAACCAGGAAGGATGCGGATAGGTGAGCATTGAATTGTACTATACGAGGGGCACACGCCGAAAAAGTGTGACCCGTATCGCGTACCTGAGCTCCTTAGGAAGGAGATAGCCAAGGAGATCGACGAGCTTCTCGCTCTGGGACACATTTACCCCCCACCACAAGCGCTTTCGGTCACCCTGTGGTGTGTGTCACCAAGAAAGACAGCCCCCTTACGCTTTCTGTCGATTACAGAGCATTGAATGCGGGTACCGTGGATGACGCGTTTCCCATGGCTCACCAGGAGGAGCTTATATATCGAGTAGGAAAAGCAAACTTCATCACTCTTATAGATCATAGGCGGGGCTATTGGCATATTGCCGTTGATGAGGAAAGCCAAGACAAGACAGTGTTTGTGACACATTTAGGCCAATTCGCGTGGCGTGCCATGCCTTTCGGGTTAAAGAACGCTACCGCCACTTTCCAACGGGCAATGAACGACCTTCTCGTAGTACATCAGGAATATTCCTGTACGTATCCAGATTAAATAGCAGTGTTTCAGAGAACGCGGACCGACCATTTAGAACACCTCGAGCATGTTCTAACCACAATATGCGAGGCAAGCTTGACAGCCAATTAGCGGAAATGCCAGGTCGCGGAACATCATATAAAATACCTGGGACATCTCGTAGGCTCAGGGCAACCTGGTCCAGACCTGGAGAAAGTTAGGGCCATCCAGGAGCTACAGAGACCACACACAAAGCACGAACTCAGGAGCGTCTTGGGTCTCTGCGGATATTACATAAATTATGTAAGAGATTACGCTGAGCTTGCTAACCCACTTACTAAACTGACAGGGAGGAAGGTGCAGAATCAAATTCCCTGGGGCGTGGAGGCGGACCGGGCACTTAGCGAGTTGGAGGGAGCCCTGTGTATGGCGGCGATGTTGTCGACTTCGGATTCCACTAAGCCGTACTGGCTGTTCACAGATGCGTCTGCAAACCCCGCAGCCGCTTGCTTGGCTCAGATCAACGAATCGGGTGAAGAGTGGCCCTAATCATTTGCAAACCATCGCTTTAACGGCACTCAGATGAGATGAGCAACAATGGAAAGGGAGGCGTTTGCTGTACTCTGGTCCCTTCGTAAATATGACACGTGGATCTACAGCGCTCGAATAAATATCGCGTCTGATCACAAACCCCTAACCCATTAGCAACGACGCACCCAGCGGGCGTGAAGCTTGTCCGCTGGGCGCTGGCACGACAGCGGTACAACGTCACCGTCAGCCACAGAAAGGGCCCGTAGCACGCGAATACCGATGCATTATCGCGCCTCACGAGAGCCGATTGAATGCCAGAGGAAAGTCGTACAGGTGGACGGAATGCAAGAGTAGTCCCTCCTATGGTCTATGGGGCCTGCGCCCGGGAGTCACCCCGAGAGACTGCATGTGCTTTGACATGAAAGGTATACTAAGCAGTGTTTGATATTGTGTCATTACGGTGTGTTTCTGTTGCCAAGGTAGCATTGCGCATATACGCCTTATCAATGCCACGTTTTGTGCTTCATTCTGAAACTTTTCATCCTCCCAAGGGTGTTTTATGTAACGAATTCCTCACTTCTCATTTAATTATTCCCTTTTGTGGTATTCTTCCCACGTTTGTGCATGCATCATTCACGACGACACCTTGAATTAATCGTGCCTGACAACCAGTAGGACTGTAATAACGATCTTGGGTGCAGGGTGTAAGGTCCTTGTGAATGTCTGCCTTGGTTAACTCATGTATGCATTCAATTTGTTTAATTAAAGTGCCTGCTTGCACGTCTTCTCTGGGGTTCTCTCTGTGTTTGTGTATCTGTTACCTTTCAATGTTGTGCTGTTGGCTGGCACACGGGCCGCTTCCAGAGAGTGCTTGCTTTGGGAAGGCGGTGGCCGGTCGCTGTTCGGCGAAGAAGAGGGAACGGCAGGTGTTCTCGCGCACTGGTTCTGGCGAGCTCCATAAATCGCGCAGCGCGCCGCTAGCGGCATCTGGAGAAGGGAGTTTTTGGGGAGTGTATGGGTCGGACCGAGGCGGCGCGGGCAGCTTGGGTGATTCGAATGACAGCTACCATCGGTGCGAGTTATACAGCCGGGACAAATGCTCCCGTGGCGGGGGGTGAGAATGTGCACGACTGAGCGGGCAGTGTGGTCTGAGTTTTGAGAGACAACGGACCAATCTCACCAAGTGCCCGATCGGAGTGACAGACTGCCCCGAGGCCCTTGCTCAGCCGCATTCGTTAATGTGAACTCGCTTTCCTTGTTTACTATATACTCAATGTAACCGCTAATGTCTGCCTATAAATAAATTCAGTTCAAATTATTCACATCCAACATCTTTAGTCCCGGAATACCGATGGAGAGAACAGTGCAGCGGCTTATAGGAAAAGCCGAGAATGAACGAAAACACCAAGAAAGAAGAACCCGGCGGAGGAAGAGTCAAGGAAAACTTACTGGCCGGGAGAGTCCAAGGGACTGAGCGAGAAATGAGATAAACTCCAAGGATTTATTTACATAAATATCAAATGAACAGGAAAAAAACAGCAAAGCTTTCGCCACTCTCAGGAGAAATTTCACATTGCCCGGGTCGACGGTGCGATCCGCACTTATCGAGAGGCTAGAACGTACCCACCATGATCGGGTGAGCCGACGGTACATACCTTAGACGCTCCATGCCGCACAGCGATGGCTAGGCCTCGTGTTAGCCAACCAGCAACGAGACGCCAATGTATGTTCTGAAAAGGTTCACCCATTGTGCGCCACTGATACCTAGGTGAAGCTTCCATTCATTCGGCGTCGCGCGTAGGGTGATTACAGGCGGACAATGCAGGTGCCTTTCTCTTGCTTTTCTGTTCTGGTTGGCCGACGCGACCCGTATATATAATTCTCTGCACGGCGTGCAGTTGGCGAGATGGAGCATGGTGCCACACAGCAGACCATAGCGGCGTGCCTGGCGTCTGGGGTCTGATGTTGCAGATAGCAAGGTCCTGCCCCCACAATCACACTAAACCAATATGAATTATACTGTACCCGGGATTCGGCCGGACTCGAACAGTTTGCGTACGCGCAGCAGAACCATCCACTTGTGGCCACGTTGGTGAATATGTACAGCATCTTCTGTTGGAATTTCCGCAACACGATACACACAGACAACGCTTCGCACTTGATTTAGTAGCATTAGATAGCGCCCTTCAGGCTCAGGAAGAGGTTAGGTTCTTGGCCAACATACGCATTGCAAAGACGAGCGTTACTGGCCCTTCAAAGATTTCTAGAAGCGAGCAATATTCTCGGAAAGTATTGAGTAGAGTGTTTAAATGTGATAGCGCATTCTATGTCTTTCTTCTAGGTGACTTTGGCCAATACAATGCCTCGTTGTTTTGTACCTTCATATGAATTTAATCCGTGATTTCTTATGTGCCCTGGTTTTAGTATAGCTAAGTTACCGGACTTTGTATTTCCTTTAGTGCACATATGTGACTGGACTTTGTGTTGCTGTTTACCTTAGTTGACATTCAGTTTCATTGTGGAATTAGTCTATTTACGTGACTGGACTTTGTGTTTTTCTGATTTCGAGTTGACTTTCAGTGACCGTGTGACATTGGTGTACTTATGTGAATGGAATTTCTGTTATGATTTCACTATTTTTATTATGCTTTATTTTTTTTATCTCTATGTGAAAAGGAGTCGCCGGCACCAATTAAAGGCGTCAAAATCTTCTAAATATCATATAATAATTCAAAAACATGCACGCTAGGCTTTCGCTGCAGTGCATCTTCTGCTCTAGACCCCATCATTGCACCTTGTGTCTGACCAAGAAAAGGCATATGCCATCACAACCATCGGAGGTGGAAAGCTTTGAAGGAAGTGGGTCTGACTAGAACCGCACTAGCGGGTGCACCCGCCGGCTTGGGCGACTCATTTCCCGCGTTGCTACATCGGAGGCATGCAGGTACATTGCACTTTCTTGAAAAGCGGGTAGCCATGGTTAATGAGAGACACTCGTGGCTACCCAGAATACGACCTGCCTTCATCATGTGGAAGCCTCGGTGACACCGTCGATGTGCGACGATTTTGGTATTGTGCTCGCGCGTAAATTAGGGACGCGGAAAGCTGGGCGCACGCATTTATCCGTCTGATGAATCCTTTTTCCCTGCGCGCCCTTATAATCCCAGCGCTTGCACCCTGGCTGCAGTGGCGCAGCCAGAAATTTCGTTCGGGGGGGGGGGGGAGGGGGGGGGGGGGGGGGGGCTCACGTGGCAGCTTGGCCTCCTCCTTATAGAATTTGGCGAGGCATCGACTACATGAATATTAACTGCATTGCTTTTGCCAAAGGTGCTGCGAACGAATTTTTGAACGCTACACACAGTCAAGACAAGTAAAATATGTGTTTTTTCATAAAAGAATATACTCGTATGTCCCAAAAATTGTGCCCGAGATAACTGATATCAACGCTTCCATGTGTTTTGTTTATTTAATAAGGAAAGAAAATATCCTACGAACTTTAGAACTACATCACTTCGAAACCAGCAAAGCAGTGCATGCCGCTGATGTGAAAAATGTAAAGGCCGTGACATGAAGAAGTTGAGGACAAATATTTTAATGAAACTTTGTCATGCAAGAAACTTGTTTACAGTTTTTTACATATGCAACGGCCAGGGAAAAATCTCAATGACGCTGTCCTTCGTTCCAATGTATTGCGCAGGAGGAGCTGTCACTGGTCGTGTACAGTGAGTAATTGAACCGAAATTATAGTCGCAACCGAGAGCACATACAAAAAGCAGGAGTTCTGCAAAATATACGGGGGCGAGTCAAATGAATGTGAGACAATGCCAATGCGGCACTTTATTTAAAAGTATTCTCCATGAGCATTTATACATTTGTCCCACTGACTAACGAGTCGCGTGATTCCCGTCTCAAAGCTCCTTGGGCTGCTGCTTCAAAAAGAATGTAACGGGCTCCTTAACGTCATCATCCGACACAAATCTGGCTCTCTGAAGCTGTTTTTTTAATTGCCCCAAATTGTGGAAGTCGCAAGGCGACAGGTCTCGGCTGTATGGCGGATGTTGCCGCTTTTTCCACTTCAACTTTGCCAGTATTGTGTTAACCACATCAAGGACGTGGGGACGGGAATTGTCGAGGAGCAAGATGACACCATTCGTCAATTTTCTACGTCATTTGTTCTTGATTGCGACACGCAGCTGATCCAGCGTTTCACAATATCCGAAACGATTGATAGTCTCTCCAGGTTTAGCAAATTCGATCAGTAATGGCCCCTGGTGATCAAAAAACAAAAGACAACACCACTTTTCTGGCGGAAATGACGGCCTTTGCTTTCTTTGGGGCTGGTGAATTCGAATGTTTCCACTGTAAGCATTGCCGTCGTGTTTCAGGCTCGTAATAGTGGCACCATGATTGGTCCCCGGTGACAATTGCAGAGAAGAAGTCGTCACCCTCATTGTGATACCAGATTACATAAGTCAAGGCAGCGCCGAACCTCTCCGGCTTCTGGTGGTGGTTCAAAATCTTGGGCATCCATTTCGCGCACAAGAGCCGATAACCGAGATGTTCATAAATTATTGTGTGAACCGAACCATGACTGATGCTCATACGCTCTGCCAGTTCATCGATGCTTATCCTACGTTCTTGTCTAATCAGCTTATCGACGCACTGTGTTGGGTTGATGTGATTGCGTGGTAGCTTTGGCCCCGTCTTCGATCGTCTTCGCAACTTTCACGTCCTTCTTTGAACCGTTTTCTCCAATGCTTCACAGTGACCAATAAAAATATGCAATGTTCAACGTACACGGCAGCCATACAGCGACTAATTTCTTTTTGGGAAACACCTTCAGCTGTCCAAAACCTCATGACACCACGCTGTTCAACTTTTGGAGCATCCATTACGTCAAGCAACCTTGTTCAACCCAATGTATGAGAGCATTACACAACATTTATCCTCACATGATGCCTGTGTGCTACGTGCATGCCTGGCAGATAATGAACCGAACCATTATTACGCGGGGTGGGTTGGCTCACTTTCACTTGACTCGCCCTCGTACATTAGAAATGTCAAGATACGATTAAATATGCAAATGCGAAAATACAGCTTGATAAAGGGCAAAAAAGTGTCACTGGAAATAAAGTTCGCTGCACGTATACACAAAACCTCGCAACAAGATATTTAACTATACGTATAAGTCTCCAATAAATCTACATAGCTAAGAAAAAGTCACTGTATATATTGCGCCAAACAAGGCAAATAAACATGTTGGGCAATCACAGATTCACACATCACAGAATCCTAGGACCCCCGCCCCCTTCCCTCCACTCCCCTCGATGTATCACGCGCGACGGAAGCTGGCGCGCATCCTCCCCGCTTTTCTCCCGTGCGCACACAAAACTAACACACAAATATGCGTACTTGTCCTTTAAGTTGCCCGAAACTTAAGCAACTTAAAGGACAAGTACGCATATTTGGTGGCGCACGTAATTGAATGCACAGGATGCGAGGCTCGTTTGGGAGAGACGAAGATTCTCGGCAAGAGTGCCGACGCGACGGCGCGCGTCTCTTTGGAAGCGTTCCACATACACAAGTATGGCAGCAAGTGCGTAAGCACCCCTTCTGTATCGCTTTTTGCTGCAGAGCTTCATTTTTTGGAAGCGACTGCTTACTGATTTCAATGTATGTTAGTATCCCTCGCCTTCTGATAGTGTTTTTTTAGTTTTTTCGTTTTCTTGGTTTTTCTGCGCCTGATTCCATTGACTGCTGGCACGTTCGTTCGTCGATGCGCATTGTCATTTTTCCCCGGTTGTATCACTCCCTTCCCCCTTCAGTTCTGCCTTTCCCCTTATATAAGGTATCCGTCTTCCGTCAATAAAATTTAGTTGACAGTCAGCGCTTGTGTCCCGTCCTTCATACTTGTGGTTGCATGTGATTGCGCTGTGACAATTTTTATGTCAAGTATGCACCAACTCGCCCAGAAAGAAGTTTTAATGAATAATGGCCCGTTACTTTCCGCAAAAGAAGTAACGAAGTCGAACTTTTACGATGCGGCAGTTCGCTGCGTCGCAACAAAGGAAACCATGTTGGCGACAATCGCAAAGGAAAAGGACTCGCAAAAAACGCAACGGAAACCATGTTGGCGACAATCAAATGCCTACTTTGGGCACCTAATATGGCTGCCAAAGAAATATCGAAAAAGACATGAGACGCTTGGCCCACAGACAACCATACCCATACTGCCCGGTATCTTACACCGGCGAGACAAGACTTTCCGGAGAGGTGGCGCTCAAGCGAACGCGTTGCAATACGTCGAGTCCCCGCAGTGATGGCGGCGAGCGACCATTATTTCTTTTTCTAATCTGCCACCCAGAAAGCGTCCAAAACTCTGCCAGGCGAAAATCCACTCGGTCAGAGAAAAACAAATGCGCATCAAAGTGCGCCACGCGGTGGTCGAGGCAACACCATAAAAACGCATGCGCTCTGGCGGGCCCCGGCAGCCCGCGGGTAGCGAGAACAAAAAAATAAAAAAATTTAGGAGGCTAAATCTGGCCTCGCGCATAAAAGTCGAAGTAGAAAAATAAATAAGGACGTAGTTACCTTTGCTAGCTTTAGTGTCTTGACATTGATGCTTTGGCGCAAGTGAAAAACAAAATTGATATTCTTTTCTGTGACATGACGGCACAAATGAACAACCACAAAGCTTCGTCTCATCGAACCTCGCTGCGTGCTTTGTGAACTAGTGTCAACTTGTCTGATAGTAGTTGATTTGGCTTGTCTCGTTGTATGGTCCGATGTACGGCTTTAGAAAAGTTAATGCACCTTTGGCGTCAAATGTTTATAACAACATTAAACCCATAAAGTTCGGGAATTGAAAATTTAAAGCACAACTTTGGAAATGTCAGTGCACCTTTCACATCAAAAGTTCATGAGAAATTAATATCTCTAAAGCATCGGAATTGAAATCCATGCGCTCCGTAGATTACGCGGTCTCCGCGAGGTGCCGCGACGAGCCCGCTCGCCTTCAAACGCCCTTGAAACTTTGTGCTCGGACGGGACTTCCAGACCCAGTGCATGGCCGTTGCCGCGAAATCCAGCCTGGTGAAAAAGGCATTATGGACAAAATCCATGATGATTTCGAGCGCCGAGGATTGTTTTGGCCGGAAGGTGCATGATAGCCCGAAAAAATTTCGGGGGGGGGGGCTGAAGCACTATAAGCCCCCCCCCCCTTTGGCTACGCCCCTGGCTGGCTGTGCTGACGTGTTGTGAACGGCATTTGGCCCTACTATGACAAATTGTGTCGCGGATTGGCGGATTTTCACTTTGCAGCCCACGCGACACTGCCATGCCATATGGATTCTACATTTGCTACGTCCTCTTATCACAGAAAACTCTCTTCCGGGAGCAAAGTGTTTGTTGGATGAAATTGCGGGATAACCTTCTGACCATGGACATTTCGCTGATATGAAAAAAGTGAAGAAAATTATTCTTTGAATCATTCGAATAATAAAAACAAATTAGGAGTGTCTACCTTGCAAACGGTTTATAGGTATATACTCAGCGATTATTAAAGGAATGTTCCTATTCGACAAAATGACATTGCGCCAAATATTACCTGGGAAAGAGAAACAGCAAGGTCGATTTGATGTTGAGCGCACCATATGTTATGATTATCAGAAAGAACTAGATTTGGCTAGGCCCTACGTTGAGTTGAACGCGTAACGTGGGTACAGGACTGCATTACTCCAACGTGATGGATAACAAGGAAAGGAACGTGCAGTGGAAAGAAGACGTTTCAGTGCAGTGATGAAAGCAAAAAATACAAAGTTTGGGGGGAGTGAATTTGTTCTGCAGTGAACTTAATCCTGTGCTCGGTCACTTCCATACACTATATAGACTGTCTGTGGTAGCTGCATACAAAAAATTATTCGGATGCTGGGCACATCGGTGCGTTATTGAAACCCCACGCACGCCTTTTCGACATTTTCTTTGAGCTTGTCAAGCACTCGCAAAGCACACGCCAGTGTTGAACGTGTTAAGTACATGCTTGTATCGCAAGACAGGCCCTAATTCTTTTCTCACCCACCTCGGTAGCTCAGTGACTTGGCGTTCGGCTGCTGAGTGCGAAATCATCGCGGGTTCGCTCCCCAATCCCAGTAGACCCATTCCGATGGATGCGCAGTCCAATGGCACGCGTGTGCCGCGTGCCTTGGGTGCACATAATGGACCACATGTGGTCTAAATTAATTCTGAACCTTCCACTACTGTGTCCGTCATAGATCAATGTGGAGTCTCGAGATGTTAAACGCCATAATTGTTTTGGTGGATGCCTCGGAAGCCGTGCGTATCTCGATGACCCATGCGATGCGCGGCAAATCTCATTGGTTCTAAATCTCTATATGTTGAAAACTACATACCATACGTGCAAAGGAAATCGCGTCGTTATTTTTACGTCGCAGCATTCTTATTTTTTTTCTTGCGTAAGAACCATAACGTCTTTCTGAATTAACGTTTGAGCTGCTATTAGGACGTTAATCCGTGCTTCTTGCACTTTATTAACAGACGGGATGATGGGTTCCTGGATCAGAGGCCTCGATACGCGCATGCGCGCCGCCATCGCAATTTCCTGCAGCTCTAAATTTAGAGTGCCTCGGCGCGCATGGGGCACTTCCCGCTTTGTCAAACATGAAAAAAAAAAAAACGGAAGTGAATATGGAATGGGCTTCTTGCGTCTAATGGCTTTATTTACTCAGCCACGATATAATAATAGGAAGACATCACAGGGCGGTCACACGAACTTGTCCTTTCGTATTTCGAGTGAGTATATAAGACGAAAACGCGCCGTAAGCTTTTGCTGGGATATCGTTTTGGTCTTTCATGGTGAAAGCGTATTTAAAAGATACTTTTTAAGCTTGTTATTTCTTCAGAAATGGCTTAATAAGTATGGTACAATACAGAGCCAAAAAGCTATAGCTATAGCGGTTATACCCGACCGCCAGGACATGGCAATTACAAAATGCTAAAATTCACACAGACCCTCCAGCCCCACGCCAATGTTTGCACTAAGCAGCACCACCGTCGTGCGCGCCTTCGCGTGACCTACCAAACCCAACCATGCGAGCGAACGAATGTTTGCAGAATCAGTGTTCGAGATTGCTCTTCACTTGACTGCCACTGGGCTTCTCAGTAGGCGCCATTCGTTTCTTCCTCTACAGGCGGGCAATTTCATCGAAGTGGCTGTTCGGGTTATCGGTGATACGGTGAAATGTGTTGTACTCCGGCCCATCAGATGGAGGGTTCAGGAGCAGCCCCTCCAAGGACGTACACCTCGTCAATTGTATAAACAGCAGCGATTCCTACGCTTATGTCTCTTCGTCCGGTAATATCGGAAGTATACACTGTCTGTGTATACATGTACGCTTCAAGTAAGGGAGGTCGGTGGCGCGAGCGTAGCGTTCTCATTCTGCGAGGCCGTAAAATTGGCTTACGCTCTTCTGCACGCTCCGCGGGATGACGTACCATAGTTTGTTCCTTTAACAGTATTTTCAGTTTCGATTTAAATCATGAAGCAACGCAACTCATGGTACCCAAGTAAAGCTCTTGCTTGGGCTAGTTCGCTCATGCTTGAATGAGTAAAGAGCAAGGCGCAATAGGTCAGGACTGAACAACAACACAAACGACAGGACCGACGTCTTGTCCTGGTCTATTGCGCCTTGCTCTTTACTCATTTAAGCATGGTACCCGCGGCGGTGGCTCAGTGACTATGGCGTTCTACCCCTGCAGAACGTCGCGGATTCAATCACCGGACGCGGCAACCACATTGCGGTGGTGATGCATTGCAAGAACGCTCGTCTATACTTAGATTTGGATGCACATAAAAGAACTCGAGGGGCTCCAAACTAATCTAAACTAAACGCAATGATTGCATTGAAATCGCAATTTACTCTCCACTATCAGATTTTTACACGAGAAGTGCCGAAGCGCCCTATTATACGCGGAAGGAGCAGTAAATGTCAGTCAACAAGCACCGCGCACTCAACGACACCATTTCACGCTTCCTGGAATTTCTGCGCATATTCAGCCTTTAATTATCCTAATGATTTGAGACTTATTTTTCGCGACAAACACATCTTCCACAGTGAACGCAGCTAGTTGGACGAGTTGGTTCAGCACTGCAAGCGTGTAAGCGCGCTTAAAAGACGAAGACAAAAGAAAAGAAGCAAGCAATGAGCTACGCGTGTCTGGTATTTTTCTTCCTTCATCGAATGTCAAGCGCGTTTGCATGCTTGGATTCCGCAATGGGCACAACGGTATTTTTCAAATTCAGAAGAAGAATGCGTCAGGCACAGCTGATGCTGGTTGCGTAACCCTTAGACGAGAGCTATGTAAATATACGACAGACGTCAAGCGCATTACGCGGTGAGTGTAGACGCTTGCATAATCAATTGTTCTCTGCGGTAAGAAATTCTCACACCGTATGATTCGAGTTAAGTCGAATTTCTAGTATGGTCTGACTTTAAACTGATGGGCGCGAGTAGTAGTTTGAACGTTCCACTCACATCTCATTTTCGCGCCATATGGCTCGCATTAATCTTAAAGTGATAAGTGGCTATAAAATTGAGATGTCTGTGTCCAACGGTGGATGCAGTGACAACAATAGGTCACCGTGAAGGATCACCACTCTTACTACAACGCAAGGACGACCAGGGCGCGGTCCAATGCTTCTGTTTATCGTCGAAAAAGGCAGACACGCTATCATGAACGCGCTACAACAACGGCATTTCATGATATGCACGCCGTATACGCACGCCTGTGCACACTACGGACGCGCACTACGCGAGGACCGATGCACACTAACGCAGTTCCGTGGCGTCAAGCAGGCCGGGTGGTCCCGCAAGGCTGTTTGCTTTGATCTAGTGATCGTGACGACGCACACAAACGGACGCTGAAAGTAGCAATAGCACTCCGACATGGCGGTCATGAAGGGCCAGGTAGGAACAACGAGGCTGGTATGAATGTAACACTAATATCTGAAACAAATGCTCAGCCAGTGCTTTTCCAGCATAATATTATAATCGTTGTATAATCGCACATATTGAACCTAAAAAAATGGAACAGAAATATAGAAAGAAAGAAGAACCGCCGTAGCTTCGTTGGTGTTCCATATTACATCGTCACCCTGTTTTATTTTTTTTATGAGAAGCTACGTTAGCAGTCCAAATTGTAAGGCTCGCACGTTGCTTTTAAGCCACGATTGCCAAATATAGAAAACCTGTAGAGCAGCACTAACTTTTCACGAAGACGTGAGCTGCCGCGGGATTCCTAGAATTTTGCGAAGCAGCTGCAGCAACGGTATTCCCGTTCTAGTGATATCCAGTGCACTTCGTTGGCATTAAGGACCAAACTTTTGCGTGCTACTGTTACATGCTGTTTCAACGTTGAGTAATTTTCACTTTGGAAGTATCTCATTAAAAGCAAGCTATGTGCAGCCTAAAGGGAACTGATCATCTACTGACGAGTTTTCTAATTTTTCTAAACTTCACTTCGAAATCTGACTATTGCTTATTTTATATTTTCTTACCTGCCGCGGTGGCTTGGCGGCTATGGTGTTACGTCGCTAAGCACGAGGTCGCAGAATAAGATCCCGGCCACGGCAGCCGCATTTCGATGGAAGCGACATGCAAAGGCGCCCGTGTCCCCTGCATCGGAGGCGCGTTAAAGATCCCCTGGTGGTCAAAATTAACCTGGCGTCCTTCACTACGGCATGCCTCATAATGAAATCGTGGTTGTGGTATGTAAAACCCCGGCTTCTTTCTCTTCTTTTTCTTTACTCTTCTTCTTCTTTAACTCTTTCATTACTTCGCATTTTCATTTAAAGGCGTTTCTCAATACCGCTGTATTCCCCCATTGATTTCGTTTTCTCTGGCGTCCACCCTCAACTTTCATAGCCTTTTATGAAGCCACCATCATAACACTCCCCATTGCGGGGCTTAGGCATCTGAATCTCCCATCTTCAATCTTTGCTAAGATTTCCGAGACGATTAACTGACCTCGAATGTATAGTTATGTCTAATTTTAGCTTTTTTGTCATTTCACCCTACCCTATTTTATCTGAGCTACTTATATCGCTACAGTGCGTCATTTCCTTATAAGTTTTCCCGCTTCTGTTTCAGAGGTTTTCTCACGTGCGCGCTTATTATACCAGTGCCTGTGCACTTTTATTGCCAGCTTAGCCGCCTCATCATTCAAATCCCCTAAAAGCCTTTTCAGTTCTTGCATCGCGCCTGAATTCTGTTGATCCTTCAGCGTCTGCACAGAACAAGGTGTTTTGCCTAGACATCGATCCCTCAGAATATCCCTAAACATAATGAAAGAGAACGATGTAAAATCTACGTGTGCTCTTAACGCTTCCAGTGTGTGCGGCTGAGAAGTTTTGTCATAGATACCCTGTACGTACCCTCTACGTAAAGAATCCGTTTCTGTAGACTTTGCCAGCACTGGGGGTGGTTATTGACAGAAATATCTCCTGGACCCCGCATGGGAATTACGTGAAAAAACATCTGACGGGAATTTACTATATCTTTGGTTCCTATCAGCAAAGACGTGAGGAGTGCCAATACACTCTATGCTGAAACTGTACAGGGTCCTCTTTATTGGATTCCTGCGGTACAGCGTACCGGTCATTTCCAACACCTCCAGACCTAACCTGAATACAATCCGAGGTATCCAAGCCCAAGCCCTCAGGATGTGCCTTGGTCTACCGAGTATCACGCTAACGACAGAAGTTATTGCAATCGCTCATGATTACACAATCATAACGCACAGTACCATCGAAACAAAGCATGGGTACATAAGACATTTCACCCGGACCTCTACCCACCACCTTGCAAGCCCTCAGTAGACAAGCCCCAGACGACATTCAGTGCAACTGTCTTTGCAAACCATGCCTCTCTTACGTCAGGGTAAGCACCTGCGGCAAGGCCTTCGATTTCTCCATGAATTCCTCAAGTAAACCACACAATCGAAGGGCTTCAGAAAAAGTCGGACTTACCGTTAACTGTACTCAAGCAACTATTCTTGTACGAGAAATACAGCGGCTGCACACACGTCTATACTCATGGCTCAACTACATCAACCAGTTCCGGTGGCGCTGTAGTTATACCAACAAAGGGAATAACCCAGCGGTTCAAGACTTCCCATATCACTACGTCTACAGCTGCAGAGCTCGCGCCTCTCCGCGGTGCGCTTCATGTGATTAATACAGAGAGTCTTGGAAAATTGGCATTCTTCTGCGATTGAAGGTCCGCCTAACAATGTATCCAGTTGTTTCTCCGATGTGTAACTCACGATCAACTAACGTATGAAATCGCTAAACTTATCCATCACTTCAGAGAAAAAGGCCATGATATTTGTCTTCGATGGATAACAGGCCATTGCGGTATCATTGGAAATGATGGCGCAGATTAGGCAGCTCTGACGTCAGAAGGAGAAGACCGCTGTATCCCTGTTCCTCTCTCATGGACCGACGCTGCGAGACAGCTTCGCATTCTGGCACGCCCGCTCTCACTAGCTGAGTTAAATACCGAACATACAAGGTGCGTCAGACTGAAAGGACTAAACCCTTCGCTGCCCCTCGGGCCTCCGGACTGACTACGCAGACGAGAAGCGTCCTTTTGTGTCGGTTGCGGTTGGAAGTTGCCTTCACAAAAACTTATTCAGCAATGATTGGAATGGCTGACAGTGCTGCATATGACGTCTGTGGCTGCAAGAACATTGACCGCCTATTGTGTCACTGTCCTCAATTTGAAGCACAAAGACAATCTATGTCCAACGCATTCCGGAAACTAGATGATCGGCCTCTGAGTGAACTTAGAATGGTTTCTTTTTTTTTTTCAATTCAATTCGGTTTATTTCATTTTTTATACAAGAAAGTGGAGCAAAAGCTAGATGCCATGTGGCCTGACAGAGCATATTGCTGCTGTTGACATTCGGCATAGAGGTACGTTTCACATTTGATACAGGTGCGATTCGATGCATTGTACGCACATTTGATGTCATACTTTCTCCATGCGCCGTGCATACTAAAAATCATTCACGTGAATTATACATGTGGCAAATTTGAAAAGCAACACAAAGCAATACATATTGTCACGTGGTAGTGACGGTGAAGGAAGCAGCAAAACTGTGAACTGGCGAAACTAGTGTTTTATTGGGCGAACCTGTTCCCTCAAAACAGGCTACACTCAAAGCACAACGATAGCGGCGCACGCAGTCGGCGATTGTCGAAAATCTGAGAAGCGGGTCAAGAGCGTCGGCTTTTATGCATTAGTCATCGAAGGTTCCAGAGCAATCGCTGGTGCCCGCGTGTCTTCCAGAAAGTTCTACGCCCTTCGCGTCGCGCATACAGGAGATCAGATTAGACAAGGTTCGGTGACAAAAGACAGCGGATAGAACCATCGATAACTTTCGAGAAACTTCCGATACATGTAGGCGCATCCTGCGCTTTGCGAAAACATTTGTTAGGCGTTGAAACGTGGTCGCCCGACAAAGATAAACAAGTACACGTGTCAATATAAAGGCTGCCCTACGTAACTTGAGCCAAACATTCAAGATATGCAAATGCCGTGTGGCTGCAAAGAACCAAGCTATCGTGCAACCAACTAATCTTGTAGCTTATGCAACTTGCTTCTCTTTGTTTTGTTGAGAAAATAAAATGAATTTCACAAAACAGGGGTTTAGTGGGATGCGTTCCTCAGAAAATCACAATTTATCTTCAAATGCACAGCAAAAGTTCTTATTGTTTGAGCCTATACATGCCTAAATGACTGTATGTGGTGCCTATACAGGGTGTCCCAACTATCATGCACCAAGATTTAAAAATATGCAAATGCCATGTAGCTGGACAGAACCAAGGTAATGTCGTTTGCCGTCGCTTGGAGATACTCAGATTAGTTTTTGCATTCCGCCTATCTACCTAATTGTTCTTAATTAATTAATCAACACCTCAAGTATTATCATTAGATGGAGAGTGTCAATGAGAAAATTGTAGAGCAACATGAAAATCTCCAGATACAGCTTTCTGTTGCTGAATACGTGCTAAATAAAAGTGTTTTACCAAGCATGGAAGAAGCCGGCGAATACACGCAAAGTTCCTCGAGCAGCCAGTCGTGCGGCAATGTTTCATGTATTCTCAGGCTTTTTTCAGTGTCCGAAAAACATATGGATGTTCACGTAGAGGCCATTATTTCCGATTTTGGCGACTACGAGACGCCGAACGCGGGTGTCCTCAGCGAGCCGCAGTGCGCTTAGCCAGTGGACTCAGAGCGGCACCCCGCGGCTGCTGCGGTATCTACGTTACGTAGCAGACCGCAGCTACTTGCAACTGTAGCGTTTGCTTTGTGCACGACAGGGTTAGGATGCATGCTGGCGTTCATATACTTCAATCTGGCTGTACTGCGTGCTGTGGACCGGCTGCGTGCTGCACCAGCTTCACCGACGGATAGTAGTCACATCCAACTTGCGCATTTTGAAGCGCTGTCAATAACTCATTACGAAACAAAGTCTTCCAACCCGTCTATCCAGCAGTGCCCAGGAGTGAGCGCGCGCTGGCAAGCGTGAGTGTAGTCTAACCTTAAATTTCGCGTGGTTCGAGGCAAGTTGAGTGTTCAAAACTAGTCGAAGGCCTAAGTTCAATTCCTAAGTGGGCACCCGCGACCGAGCGTGAGCAGACGATACTCGGCTTCTTGCGCAAGTAGGTAATTATTATCGAAATTCCAAAGCAGATTTTCGCTTACATCAATCGGTTTATTACATTGCGTCAATAAATATTCACACAAGCAGTAGAAAGACGCTCACTGATCCAAACATCATTCTTGATTGATGTCAGCTATTGACCAATAGCAGCCGCGTACAGGAATCTGGTATATTACGAAATAAAGCGTCCAGAAAAGAATGAGGAGCAGGCTTCTGTTGAAAAAAAAAGGCGTTTGAGAAAAACGTGACTTGGCGTTCTGCTTGTAAGATCCACGTGCCGTGCGCGACTGCAAAATTTGGCTGACATGTTGACAGCAGCGTTTGCTGTCGCGGACGGTGCCTTTTCACCAAGCCCGAGGTGTGGTTCAGGGCACGACCTACTGAACTCCAAACGTTGGGCCTATAATGATAGGCCGCGCAGCGATTGCTGTGACTCCGAACAATCCACCTCTCTCTTCCTCTCCCGTTTGCACGTTGTAATGGTTGGGGTCGGGCATGAAATAGATGGTAGGTGGTCCATGCCGTCATTCAACTCATCCAAGCTGAGGACGTTGTTGAAGGCAAGGACTTGTTCTCATCGAGAACGAGGAATATGGGATTTATTTACAGTATTGACATAAAAACGTTACAGTTCATTAGTCTAGCATGACTTAAAGAGAACGCACACACAGCAGCCCACGCAACAGCTGCTTATAAAAATTCTGTCCTCCCCAGATCCCTGGGTGAGGGAAAACGGCCGTTCAACCTTCGATTAGTGGAATGGTCCAAAGTCACCGCCGTCGACCCGCCTTTGAGGGGGAGAGTTTACACACTCACTTCCGCACAGGTTTCACTGAACACACTGAGGTGAGAGGGTTCTCGCAGACAGAGGTCTTGACCCGAGCAGGCGCCTCTTTGATCCCAGAGCTGACCCTGCAGACAGTGGCCGCCGCGTCTCTCCATTGACTGGACAGACGCGGTGCCCGTGAGACCGCACCGCAAAACATCTCCTTCCAGGGGTTCCCCCGCTCCAAACAAACCGAGACGGCGACGGCGAATCCACTAACGATACTTGGTCCGCCGACCGCGTCTAGACGTGCTGGCGCCGACGGGCAGTTGAAGCGGCGCATTGTCGTCTTTACAATGCGAGTCGCCGCAGCAGACATGCCGGCGCCGGTGGGCTGTTGACTCGGCGCATTGTCGTCCTTACAAAGCGAGTCGTCGCAGCGGGGTGGGAAAGCTTTGGAGGTCACTTCTCCTCTAAATCGCCGCCCCTGCAGCTACGGCGGGCCGGGAGAATATTGTAGGTCGCTACTTCTGCAGGCCGATTGTAACTACGTTTAGTGCTCCCCCTACAGGTCCTAGGTTGGGCAAGCAAACCACTCCAGTATCTGCAGTTCTGCCTTCTATGACCCTGTATGCCTGAACACACCCTATCTGAGTACGAATAAAGTATTATTATATTATTATTATTACTTGCACTGATGTCCCTTGCCCAGCACGCCTGGTCTAGTTCAACTGTTTTGCCGCTAAGGACAGAGCGTACGAGCAGAGTGGCGCTAGTTATAACCTGTTCTCTGTCGTCTGCTTCCGTGATTTGTTAAACACTCATGCCGCCATTTCGGCAAGTGCCAAGCGCTTGTATTCATTGTGAATGAATAAATTAACAAATATAAATATGAAATCAAAGTTTGCTAATGTTTTGCGTTTCAATAGTGAGAATAGAGGAGGAGGAGCGGTGCAAGAAAGAAACAATGAGCACAGATGGCAGCTGCAATGCTAGACGGCATAACTTTCCCTTTCCTGGCCTCTGCAAGAAACTGAAAAAAAAAATGTTTAAAAGATTCATAGCATAAACTAGCTTTCTTGAGTTGATTATAGATAGCCTAATGTTAGAGATTACATTAGGATTTACGTATGTGTACCATAATGAAAGGTACTATTTAACAATATTCTAGAGGGAAGCGGACTACACGCACCGACATTTTTCAGGTTCGGAAAGTCAACCTTTGGAGCCAAGTGACCGATCAATGGTTTGTGACATCACTGTCACTGTGTTCGCAAACATCATCAACTATGCAAGCAGTTAGTTACAACACAACATCCATCGTTCTGATTACAACACCGGCCCAATAAACCGTAGAGTAGCGGACGGACGGACGGACGGACGGACGTGCGTGCGTTCGTGCGCGCGCGCGTGCGTGTGTGTGTATTTGTGTCCTTCGGAACGGGGCGCTGGGTTGCGCAATGAAGCTCTTGGTATATGCTTCCTAATGTCCTACCTAGGTTAAACAAAAAAAAGAAAAAAAAAGAGACGATGAATTTTCATAACCAAATATTGCGACCCCCTATTTTGAACTTTGTTTTGCACGTCTCCGTTTTTTGTCGTTTCCCTACTTCTGTTCCACCGATCTTCCAATCACATCTTACTAATCTCTATTGCGGACATGTTTACTTTCCCCCTGCTATCACTAAATACAAGCGCTTCAAGGAGGCCAGTGGTGCCTAAATCAACCGCTGGGCAGATATCTTGACATTCTAATAAAACATGCTGCATGGTTTCCCTAGCTTTACCGCAGTAACCACATGCTTCTTCTTCCTTCTGATATCTCGCTTTATAGGTCCGTGTTCTAAAGGCATCCTGATCTCTCTTCAAAAAGTAATGAGCTTCCCTTCGAGTTACTGTAAATTGTTTCTTTCTTGATTTCGTTTTTTCCTCTTAAGTAGTTACTCATGGTGGGTTTCTCTTCCATTGCCGCCACCCATGAGATTCTTTCAGCCTCTCTGACTTTCCGCTTGAGGTAGTTTGTTGCTGTGTTGCTCACCTTACAGGCCGCATGCTTGCTGGTAAGCTTCCTAGTTCTTTTCTTCCACTGTGAATCAATGTTTTTCCTCTACAATTACCTCAACGCTCTCCCAGCCCATTGGCTATCTTCCATATTATTCAGTCGTTATTCATAATTAACTTTAGTGTGACCTTCCCTCACTTCAAAACTTGTACAGTCCATATCACCCTGCACAGCTTCATTTGTAGTCTTCCAGTTAGCGCCCAATGCGATGCGTACCACTGACCTTTGGTTGCCATCGAGTCCTGATTGTACCCCTGATTTCAAGCAAACAACAACATTTACAAAAGTAAATTCTGGAATCAACACACCTTTCCGCATACCACAGAGCACTTGGTACCAAATGTATCCCCATAGTGCTCTGTGCTTCATTATGGCTGCATTTTTCTCCCCCTTTTCTGTTATTGTTTATTTCCTGTGTTTCCATATCTATTGCCTTCGTTTATCCATATACCAAGGTATTGATATTCTTTTATCCGAGGTATTTCCTGGCCCTGCATTTGTCTGTTCACTGTTTTCATTGGCTGATTTTTTAACGCGAAGTTTCACACTTAAATTGTCGCCTTCCTGTCCGCAGTTATTAACTAGGCGTTGCATATCACTTTGCCTGTTAGCAAGCAACACGATGTCGTCCGCATAAAACAAACATGGAAGCTGCTGCTCTACTACTGTCCCAGCCTGTTTGTATGAGAGATTAACCTCGATATTACTTCCTTCTAGCGCCCTCTTCATACTCACCATGTTTAGCATAAACCGCAGCGGGGACAAAGGGCACCCCGGCCTCAGTCCCTTGTTGATATCAACTTTCTCCTCGCTCCTCATCTCTTTCCATTCTACGCAAACGGTATTTTCTAGGTAAATCTCTCTCAAAAGATGTATACAATCGTCACCGAAGCTTTCCCCTTCCATAATAGCCCACAAAATGTGGCGGTCTACGTTGTCATACGCTCCTGTAATGTCTAAAACAGCCACATATAATGGCCTGCTTTCTACTCTTGATATTTCAATACACTGAGTAAGAACAAATAAGTCATCGTCCAAACGCCTATTCTGAATTCATTCTGAAGTTCTCCCAAAATGCCATTATTTTCTGCCTGCATTGCGAACCTGTATATTACAGATGTAATGGTCAACGATCTATACGAGTGAATTCTATCTTCCTCCCCCTTACCTTTAAATATTAAATTCGTTCTACTTTGTCGCCAATTGTATCTTTAAAGTTTGTTCTACTGCTTTCACCAGAGCTTCCTTACTTTTTGGTCTTAGTTCAATAATGAGCCTAACGAGAACCTCGTTTAGCCCTGTGGCTGTGCGCTTAGGACTTTTCTCTTCGGCTTTCTTCCAGATGAAATTTGGCAGCACCAGCTCCTTTTCCATCTGGTTCTCTCTCATGCTCTCTTTTTCTTCAACTACAACCTCGTCATTGTCTTGGAAAGAATCGGCTGCTATTTTTTGGATGTAATTTAATGCCACTGCCCCTTTCAGTTTGTTTCTATCTTCGTCTAGGATATGTTGATGTATTCTTGTTGACCTCCTGCTTAATAATTTCATGTGGTTCCAAGATATTCTAGGCGGGGCCTTCTTTTTCTCACGTATTTCTGACAACCAACGTTCACTTTCACATATTATCTTTGATTGCACCAGTATTTGAACCATAGACTTTTTCTGCCGGTATATTTCCCATTAACTGGCTACTTCATCCTGCGGCAACTGGGCCTTCTTTGCCTGCCTATTTATTTGCAAATGCCTGCCTTTCCCTGCCTGTTCTTTGCCAACCGTTCGCCGTTGACACCAACGGCCAACGGTTGAACGAGAGTGGGCACAGGTGATTCCCATAGGAGCCGGTTATCCGTGCAGGTCTGGAATGGCAGTAGGTCGTGCTTCAGGGCCCCTTTAAAGGCTTTCGCCGGAATTTCAACAGGGCCATATGCTTTCAAGCTTTTCATGCAGTTGAGTGCACCGCAAACGCCTATCTCGTGATAACATTTGATGCTCCACTACAGATGCATTTAATAGTGAGAACCACATTTGACGATCCGACAATTTTCAAACTACATTGGAAAACACGTCTTCGTAGTACAAGTACATTTCTTCATTCTCTGTACTGCATCATTTTTAGTAGATTCCTTTCATGTCTGATATATGCTTTCTCAGCGTTTCGTAATGCTTCTCTGTTAGCCATTTTGTTCTCGTAGATATGAATAGCATCATCTGCATCTTGCTTTCTCTTGCACTTATCTCTACGGCTGTTTCTCTTCTTCGGTTCGCGTGTTTTCAGATGTATTTATGCTTCTACGTACACATTGGCTTTCGCCTACTGAATTCGCTATTTCTTTTCGTCTTTGAAATCTAAAACTTCAAACCCGCCTTCACGAGTACGGTTGTCATGGAAAATCTTATTTGACATCTTGGCCTTTCGCACTTCTACTTGAACTTCTTCGCCAAGTCGACCAGCTTGCTCGCTTTCCAACGTCTTGCTAGAAATTGCTTCGAAGATTTTATTTTCATTTAGCTGCTCTATCTTCCCGCCACCTCTATTACACTGTCTCCGCCAACGTATATATGCGTTTCGTGATGGTTTTCTTTGCAAAGCTACGGCGTCTTCGTGTCTGAATGCTTTGACCCTGTTTGTTTTTTGCGTTATTTAGTCTTCTTGTTCATTTCTCATACGGAGGTCTATGACATGACAAAAGGCGGGCTTTGCCGCGGCGCTTTTCACAGGGTATATCATTAATAATATTACATAAAAACAATAATAATAATAATACATTAACTTCTGTCATGTACAACCGCTCTGTGGAAAGTAGACTCTATGTGCACTTCGTTTTACGTTCTTCCAAATGATGAGGTACACTGCCCTGAGATCAAGTGTCTCTAGTAACACGCGTCCCGCAAGCTCCTGCGTGCGGCGTGTTTGGCTGTCCTCAGTTCCAATCACACTTTTTCTTCGGCGAGGATCTTACATACGGTCCAAAGTGACATCACTGCAATACAGTTCCGTAATGCGCTGAAGCCTACGCAATGTACTGCGGTGAAGGTACAATAATTCTACACACCTTGGCGTGCCAAATGTTTACAAGATCGGCTAACCAATCTTGTATGCTAACCGCCGCCGACACGCTCTGGCCTGGCTGGCCTCAACCTCCGGACCGCCCTTGTTCCAGCTTTTCTAGTATTTTCCTGCCTCTGCAGCTCTTCCGCGCCCAGGAGATCCTGCGCCGCCCAGTTTTGTTGCAATGTCAGGTGGTCTCCTGTTGGCTCCGCTTGGTGGTATTATGCATATTTTCGCATGCTGGCTAATATCACCGCAATACTTGTCTGTACTGCGGTGGAGCTTTTCTGACGGCGAAGCACAAACGTCGTTACGAAACGCTTATAAGACCCTTGCTATTTCTTCGCATATTACCCGCGATGCGTGTCCGGTGACTATTTGACTGAAAGCAAATATTTTTTTAAACAGCTGCGATACAGCTTCACGAGAATGACATGACACCTTACCGATTTTCATCAGCTTATTTAATGTCCTTAGAAGGATGGAGGAATCTCCCAGCCATTTCTACCCCTGGCTGGCATCAGCCTACTGCACTCCATGCCTGCGTCTTTCCTCACTTCATCACACCGCCTAATCATTTGCCTATATCGATTACGTTTTTCTTACTGGCCATATGCTACATAAAAATCTTGCTATATTTTTGGTTGGGCGTTGCCTTTACCAAAGCCTATGCGTTCCGCATAGGGATACTGACACCCCAACCTGTGACCACTGCGGCCATGAAGAATCAATTGACCATATTTTGTGCGCCTGCCCACAGTACAGTCCACAGAGGGCATGCCTTCGCCAAGAACTTGACCAATTAGACGGCCAACCGCTATCAGAAAAAAGAATTCTACAACATCGAAAGGACCTACCGTCACAGAAAAAGGCTGTGCAAGCGCTATTGCGCTTTTCGCGATCTACCTGCCTGTGTGAACGGCTTTAACTGGAACGCCTTTTGTGTGTGTGTGTCTCCATGTGTGCGTTTTTTTTTTCATTTTAGCGTTTTCCTCTCTGTTATCTTTCTAACCCCTATCCCCCATCCCCAGTGTAGGGTAGCAAACCGGAGACTCATATCTGGTTAACCTCCCTGCCTTTCCTCTTCATTCTCTCTCTCTCTCTCTCTCTGCTATATTGTCTATTTTTATTTGCTTTCATTTACTGAACTATTCTGAAGAACTTCTATTTTACAGTGATATCAATTATAAGGACACTTCAGGCACATGTCTGCCATCACCATCGTCGTGATGTTGCATGCGAAGTCCAAGGGCAATAACAGCGTCGCCACGCGCCGTATGCTGTATGTTCGAGCGAAGGCGTGCGAGGGTACGCCGACGATGGTGGCTCAATCTCGCGCACGTAAGGGAGGAAAGCGGGAAGCAAGCGCGCTGTCTTCTGTCGCGCGCAAGTCACCGGGCAGAGTGGAGGGAGCGCGCGTACTACTCTAGCGGCGGCT
Source organism: Dermacentor andersoni (assembly GCF_023375885.2). NCBI lineage: Eukaryota > Metazoa > Arthropoda > Arachnida > Ixodida > Ixodidae > Dermacentor > Dermacentor andersoni. Next base: position 215,686,460 of record NC_092814.1, on the reverse strand, counting down.
GCTGATGGTGTGGCCACGCGCGCCCTACCTTGAAAGCGATATGCGATGCATTGGTCAGAGAGCGATCTCGCGCACGCAAGGGAGGAAGCGCGCCGTCTTACATGGCGCGCATGGAACCAGGGGGGGGGGGGGGGGGGGAGGGGTGTTCTACTCCAACGGCGGCTGCTCATGGCGTGGCCACGCGCGCCTGATCTTGAAAGCGATCTGCGATGCATAGGACAGAGTCGTTGACAGAGTGCGTCAAATGCTGAACGTTTCGTGTGTGCTGTGTTCTTACCGCTCAGGTCGCGTTGAAGCGAAAGACAGCATGAAGGTCAACTCGCTCGCTGTTAATGCCACGCTTCCTTACTCCAGTGTTTTGACAGCGAGTGTGCGCGGTCATCGAGTGAGATATGTTCATGTTTACTGGTGCGCGCATGACATCATGCTTGTTAATTTAGTTAGCGAACGTTTACAAGTTTATACGGCAAATTAAACTACTAGTCTTACTCCGTATAGCAATCTACAAATTTGCTATCGTAATCAATGCTTCGCCTTTCGGGTGAAACTGCGACTTTTTCATATCTTGAAATTGACCCCAGACAAAAATTTAGGCCGGAATCTGAGCTCTCATTGAACTTATCAGTTTTCTTGGAAGAAAGAGGGAAAAAAATGGAAAAAAGAAAATTCACACAGTAACGCGAAACTACGCGCTACAACGTTCAAAGGCGGTCGCACAAGTCGCATGTCCTTAAAAACTTCAACAAAGCCCTTAAGGCTTCCTCTTCTTTTTCCTCTTCTTCTTTCTCCTTTTATTCCCTTTACCCCTTTTCTCCAGCACAGGGTAGCCAGCCGGTACTTACACTGGCTAACCTCCCTGTCTTTCCTCTCCTTTGTCTCCTCTCCTCCTCCTTGGAAGAAAGCATAATTGCCGTTCACTGCTGAATTCATGTCCAAGACAGCGATGCACGGGCTTCTACGAAACCCGTGATAATCCGCAGGCGCAGACTTAAGAAAGGCAAGCGGGTGTGAAGTACTCATTAGTCAGATCAACGCTTACCGGATCAATCGCTACAAAAATCACCAAGAGATTGATTTTTCAGCATATTGTCCGATTAGCGATGACTTCTCAGAGTTTCCAATCTCATCCTAAACTGCGTCTCCAACTATAAATGCTAATTATTTTACAGAGCAGTGCACTTGTGGCCTTTACAGTTTTCGTGGAAAGTACAAAAATATTATACTGACCCTAAATGTTCGTGAATTATACCACTATTATTTTCTTTTAATACGATTTATCGTATATGGATAGCTCACGTCTGTATATTTGTAACACACGTCTTATTTTGTAATGTGTTGTTTGTGTCTTTTTATGAAGATATGTGTAGATTCGTTAGCCGCCTAACCTACAACAAATGTCAACTTATATGCTTGTTCCGAACTCTTTTGTGTCTACGGAACTGTGTGTCTCTTAACGTTCTTTTGCTCTTTTCTGTGAGTTTCTTTAGTCTTGTGAGGAACTTCGCAAAATATTTGTGATATTTCAGTGGGCTCAATGTCTTCGTGCTTTTAGTTTTGCTTGCCCTACGAAGAGGAGTAGCCGAAGCCATTAATGGAGCCAGCCTATTCTTCAATTACATATCAATAAAGGAAACAAGCAAGAAAATATATGTCGTGCTGACGCGCCTGTTTTCCAAGCTCCACATGTTTGGTGCCTCTATAAAACCACGCGCTAACTTGTCTCCACTGCTTGCGTTTTCTGTGCAGTCGTGCACAGTCTGTGCAATGCTTTCAATGCATAGCAAGCCACTTTCCAGTTTTCTTTTTTTTATTTCTTCCCATTCAATTGTGCACGTGTTCGCAAGACCTATCACATAGCTGTCCATCTGCCACGGGCAAGTCTAAATAGTTGCATCAGGCACTGGAGTGCGGCTCCTAGCCCCGCGATCATACTGTAAGCCGTGAACTGAGGTGTGCTCTATGTAGCTGTGAGCGCATATATATGTTATTCCACCAGGTCACAAGTGGGATATTTAGTAAGCTTCACTTCCAGACAACTTTTGTGTATTACGCCATCACTCGTAAGATACTGCTGACCTAGGTCCTAAAGAGTACAGCGTCCACTTACCGAACTGGAGACCCCTGGTGCAATTCTCTGCGTCGCAAACATTTTCTTTTTCATTGAAAAGGTCAGACGGACCTTAGATGCTCAGTGGTTTTGGGGTCATCATCGCGTCATCTATAGGGCTTTAGCACAGTACAGAGGCCAAAAAAGAAAAGAAAGACAGCAAAATGTAGCATAACAGAATATGACAAATCAGTTTTGCGAAATCACGCAAGGTGGAGGAAGGGTAATGAATGCAAAATTGTCATCCACTCGAATGTAGCACGAAGCTATGAAAGAAATCCATACGGGTTTCTCAGACAGAAACCTTCGCAGTTGAGACCATCCCAAACTAGGACGAATTTTTCCTCAACTGCGAGCTTTCTTTCCGAGTAAACCGCAGTGGTTTCCTTTGCAGCTTCGTACTACATTCTGGTGGATGATAATTTTCCAGTTCATAACGTAGGGTAAATTGGAAAGGAAAGTTATCGCTTCAAAATATCGACCGTAATCATGGACGCCATTTTAAAATGGGTCTTCTCCGCGCACGGTGAATGCTGCGTGGTGCAGCACAGCGCACTGGTCGCAGGAAGGCGAGGTTGCTAAGGGTGCCATAATTCCACAAGTCCACCGCCACAGCGTAACTCCCATGGCGTTTTTTTGTCCTCTTTTACCATTGACAGACCCGCTTGTTCCAACTTGTCCTTCCTGCATGCCCCAAGCGCCCGCCTTTAGCTCTTCATTAGATATCTTTACACAGGCTTCGGCAACATTTGCATCCTTAAGAACATTAATGCTCAAAGCAGTTAGCCAGGTATTAATGTTTTCTGTCATTTCATCGAAAGCAAGTGAAGGAACGCATTAACATTTCACAGGTACAATTCACATTTATTCCTAAGGAAAGACACGCCTATGACAACGGTCATGATGTGACGACCAGAGTATATGACAACGTGTTTTGTTGTCTCGGCGACAACAAAACGGATGCATAATTTTTTTTATTGCTCTAACACTAAAAAGTCATAAAGGCGATAGCTGTTCTTCAACTAAGATATTGAATAAACATGTTGCCCACACTACTGATACATTATAAATACATGTGGACAAATGTTCATCCAACGAGTGTCGCTAAAATTGAAATATTGTGGTGTATGCTTACGAGCGGGGTGGGGAGGAGGGAGGGATTTCTCTTGTAAGCCATTGCACCCGCACCAATACGCAATGGCTAAAGTGTTGTTACACCTCACGTATATTATGTTGTCTACACGTTAGCTATATATATACCGGACGTCCCAGTTAACTTGGACCAAGATTTCAAACAAAAAAACCCCGAGACCTCTAGAGACACCGCACCGACTGCATAGTAGCCGTAGTCGTGTGTACTTATAGCCAGTATTTTTTTCATCACGAAATAATAATTAATTATTATTTATTTGGCTTTGGGGGGGGCGCACGGCGACAAGACGAAGGCAGCCAAGCTATTCCGGATCTGGCCTAGACGCCCTAGTCCTTCAATACTTAGAACGTACAGGTCCTTTGCGAGACGGGTAGCTTCACAAGAACGCCACGCGGGACTGTGACGGTAGTTCAAGAAGCGGAAACGGATGCTTTGGCATTCTTTGCTGCTAACCCTCACCGTAGTGTGCGCGGCGCCAGTGCGGCGGCCGGTACCTTAAGGTCATCAGTGTGGAAGATTTTAAAAACAAGGTCATGTGCACCCGTACCATGTACATCTTCATCGAAAACTTGAAGACCAATATTTTGAAAACAGGCTTCACTTTGCCAATTGGATTTTAACGAAATATGAAGAACCGGACTTTCTCTCTCGCGTGCTTTGGACGGATGAGGCTAATTTTTCCAGAAACGCGCAAGGTAATTTTCACAACACGCACTACTGGAGTGATAAGAATCCCCACTGGCTGGAACAAACATGACACCAATACCAGTGGTCGTTTAATGTGAGGTGCGGTATTTTTGATGGCAACATCATCGGACCCATCTTTTTTAAGAACGCACTAACGACGCATTGCTATGTCAACGACATCCTCGAGGGCCCCGTGAACGACGTCTGTTGGAACGTTCCACATGCGCACCTTTGGAACATCTGGTTTCAGCACGATGGTACTCCTGCGCATAGTAGTAGTCAGCCTCGAGCGTGAGTCGACAAGCTTTTTCCTAGACATTGGATTGACCCGCACGGACCTGTACCCTGGCCTGCAAATTCGCTGGACATGACACCGCTGTACTTCTTGTTAGGCTACGTGAAAGATCGCGTGTTTAGCAACGAAACTGCCACACCGGATGCCCAAGAAGGCAAAAATAAGTAGTCTGCCGCGAGATTCCAACGCCGTTCGTCAAAGCAGCAACTGCACAAGTGTTCGAAAGAAGTAAGTTCTGTATTGCTTAAGACGGTGATTTGTTTGAGCACGTGCTATAAGTGGCAGTAGAAAATAACTGTTCAAAACTAGTGTAAAACGTGACTGTACGCACCTTCATGATGTCACCCTATCCTTACATAAAAAAAGCTTGCGACAAAGATAGAAATAAGTAAAGTTGCTTTGTTCTGCCTGTTTTCCGGAGTTCAAGAGACAGAAAGGGTAAATGGCTAAACCAGTTGCATCTTTGGCTTAGGACCTGTGCATCCTACATGACGTCACGGACTTCGTGAAACCGTTGTCGCGCTCCTGGTGGCACAATTGCAAATTGTCACAAGGGCGGCAGCGGCGGCGGCGAAAGGACGCTCCCCTTATCAAATTATTTTTCGCCTATCAAGGTTGGTGAACTTGTTTGAGTTTTATCCCTGCTTGGCGCTATTTTTGCTACCACCATTGACCTCGTGCTCCGTGCTTTGCTTTTGAGAGTGCAACTGTTGGTCTGTTGGCCTCTAGGCGTCTATTCAAACTTGGACCATGGCGATCACGTGCCAAGCCTGAAATGAGCCCCTGCAAGAAGTTGAACGCATCTTGAAGTGCTTAGAATGCGAGTGCTATTTTCATATAGGTAGTTGTTCGGACTGCTCAGAGTCAACGTTTAAATCCAAAGGCGAGAGCGGCCGCCGCACATGGCGCTGCATGGGCTGCCGTCAATCAAAGGCCAAACGCGACGAAACGCCCACAGAGTCTGATATTGCTGTCTGTCTGGCAAACATAACAAAAAGGCTTGATGCTCTCATAGACCTGCCTGTTCAAGTTAGAGAGATGAAGGCCTCAATTGAATTGATGTCAGCAAAGTACGACGAGATTCTGAACCGACAAATTCAACACGAAAAGCATATTGGTAACTTGAAAAGGCATGTAACCAAACTTGAGGCTAACTGTACCACAAATGACATTGAACAAATAAAATCGACCGTAAATGACCTTGAATAGCGTAGCAGAAAACTCAATCTAGAAGTGCATGGCATCCCAGTAACAGAAAAAGACGATGTGCAAGCTGAATGATCTAGGTAAAACCATCCACCTACTAGAGCTAACAAAGAATGACATTGGTGTTATTCATATACTTCTTTCAAAACAAATCAAAACACCTAGAATCATCATCCGATTTGTCCAGCAGTCAGTTCGTGAATTGTGGTTCGAAGGACGAAGGGAACTTAGAAATAGTCCATCGAATGCTTCAATCACCGAGAACATGACTAACCAGAACAGAGAGCTACTGCGCCGCGGAAGGGATTGGGCAAAGGACAATGATTATAAGTTTTCGTGGCACCGCAACGACAAGATACTTATCAGGAGGAAGGAAGGTGATAGCGCCATTCACATTCCCTGTCCTTCAGACCTTGACAGTCTGTGATGCCCCTTGACCTGGCATTCCTTCTGTTTTTTTTTTCAGTGCCCTTTCTTTTCAGATGTTTCCTTCTTTTACATATCTAGTAGATCTGTCAAACCTTAAGAACTTTCTCAATGCTGATGATCGGCGATGGCTGAATTGTATTCATTGTAACCTTAGATCTGCAAGAAATAAGCGAGATGAACTTGATTATCTCCTTACTGAAGCGCAAGTTTGCTTTGATGTTGTAATGTAATGTTCATTTTTAGAATGCGTGAATGCAAAAAAAAATATCAATTAACTATTGATTGTGACTGGAACATAAATATGCTCGTTGATGGCAATGCAAAATTAGAACTAGAATAACTGTAAACACTCATTCCTCTCAGAACATAACATCAGCAACACGAATCACTATACAACCAACGACACTTTTAGACCTGTTTTTAACCAACTTTGAAGCATCCCTAGTTAGAGCTTGCACTTTAATCTATAGTGCTATCGATCACTTGCCTATATTTATGTCAGTAAACAGCCCATTAATATAGTAAAGCGACCACGTTCCGTTTTCGCTTACCGGCTTATTAATCCTGCAACGCTCGGCACATTTAGAGGCCGTCCGAACCGTAGTCAGCTGGAATGATGTGTGCGGAGCAAGGAACGGGAATGTAGCGTATGACACATTTTTATGCAAGTTTTCTGAAATATACCTCTCGTGTTTTCCTGTGGAGACATGTAGAACAGGTAAAAAATGTCCCCAACCCTGGGTAACTAAAGAATCGCTAAACCTTATGAAGACATACAAAAATTTTGTAACCAAACAACTTCGTGCTGAAAAAATACAATATTATAACGTGTTTAACTCGACAGAAGGGTGTGCAGGGAATGTCTGGAAAGCACTCAACCTTGCAATTGGAACTGCAACAGAAACAGTAAGTAAAATAACAAAAGTTGCAATAGAGTTTGAAGGTGCTGGAGCTAGCCAATGCCTTTAGTAGTTTTTTTCCTGTCACTTAATGATGTTAGCAAAAACGCCCCTGATTTAACTCTTATGAGTAACCCAAATGAACGTACAATATTTTTTGAACCAGTCTCGGAAAGTGAAGTTGTAGTTACATTTTTGGTGATTAATAGCAGCAAAGCAACTGATGCCGGGGACATTCAGATAGAGCCTATAAAATATTGTAACGAAGATTTCAAGGAGTTCAGACACAACTATTTATTGTGGGCTATCTTATTCCCGGGGAGTAAACAAAAAAAATGACTGCCGCGTACCGAACAGGTGGTGGTGGTAAACTTTATTGAAAGGGGGAAGGGTAAAGGGGGACGTGGCAGAGGGATCGGGCTCACGTAAGGCCCTGGGCCTGCTTGGCCTTCTCCGTCCAGTCCACCAGTTCAAGCTGTCGTTCGACGTCCCCGGAACAGAGCCAGGCTGTCCAGTCAGTCTTGCTGATGACGGGGGATGAGAAAACGGAGCGAGGTGCATTCCCACATTATATGTGTGAGTGTTCCTATTTGTGAGCAGAGCCTACATTGGTTGCTTTCCTTTCCCCCTGTGATTTTGTTAATGTACTTTGGGTGTGGGTATGCGTTTGTCTGGAGTCGCCTAGACGCGACCGCTTCCCGCTTGCGTTTTATTGAGTTGCTTGGCTGGTGGTGGGAGTGCGCGACGCCTCAAGTGATACCTATGGGCTATTTCATGATAAGTCTCGCAGGGTTCCTCGTGTCTCTCGTTCTCATTCACGCCGTCCGCATTCCCGTACGAGGCTCGGCGCGCGAGATCTGGAGCCAAACTGTGAGCCGATGCGTTGCCGGGCACAGCCGCGTGAGTGGGGGTCCACACAAGGGTTTTCAAGCCGTTTAGGGGGCGCCGCGTGAGGACATGGTACGACTGTTTGGAAATTCTACCGCGGACGAAATTGCCGATGGCCTGCTTGCTATCCCTGATGACGGTATTCGCTTCCGCATGCATGGCCATGGCAATCGCGGTTTCCTCCGCTTCCCCCACTCGGCCAGCCGTGATTGTTGTCTGTTCTATCAATCATCCGTTGTGATCCGCTACCACCGCGGTCATGAGGTCGCTGCGAGGGTGTCTCACTGCATCTGTGTGGACCACTCCATCTCGCGAGCCGTAGCGTCGCCAAGTGGCTTCACTACGGGCCTGCCGACGCCCCTGTGAAACTCGGGGTCTATGTTGCGGGGTAGAGGCGGGGCATAAATATGCCCTCTGACCTTTCGCGGAATCGTCATGTACTCTGTAACCTCGGGGATGGCCTCGAGACTGAGCTTCCGGAGGACTGTGCGGCCAGCCGGGGTTAGCGAGAGACGACGGACTTGAGCTGTGTGGTGAGCGTCTAAGAGCTGCTCGATCGTGTTGTGCCTGCCTAAGGCCTCTAGCCTTGCGGTGGCCGCGTGATCCGGAAGGCCCAGGGCTACCTTTGTGCTTCGTCTGATCATTGTGTTTAATTTAGCTAAATATGTGGCTGCGAGTTTGACATATGGTGTCGAGTACATGGTTCTGCTGGTTATGTATGCCTGCACAGGTCGAAGCAGCTCGCCCTCGCCCATGCCGTGGGGCCGATTAGCCACCTGGCGAATGAGCTGTAGTGTGTAGTTGGTCGCCCTCTGGAGTTTCTTTAACATGAGGCCGCAGCGCAGCGTGTTCTGAAAGTCAAGCCCCAATATATGGATACTGGGGCGCTGCGGGTAGGTAAGTTCTCCGGCCTTGAGTTCCAGGAAGCACCTCCCCCGTGGTAATCCCCTGGGACAGCTACTTCTGCCGGGCTCGATCAGGAGGTACGCGGATTTTTCCGGTGAGCAAGTCAGGCCCCTTGGCTCCGCATAAGCTTGTACGACGTTGATGCCGCGTTGCATGATCTCTTGAAGAGTTTGTGGATCATCCGCCGCTGCCCATAACGTCACGTCGTCAGCGTAAAGGCTGTCGTGAAGCCCGGAGATAGAGCACAACAGTAAATAGGAACGCCTTCTCTTTATGATGATGATGATGATGTCCTTGATGAGTTTGGCGCTTACCCACTCGCGGGGATTGGCCAAGAGTTGGGCAGACCTTGCTTATGTGTTCAGAAAATGGAGGTAAAAATCAATAATTTTGTTACATGAATTTAGGCGAGGAAAATCGAAAGGGTTCAGTAGACTGTCATGCTATGAAGAGGAAAAAAATAATTATCTATAATATATAAATGAGGCAATAGAGGAGGAATGAAAAGAATAATGCGGTCTTCAATGAAATCGGTTTCATTCAATAATAAATTTGTCTAAGGCGAAGCACACATTCCTGTGTGAGTGCCCAAGCACAGACGCTCCGAAAGACAGTAGTAACGGAGTGTTCAATGCCAGGCCAAGCTGTCGCACTGTAATTTCTAATGTCATTTTCCTCATGGAGGAGAAACGCCGGCATTCCAGTAAGTAGTGCTCAATCGTCTCTAATGCATTGCAAAAATGGCACAATGGGGATATTGCCAGACCAGATCGGTGCATGTGAAAAATTAGCGGTGGGACTCGACAACGTAGTCTCGTTAATGTAACTTCCGTTTTTCTTGTTTTGCAAAACTTCCTGCTCCAAGGGAATTGTAAGTGGTGTAGTTCCAAGGATGATTTAAGGTTTGATTGTGATGTTAAAAGGATGTATCTTCTGAACCTTGCGGACGTGATAAAACCCATCGTTGGAAGAAGGGGAAGCACTGGGCCGCGGATAGAAGCCTTGGCCAAGCTGTCTGCCACCTCATTCATAAATATGCCTCTGTGCCCAGGTACCCATATTAATTGTAAACTTCTGAAATGACTTGGAGCCAGTGAGTACAAAGTTTTCAATATGTGTGACTCGCCGGGAGCTGTAAGTGAGGTGCACAGCGACAAAGAATCTGTGATTATTACCGCGGTTGTCCTGGAAGATTGTAGCTTTCGTAAAGCTAGGACAACAGCTAGGAATTCCGCTAGGTATATTGGAGTGAAGTCGGGAAGCCGAATAAAAAAAGACCAGTCCAATGATGACGAAAAAATTCCAACTCCTGCCTTTTCTTCACTCTGTGAAGCATCCGTTGCTATAGTTACGTTAGTGTGGAGTTGATTCAAGTGGATACTGGAGTAAGCCGTTAAGAATATGCGAGGGAAGCTGCTTCGCATTATTTGGGTATAGGTCATCATAAGTAATAACTAGTGAATTTGAGATGCTGTTTTCCGTGATTATATCATTTATATTTACGTCTAACGGATTCATTAACCATTGCGATACAATGACTTGTGGCGTGTGAAACCATGGCCATCTGACTCCAAAAAATTGGACTCGTTGTTTGATGAAGATGGACTGGGATCTTCTTAGTGAGGATTCATAGAGCCTTATAAATGTTTGAACGGTAAGTATTTTAAATCTCATTTCAAGGGAAGGTAATCGTGATTCCTTGTAGAGCACAGCGTTGGCTACAAACTTTGGTAGCCCCAGACATAAGCTAAGCGCTTCCCGTTCCAGCAAAACTAGTGGGCGTAGCTTGTAAGCCGCGGCGCCGGAGAATAACACACAGCCGAACTCTAGTATAGGTCGGATATACATGCGGTAAATCATTATGAGTGTGTTCCTGAGCATGCCCCATCGATAATTGCTTATCCTTCGTAATATCCCCATTTCACGAGAAGCTTTTGAAGTTATATGTTCAATATGCTGACGCCAATCCAGATTTCCATCATAAATAATTCCAAGGCACTTGACCTTTTCCACTTGTGGGATAGTGGAGTGACGGTATGAAAGGGATATAGTAACTGGGTCTTGTAAGGGAAAGACAAGAACGGCACTCTTATTTACATTAAGGGACAAGCGAATACTGTCCAGCCATGCTTCTAGCTCGCATAAGTATTCCTGTAAGTATTCGTACAGTGACTGACTATCACTTGCTGATGCAAAAAACGCTATATCATCAGCGTAAACGTACGTGCTTACATTTTGATGATAAGGAATAGAGCTGAGTAGGATGTTAAATAACAGCGGGGACAAAACTGCGCCATGAGGAACCCCGCGTGTTTGTCTGAATTTTCCCGATGAAATTCCGCTTTGTGCACAGTAAAACTCCCTGCTCTGCAAGAACTCTGCAGTCCACGTCACGACGCAGTCTGGCAATCCAATATCCTGCATCCTCTTTATTAATAAAGGGTATTCCACACTATCGTATGCTTTAGAAATGTCTAATGTGACTAGGGCAGCATATTGTTCTTGGTAACGACCCAACTGAATTCGGCTTTCTAGGTCGATATGTGCGCACCAAATGGACATCCCTGATCTAAATCCAATTTGGCAGGGGCTCAATAATTCTCTTGTGGTCACAAACTTAACCATACGTGCGTTTAATAATCTTTCTATTAATTTTACGAAATTTGATGTTAGGGAAATAGGCAGAATATTGTCAAGGACATACCCTTTGGTTTGGTCTTTCAGCAGAGGAATCACCTTCGCAATTCTCCACACAGGAGGTAACCATGCATATTGTACTGAGTAATTTACGGTATCTAACAAGCCGTTAGGAGCGACTTCAAAGAGAAGTTTAATCATCTTGGTAGTGACTCCATCGGGACCTGGGGCTGCAGCTGGTAAACAGGAAACGGCTTGGGACAATTCTGCCATGGAAAACTCCTCGAAATCTTCTGAAGTGCCCTGTCCGTGAGGAGAGAAGGGAAGAGAGGTAGCGAAGCGGGTCTCTAACCCTTGCGCGATTACATTTAGAGAGTCAGCTTTTTCGCTTGTGGTTAAAACTACCGACTCCCAGTTCAAGGGGCGTGGAATCATTTTTTTGGGACCTTAAAAACCGAAATAATGCATGCTTATTATTTGCTTTTGAAAGGAATTCTAAATGTCGGACATTGTAATCGTCTTTTGCCTTACACACCGTTCCTTTAAATGTTCCAGCAATAAATTTATAGTTGCTCCAGTTTTTCGGAGATTGGTTATGCATGAGTTGTTTCCATGCAGCCTTGCGTCGCTTGTAGTCTCGCGAGCAATCGTCATTCCACCAATTTGTAGAAGCAGTGTTTTTGCATGCCTTTAACTGGAACTCTGATCTTTTGCGCGAAGTATCAATGATTGAGCAAATACCCTCAGCTTTCAATGGAGTATTTTCCATTGATTTGAAAGTGGCCCGCAAGCAATTTTTAAATGTACGGTAATCCACAAAAGAGTGGATTCGAGCCTCCACGGTGGACTGCGGACCTACCACTTCAAACACAACAGGAAAATGATCGCTGGTCGTCCCGACATTCACCGTTTCCCATGCGGATGTGGGAATACCTGGACCTGAAAATGTAAGATCCAGCACAGATCTAAACTTTCCGCGAATAAATGTAACTGATCCCGAATTTTGACATGAAAAGTTATTTGTGATTGCCCAGTCCCATAGACGCTTCCCGCACAGGTCTGTCCTGGATCCCCATGATACATGATGAGAGTTGAAGTCACCTGCCAAAATTATATCTTTACCGCATTTTGCCATAACCGAGTCTAGTGGGTGTGTATCCTGCACACCCGAGGGAAAGTATATATTGACTATCGAGATAGGCCTACTGCCAGGGAGAGTAATTTCTACTGCTAGAATTTCACATTCTGGAGACATCAGCTGGAACGATATATTTCCCTGTGGCAAAACTTGCTTGAGACCATAACTAACAGTCCCCCACCTCTAGATGGCCGATCTAAGCGAAAGGACCTAAAATTGTGCAGAGAAAATTGTTTTTCAGGGGATAACCAGGTTTCTTGCAGTAAAATTACATCTGGAGAAATATGAGAAGTTGAACGTTTAAATCAGTAGAAGCAGCGAATACTGATCTGCAGTTCCACTGCAACACCCTCATCTACCTTCCAGTGATGAGAGCACCGCAGAGGCCACAGCCTCCTCCAATATATTACGTTTCGGGTTGACTTCACGGAGGCTTTTCTTGGATTTACTGAGTGTGAAGTGGAAGCCTCAAGGGGAGAACACCTCCTTTTATGTGCCCTCACGTCAATTTCCATGTTTGCGGTATCTTGATAATCAGGGTTGTCTGGGCTATTAATTGCCTTGGTTGAGGAACATGGAACAGGCCTGACTTGCTCTATATGGGTTGCGGGCGCATTGCCCCATTTTCCTGAGAGTGGGTTAAACCAGCATTCATGTCAGAGCATGATGGCAGGGCAGTAACACTCGGTAATAATTTATCTAACTTTGAGGATACCAGTCCATTGAAACATTCCGTGACGCTTTCTACTATGCGCTCTATAATGTTAGCCATAGACTTTTCAATAGCTTGTGCGATTACCTCTGACAGGCTTCCATCAATGACAGCTTGGGTTCGTGCTGTCACACTCGCATAACCATGGGCTCTTTCTTTTACCGCCGCAATTGCCTCTTGGCGTGAGCAGCGCCTTTTGTCCATAACCTCCATTATTTTGACTTCTTGAGTTCTAGCAGGGCAGTTTGAGCAATCAGCTTTGTGGGCTCTACCGCAGAGGCAGCAAGAGTCCGACTCGGCCGAGCAATTACTAGCGGAATGGCTCCCGCCGCAGACGCAACAACGAAGGCTGGATTTGCAACCACCCATGCCATGGCCATAGCGCCAACAATTTCGACATTGTAAAGGACGCGAGGCAAGCGGGTCCACTCTGAATCTTAGAGGCCAGACATTTATCTCAGTAGGGCAAGAGGTACCTGCAAAAGTGGCAATTACTGACTCAGTAGGGACACGTGTATTGTCCACCATTCTGTAGCACCGGTAAACAGCGATTGCTCCAGCCGCGTAGAGCTTTTCTACGGTCTCTGTCGGACTTAAAGAGTAGTCTACACCACGAACTATTCCCTTAGTGCAGGCAAGGTACGGGGGAATGAAGGCACTCACTTGCATCGATCCAAATGATGAGCACTGAAGTAAGTCGTACACACACGCCTGGTCTGGCGAACGGCAAACAATCCCACCTCTGCCAAACTGTCGCACATCAGTGATGTGCAAGTAGTGATGCGTTGCCGCCTGAAGTTCCGCCTGCACTGCCTTCGGGTTGTTGAGCCGGATGGCTCCTCCATGCAGAGGCACCAGCGCCACAGGAATGCTGCTCACCCCACTACGAAAGAAAGCTTCAAGAGGCATTTGATCAGGTGATAGCGAGGCCGACCAGGGCGGAGATCGCCCCGTGCCATCCCCTGGAGAATTTTTAGACATTTGTGGCACTATCTCCGTATCAGACAATGTAAATTTATCTTAAAACCCTGCTTGGTATCTACAAAGCTGGACTAAATCCGCCCGACACTTAGCCAAAACCCCGAAAGCTCACTGTTGCGATCCGAACACCAGCGTGCCGGCGTCACCACGAAGCTGCTCCTTCGCTTCACCTCTTCTTCTTCCATATCCCCGACAAAAATTACCTACGATGCGAGTCCGCGCGACGAATGCGCGTGCCAAATTATTTTCGTCTTTTTCACCAATACGCCGTTGTCCTCTTGGAGGGCGCCCGAATCTGCGCGCGTTGCTTAAAGAAGGTTTCTGTCTTGTATCATTATCCCCCCTCCAAGAACGCATCGTCCCGATGCGTGAAGCGACAAAATTGTTGACAAGCTGTTTGTTGTCCATATTAAAGTGTTATATCGTACAGAATAGATGTGTTTGGTAGAATATTCACTGCCTGTCATAATATGGCTTCATTGTGACCACATGCACAGAGTCTGTGCGACATCGGCATCGTGATGAGGTCACTCTTCCTTCCGGCGTAACTTAATATTTTAAGGGACTGAAGCGGCGTAGTACTCGGTAAGGGCCGAAATAACGGCGCAAAAGCTTTTCGGACAGACCGCGCGTCCGCACGGGAGTCCATACCCATACTCTGTCGCCTGGTGCATACTCGACTTCTCTTCGCCGCAAGTTGTATCGGTCCGCGTCGATGCGCTGCCTTCATTGAATGCAATGTCGCGCCAGCTGACGTAGTTCTTCGGTCCTCTGTGTACAGTCACTGATGTCAGGGTTCTGTTTGCACTGTCGCTGACAGGCAGCATTGCATGCAAGGTTGTGGTAACTGTTCGGCCAAAAACAAGCTGGAATAGCGTTACTTGAGTGGTCGCTTGCAATGCGGTATTGTAAGTGAATGTTGCATAGGGTAGTATCGTGTCCCATGTATGGCGCTTTAAGTCTACGTAAATTGACAACATATCGGGCAGCGTCCTGTTCAATCGCTTGGTTAGCCGATTTGTTTGAGGGTGATAGGCAGTTGTTTTCCTGTGACTGGTATGAGTCAGTTTCATAATAGATTGCATCAAATCGGCTGCGAAAGCAGTTCCTGGGTCCGTGATCATAACCGCAGGGGCACCGTGTCGTAGTGCTACGTTGGTGATAAAGAATTCACACACTTCAATGGCCGTTGCACTGATTAGAGAGGCTGTCTCGGCATATGGGGGTTAGGTAATCCGTCGCTACTACAATCCATCGTTTCCCTGATGACGATGCCGGAAATGGACCGAGCAAGCCCATTCCTACTTGTTCGAACGGGGCTTCTGGGGGTTCTATTGGTTGAAGGAGGCCTGCGGGTTTTAATGGAAGCGTACTGCTTCTTTGGCGATCCTGGCATGTTCGTACATAATGCTGTACTGAACTCAATAGCTATGGCCAGTAGCACTTGGAATGAATTCGGGCGAACGTTCTACTCACTCCGAGGTGTCCTGCTGATGGGTCATCGTGACAGGTTTCCAAGATTTCGGATCGCAACGCTCAAGGAACGACGAGTAGGAATTTCTCTGTGCTATGTTCAAATTTTCTTTTGTACAAGACGTTGTTTCTCATCACATACGATGACCATCCCGGCTGAAAACTCGCGGAAGATGGACGAGGGGCCCCTCCAGGTGCCTGATGAGTACGAGCGACGCGGCGTCAGACTGTTGATGTTTGGCCATCTCAGATGTGGTCACGGCTCCAAGAAACGGAAAGTCGTGTCCATCTTCCACAGGAGCAGATTCCACCGGTGCACGTGATAAGCAATCAGTGTCACTGTGCTTCCGACCAGACTTGTACACGACCGTTATGTCGTATTCCTGCAGCCTCAAACTTCCTCTAGCAAGTCGCCCAGAAGGATCTTTCAGGTTTGCAAGCCAGCACAATGAGTGATTGTCGCTGATTGCTCGGAACAGTCTACCGTATAAGTATGGTCGGAATTTTCCTATGGCCCAATTACTGCGGGGCATTCTTATTCTGTAGCTGAATAGTTAGTTTCACTCCTCGAAAAAGTGCGGCAAGCGTATGCAATCACTCGTTCCTCTCTATTTTGCCATTGAACGAGGACGGCACCCAGTCCTAAATTGCTGGCGTCTGTGTGGATGTCTGTTTCCGCTTCGTCATCAAAGTGCGCAAGAACCGGGTGGTTTTCAAGTCGCCGTCGTAGCTCATCGAACGCATCTTCTTGTTCACTTAGCCAGACGAAAGGTACATCTTCTTTCGTCAATCGCGTTAACGGCTCGGCAATCTTCGAAAAATTTTGACGAAACGTCTGTAATAGGCCCAAAGTCCTAAGAATCGCCTAACGGTCTAGGAAACTTTCCTACTGCTGCGGTCTTCTCAGGGTCAGGACGGATGCCTTCAGAACTACTCACATGGCCGAGGAAAAGGGGCTCATGGAAGCCGAAGTGATATTTTTGTGGCTTTATCGTCAGTCCTGCTGAACTAATAGCTTTGAGCACAGTCCGTAGTCGTTCCACATGCTGATCAAAGGTGGTAGAAAAAATCACGACATCAAGATAAAGAAGACAGGTCTGCCATTTTAAACCACAGAGCACAGTGTCATCATCTGCTGAACCGTGGCAGGTGCGGAACAGAGGCTGAATGGAAGTACCTTGAATTCGTATAGCCCGTCTGGTGTGACGAATGCTGTCTTTTCACGATCCCCTTCGTCCACTTCTGTTTGCCAGTATCCACTTTTGAGGTCGAGAGAGGCAAAGAATTTCGCATCCCATAGTCCATCAAGAGTGTCATCGATCCTCGTAAGCGGATAGACATCTCGCTTTGTGACGACGTTCAGCTTTCGATAATCAACGCAGAAGCGCAAGGTCAGATCCTTTTTTTACCAGCACCACAGGCGAAGCCCTCGGGCTGGTCGATGGTTGAATGACGTCGACCCGAAGCATTTCTTCTACTTGTTTGCTGATGATCTCTCTCTCCTTCGGTGACACTCGATAGGGATGCCGGATTTTCTAAGGCTGATGATGTCGCTATAATTGATTACCTTGATACGCATATCGAAACCTTATCACACGATGTTGAGACCTCATGGCAACTCTTTGTTAAAACCATACATTATTGTCTTGATAATTTTGTACCCAGCCGAAAAATGTGTAACCACCGTGTAAACCCGTGGATTAACCGAGAAATGATCCACATGAAGCGTAAAATCAAAAGACTACGCAAGAAGCGTGCAACAATGACTTCCCAGTTTACAGAATTAAAAGTTAAGCTACAAACAAGCTTGGCAAAAGCAAGGAAATATTTTTATACTAATACATTGACAGATTTTCTTCAAACTAACCCACAAAAGTTCTGGCGGTACTTAAGTGAGACGAAAACCGGGATTAGCAAAATGAATGTCGATGGTTTGGTGATAACTGACTCCTGTGCTATTGCTGAACATTTTAATGCATATTTCCAGAGTGTTTTTACTAAAACCGATGATTACGAATTTCAGAATTCAGTCGTTGAAACTGATACCGACATAGAAGTAACGAGGGAAGGAGTAATACATATGCTGTTAAAACTTGATCCTAAAAAATCTGCTGGGCCTGACGGTATCCCTAATGCCTTTCTTAACCGATACGCTGAGTATTTATCCGGGTTTCTAACTGCTCTTTTTAACTGTTCACTGTCTTCAGGGGAAATACCGACTGACTGGGGTATAGCACGTGTTAAGCCGATTCATAAAAAAGGTGACCACTTGTCGTTTGAGAATTATCGTCCTATCTCTATTACAAGCAGTTGTTGTAAACTTCTCGAGCATGTTATTGCAAACTTCATTCATGAATTCCTTAGTGATAACAATGTACTATCAAAATTTCAACATGGATTTAGAAAAGGGTTATCCACTGTTACACAACTAGTTACAACTGTACATGAATTTTCACGAGTGCTTGATGCATCAGGTCAAATAGATGTTCTCTTTCTAGATTTCTGTAAAGCCTTTGACAAAGTGCCACATGGGAAACTGCTTTACAAATTACAGTGCTTGGGGTTACCAAGACAAATAGTTCAATGGATTGCGGCTTACCTTCACAACAGACAACAGTATGTGGTAATAAATGATTCATCATCTGCTATTCTTCATGTCACGTCTGGAGTTCCACAGGGAAGTGTATTGGGACCACTTTTGTTTTTAATTTATGTTAATGACTTGGTTGATATTATTCCCGAAAATGTGTCTGTACGTTTGTTCGCGGATGATTGTATCATTTTTAAACAGATTGTATCCCCCAGAGATCACATTGAATTGCAACATGCACTGAATGTTATTGACGACTGGTGTCAAAAATGGGGCATGCAACTAAATACTCAGAAAACAGTACTACTTCGTATCACCAGGAAACTAAATCCGAGCCAGTTCTGTTATACCCTTAGGAACAATAGTATCTCAATTGTAGGCAAATATAAGTACTTAGGTGTCACCCTCGCAAGCAACTTAACTTGGTCAACCCACATTTCTGATATCTGCACATCTGCACTACGTAAGTTATGGTTCCTTAAAAGAAAACTGAAATTCGCACCCTCGCAAACAAAGCTTTTAGCTTATAATACGTGTGTTCGTTCTAAGCTTGAGTATGCTTCTATCATTTGGGATCCATATTTAAAGAAAGATATCATGCAACTTGAACGTATTAACAGAAAGGCTGTTAGGTTTATATTTGGCAAATATCGTAGACTTGATTCCCCATCCAACCTAATGCAATTAAACTGTATTTCTACGCTAGAAGCTCGCAGAAAATTTAGTCGCCTTTCATTTCTTTATAATTGTATGTTTGGTAACATAAAAATAGATCTACCTGACAGTATAAAACCCTTAACAACACGACGCACACGCCATGGCCATGAATTTGCACTAACCCCAATCTTTGCCCGATCAAAAGCTTTCAAATTCAGTTATTTTCCAAGAACTGTGGAAGAATGGAATTCTTTGCCGTCTGATATTGTTGGTTCCAATAGTTTTCTCGCTGAGTTGGAGTGTTACCTTCTCTCTTAGGCTTTATTATTTTTTTCTTTTTGCTTTTCTTCTTTCTTGCTTGCTTTTTTGTTGTCTGTTGCTTTGCACATTCATGTTGGATGTAACCCACACCTGCTTGGGCCATCACATTGGCCTGCAGTATTTTGAAATAAATAAATAAAAAATAAATAGGCCTCACAGCTTCGTCGACAATGACGCACTGTTTGGCGATGGATGCTCTCTGGGCTCTTGATGTCATTGAGAAACACGAGGCGAATTCTCGTACAAGGTCCTCTATTTGCTGCTTCTGGTTCGGTGATTGCGTTGTTTCATTGTTGATGGATGCAAGTATAGAGTCTACGTTGTCAGAATTGAGTATTGCCGCATCAGAAGGGCTCAACTTCGTAATCTGTACGTAATCGTTAAGGCGGGCAATGACGGTTCCATTCGCAACATGCTGGACTTCACTTCCAAAATTAGTCAAAGACATTTGAACACCCGTCACGCAGTCGAACAAGACCCTTCGCCATAGAGATACCTTTTTCGAGTAAGAGGACAGTGTTACTGTCTGCTATTCATTCATAGTCGCTGAATACGGTGCTTCTTACGGCGACAGCTATGCTGGATCTTGGGGGTACCATGACGTCGTCGTCTATAATCTGAAGCGCATCAAATTGTTCTTCACACTCGAACGTCGCGATGGCTTGCTTCGTTGAGAACGACACACAAGATTCCTGCAAGTTGATTACTGCATCGTTTGCCTGCAAAACGTCCATTCCAATAATTAAATCTCTTGAGCATTCTGACAGTGCAAAGTAACTAGCGACGTATGTAAAGCCGCGTATTCCCATTTTAAAAGAGCACCTGCCCACCGGGTCGATATGGTGTCCTCTGGCGGTTCGAATTTGCGTCCCTCTCCAAGGGGTCAGCCCTTTCTTCAGTCTTCTGGCAAGTACTTTACTCATAACGGAATGGTTTGCGCCTGTGTCTACCAAAGCAGTAATTTCGCAGCCGTCTATAAACACACATAAATCTGAAGCAACGTCATTCTTTCCGCAACTGCTCTCGCGTCCATCGTTATATTTCAGAATCAGCGCTGGAGGCTCTGTTCTTGCGTCGACAGCAGCCTTACCTCCACAAGTCGCCGGTATTAGTTTTCCCGACGTGGGCTTTGGGAGCGTCGCTTTAGGGAGCTTGAGGATGAACGCGCGCTTGGTGATCGATACCTCAGCGACACTGTGGACCAAGGTTGATATTGCTGTGAAAAAGTCTGGGGCTTTGGCGCGTTGACAAATACTCCTGTATTTGAAAAGGGCGTTCACCGTTTCTTGGTGAAGGAGCGTTTACGGGAAAGCCCCCGAAGTCCCTCTCTGCGGTATTTGCACATCCTGTAGATATGACCAGGTTCGCCGCCGTGGTAGGACAGTGGCATTCTATCAGGAGTGCGCCATATGTCCGCTTTCCGGAATGTCGTCTCAGGCGGAGGCGGCAAGAACCGAGGTTCGGGTACATGGGTCGTTGCCGTGACGAAAGTACGTCCTGGGGATCCTCTGAGTACCTCGGCGTACGATACCGTCCGCCGTACCAGTGACGACGCTTGTGGCTGTGCTTGCGGGTGCTGTTCGCGGACTGCTTGTCTCACTTCTTCGCGAACCACTTCTGCTAATGAAGAGACCGCTGTAGGGCCTTTTGTTCAGCTGTTGCCTCTGGAGCTCTTCTCGAACCACAGATTTTACGAGTTCTCGTAAGACCTCGAGGCTGTTCCGGAACATTGCCGACACTGCATCCACAGATGCGACGTTCCTATCGTGATTGTAGAGCCTCGCTCGCTGTTGAAGTGTCCTTTCCATACATAGTTCTCGCCTCGGAGCGGAATTCGGCGACGGTGCGTGGAGGGCTCCGAACTAAGCCGGTAAAAAGCTTCTGCTTCACACTGCGCATCAGATGTCGAAGCTTCTTGTCCTCGTTCATGCTCGGATCGGCCCAGTGGAATAAGCGGGACATATCTTCAAGATACATTGCCACGCTTTCGTTGTTTCGTTGGCTTCTTGCTTGCAAAGCGGCTTCAGCGCTTTCCCTGCGGTCTGTGCTCGGATACGCGGCCAACAGCTCCCGTCGGAAGTCATCCGCCGACCATAGGGCAGCTTCATGGTTTTCAAACCACGTTCGGGCACACTCTTGCAGCGCGAAGTAAACGTTGCGGAGCTTCCAGTTTTCGTCCCATCCATTGTTGTCCGCGACGTGCTCAAAGTCTTTTAACCAATCCTCGGCGTCTACGAAGGTGTCGCCGTGGCACGGCTCGGGCGTCCGCGGCTGATCAACGTCGATGCGGGTTGAGGCGGTCTGGGATGTCATTTCGGTATTGTCTGCTGCTGCTACTCTAGTTGGCTCCGGCAAAAGACGAAACTCAGGCGGCTCACCACGTAGGCGACGGCTCGTGCTCTGGTGGACAGGCATGAGCTCGTTGAGTCTGAAATGGCGTGGCTCCGGTCTGCTTTCTCCAACTCGAATGGGGCTGGAAATCATTACCCCACACCACCACCAGAATTGTATCGAAGAGTTCAAAGAGTTCAGAAAGAACTATTTATTGTGGGCTAACTTGTGCCAGGGGAGTACATAAAAAAACGACTGCCGCGTTCCGAACAGTAGATAGGAATGCCTTCTTCTCTTTCTCTCTCGAGCGTCGCTTCACTTCTTCTTCTTCTTCTTTTTCTTGTATATCCCTGACAACGGTCACCTACAATGCGAGTGCGTGCGGCGAATGCACGTGCCATTATGTCTTCGTCTTTTTCACCAATACGCCGTTGTCCTCTTGAAGGGCGCACGAACCTGCACGCGTTGTTTAAAGATGGTTTCTGCCTTGTATCAATATGTAATTAATGTAATAGCTCCTTGCCTTACCCACATTTTCAATATATGTTTGTCGACTGAAACTTTCCAAAGCACCATGCAGACAGCAAAGGTCACAGTTATATTTAAGAAAGG
Source organism: Dermacentor andersoni (assembly GCF_023375885.2). NCBI lineage: Eukaryota > Metazoa > Arthropoda > Arachnida > Ixodida > Ixodidae > Dermacentor > Dermacentor andersoni. The sequence goes on along the minus strand of NC_092814.1, from coordinate 215,664,438 downwards.
TGATAGGAACGGTATGTCAAATTATCGACGTATATCGGTTCTACCCATCTTTTTTTCAAAGGTCTAGAGAAAATAATTCTAAAGCGCCTATTCTCAATTACTGACCGTCATAACCTTATATGTTCAGCCCAATATGGGTTTTGAAAGAACAAGTCGACTGAGCTGACACTTTTGGCTCAAAAATAATTTATTCTGAATAGTTTTGAACACAAAAATATGGTGCTTTGACTTTTTTGGACTTCTCAAAAGCTTTTGATTTTGTAGATCACAGAATTCTCATTAAAAAGCTTGAACGTTATCGCATTAGGGGGATAGCACAAGAATGAATCACATCCTATTTACAACATGCATCTCAGTTCGTAGTAATTGGAGGACAACATTCTTCAGTGATATCAGTAAAAACAGGTGTCCCACAGGGTAGTATTCTGGTCCGTTTCTGTTTATCATGTATGTAAATCAAATAGTACACCCTGATGAAACTACCCACTATATAATCGATGCGGATTACACCAGTTTATTCTTTTTCAAACAATTCACCCAAAAATTTAGCTAATCAAGCCAATAGTGCGTTGTCTAAAATAAATACATGGGCTCAAAGTAATTGCTTAACACTTAACCATCACAAAACAAAAGCTGTCCTATATCACCCCCGTCACAGACAAATCCAATTACCGCACATTGTGTTAAACAATACCAATATCGAAATAGTTAACACCTTTAAATCACTAGGTCTATACTTTTCAGAAACTATGACATGGCATGAACACGTGAAGTATATGGTTAACAAGTTATCAAGGACTATTAGCATCATTCGCCGCCACTGTTGTTTCGCTACCTCAGTTAATGTACTTTCATATAATTCTTTATTTTCTTCTTTACTAAACTATGCCTTTTTAGTATGGTCCACCACAACAGCTGCAAACATTATCAAACTGCTAATACTTGAGAAAAAGATCTTACGCCTGGTCTGTAAAGTTCCGTATCGTTCCCATACTGCAGACCTATTGAAAAAACACAATATCTTTCCTATTACATCAATGTACAATTACAAACTATGCCACCTTTATAAACTAGGAATATTAAAAAATAATGATGCGTCAACTAACCTATCCCGATTGCAGAAATACACCTCCACCTATATCGTATGTTATTTCGAACCCTGGTACATCACCAAATTCCGAACAAACTACGGGAAACAAATGCTAAATATTCATTGCCGGCGGTTCTAAATGACATTTTTATGGAAACAAATAACGACATATCCACAATTTCATCAATGCGATAGCGTGCCATGTTTCTATAATAACGTACTCTCTTTCTTTTTTTTTTCCTGCCCAGTTTTTTTGCTTGCTTTTTGATCGAAGATGAACCAACTTCTGTATAAATGTGTATCGCCTTCGCCGCACGCCACTGTGTTGCTTTGTATGCTGGGAGGTCAAGAGTCCTCAAGCATACTCGCAACATTTCTCCTTGCAACATTTCTTTGTTGCGCAATAAATTTCAATTTCAAATCACCTCAGAAATATCGTTAGCCTTCCACGGTGCTTTACCAGCTTGCCTGTCAGTTGTGTAAGAAACACTAGTTGCAAAAAGTCGCGTGAGGTTTTAAGTTGGCTTTTATCCTAACTCGTAAGTGCGGTGGTCTAGCTGGATGTACGAAGGAAACAATATCGTGTATTTGTGGCACGTTTTCCAACACATTTCTCGCAACACTTGTTTTAAACATCAATGTAGGACTACAGTTGGTTCATAGCTGTGGACAGACACCACAGAAGCACAAGGAAGGAAAGGAAGAACTACAGAAGATACGTACTGTATGTTAATATCATTGCAGACTGTTTTTACAGGAGGGAATACCACACTTTTCTGCTGCAGAACAGTTTCAGACTTGGTATCAGCTCGTTATAGCTTCTAGTTAACAGCTGCCCAGTAAAAACGTTTCGATGCTCTTTACTGTTTACTTTGGCAGAGAAGGAATTCGTGTTCTGAGAACTTTCATGGCCAGGTGTGCGTACTCGCAAGCAACAAAGACTCACAAGGATGGCTGGGTGGGCTAGTTGGCAAAGCACCTTAAAGCGATAACAGCACACGCAGGTTTAGACCGAGTGAATAACAGAACACAGCGCTAAACTACAACTGATACTTCATTGGAAGGAGCAACGCATATATAGGCTGAAACAGCCAATGGGAAGACAAACAAAGCCAAACACCAATAAATAAAAAGAAATAGAACTCTAATCATATCGCCCTCTGCCCTTTACTTGGCGTGAACTAGATATTGAATTTTCTTTTTCTGAGAGTGTCACTAAAGGCGTGCTTACGGAATTATGTTTATCATGATAACTTTCATATGCTTCGATCACTTCACATGTCAGCTTGCCCTTCTCTTGATTAATCACTGTGCACACCCCGTATACTAGTTTACAAGTACAACGTCTACAGCGTAATGATAGGTGAGCCGATACGACAGTCTTTCCAACCAGAATCTTGTGTTCCCACTGCCTGTTGTTCACACACCTACCCGACTGGCCGATATACCTTTTCCCGCAGCTCAAGAGGGTATGAGTATTATAAGACCTTCCTCGCAATTAAAGGGACACTAAAGGCAAGTACTGAGTCGACGTGGACTGTTTAACTACCATTCCAGAATCCTTGCAAGGCTTGTTTCGTGCCAAGAAAAGACTTAGTTTACGAGAAAATTGCATATTAAGTGTCCGAATACCTTTTTCGAAATTCAAATCTCCCGCCACCCAACCGGAGAAGTGGTGACCTTGCATACACCCTTTGCTCCTGTGGGTGAGTAAAACGGCGCCCGACAGAAAGCGGTACTGAGCCAAGACACAGCGGTGGATACGCCGCTGCAGATGCTTTTTCGTCAAGTGGTGTAGACCGTTCGGGCATCCCTCGACATCACTGGAAGTTGAACTCTCTACTGCTTGCAGTTTGTGCGAATTTCGCGAGCCAAAAAAAACCAGCGCAGCATTACGCGACAACAAAACTACTGAAACGCGAAAGCGTGGGCGGTGCAGAGTCGAGAAAAAACGAAACCTTTCCACCGCCCGCGTCGTTCTCGAGGGTAAATTCAATGAGTTATTTTTTCTAAAAGTGAAATACAACTAGTCAAGTAGCATTTTATTTCGTCTTATAATACAAGTATGTTTCTTGCAACGAGTGGTTGAGTACTAGTGAGAAAATTTAACTGAGGAATGCTTTCGGCATCGGGCAAGTGCTTGAAATTCCCGGAGGAGTCTCTAATCATGTCCTGCATTTACCTCGATTTCTAGAGTATAAAGGCTCTGTTCGCGATAATATTGTTAAGCGAACGAAGGATTAAGAACTGGAGACTATTTACAAAATATATTTACAAAGAATAACTGCAGCGCTGGCCAGTTCAGCCGACAGCTCGAGAGCCAGAGAGTGCTCGTCGTCTTTGTCGGGGCACCCACGTGCATCGTCCACAAGAAACACGCAATATGCATGTATCATTATCCCCGGCGGCAGAAGCACCGTCCCGGTGCGTCTAAATATCGGTGATAACAGGACAGCAATATGATCTGAGGCGTGCGACAAGCACAACGTCAGTGGAATTCGGGGCAGATGAGGCACTGGTATTGACTGGGGCGATTTCGTACGTAACTGGAGTCACGGCACGCAGCACTCAATATGGGCCTGTGTACCGAGACAGGAGTTTTTCTGACAGGCCAACGTGACGAGTCGGGGACCACAACAGGAGTACCAGAGATCCAGGCGAAAAGTGGACGTCTCTGTGTTGGCGATTGTACAAATGCGAGGTCAGGACGCGAGCGCGGGCAATTTCGCGTGCTTGGGCGGCCCTGGTGATGGCGTCAAGTGCATACTCGCTGGTCTCTGCTGCGGCAGATGGAAGGGATGCGTCCAGTGGAAATGTGGATTCTCGGCCGAGCAACAGAAAGAACGGGGAATAACCGGCAGGTGTCGTGACGCGAAGAGTCACATGCAAAAGTGACATAGGGTAGGGCAATGTCCCGATCAGTATGGTCGGACGAGACATACTTAGCAAGCATGTCTATGAGGGTACGATTCAGACTCTCCGTGAGACCATTAGTCTGTAGATGGTAAGACGTAGTCAGCTTGTGCTTGGTTGAGCAGGACTGCAGGATGTAGGCGATGACTTTAGAAAAGAAATGTCCTACCATGGTCAGTGAGCAGTTGGTGTGGAGCGCCATGCTGCAGAATCACGTCGCGTAAAATAAAATCGGCGACATCTGCAACGCAGCTCGTTGGAAGGGCTCTGGTGATGGCGTAGCATGCGGCGTAATCTGTCGCCACAGCGACCCACTTGTTGAGAGACGTGGATAGAGGAAAAGGGCCAAGTAAGTCCAAGCCAACGCGAAAGAACAGCTCCGAAGGAATGTCGAGTGGCTGAAGGCACCCGGCAGGGAGCGTCGACGGTGTTTTCTAGCGCTGGCATTTTTCGCAGGGCCGCGACCTGTACCAAGACGCCATGGAACTCGACTTCACCCTCATCACGCACCCGACACATCCGACGAGAATCGGTAGCTCCGTGTCCCGGGACACCACTCCGGACCTCACGTTCTGTCAAGAACGACATCCGGGGCGCGATCACCTGGAGAAACACGGGGACCGACCTAGGCAGCGACCACACCAATGTGGAAATCGGCATACCGGAACACGACACCAGCATCGAAACACACAGATGGATAGACTGGTATACCTTTCGAGACGCCAGAAGCCAGAAGAGCGACGGTGACGACGATGTCGAAGACATCGACTTGTGGACGGCCGAAATCACCAAGAGCGTACGCGACGCGACCAAAGAAATTGAAACGGGCGCGGAGATCGACAAAGTAGACAGCCGGCTTGCGCATCTCATCGAAGCCAGACAGTCGATACTCAATCGCTGGAAGAAACAACGGCTTAACCGCAGACTCAGAAAGAAGGTGGCGGAGCTGAACCGAGCGATCGAGGATCCCTGCCACGCTCTCTGCACGTAACAGTGGAACGAGATCTGCAACGCGGCAGACGGGCAGATGCACAGCGGGAAGACGTGGAACCTGCTGCGGCACCTGCTCGACGAAACCAAGACCAAGTCGCACCAAAGGGACAGAGTCGCCAGGCTTATACATCGGGCGGTCTCAGCACACGGCGTCGACGAAGTCACCAGGCGCATCAACGACAAATACCTGCCGACTACACCCACGGAACAACACGCGCCGTACAGCGGCCTGCCTAACGTGAAGCTCGATCGTGACATCGACGTCGAGGAGGTACGCGTGGCCCTGCACGACCTCAACAGCCGGTCGGCAGCCGGCCCGGACCTCGTCACGAACAAGACGCTCAAGAACCTCGACGACGGCTCGATTAAAAACATCGCAAAATACTTCAACAAGTGCTGGAGAACGGGCGCGCTGCCAAAGCTGTGGAAGACAGCCAAGACGATCCTGATCCCCAAGCCGGGGAAGCCGCCGGACACGCATAACATCCGGCCCATCTCGCTCACGTCCTGCGTGGGCAAGGTGCTGGAGCACGTCCTGCTCAACAGGTGGCAAGACTACCTGGAACGAGAAGGGCTGTACCCGGCCACTTTGATCGGCTTCAGACAGCACCTCAGCACGCTGGACGCTATGCTGCAGCTCAAACACCAAATCATCGATGATGGCGGCAGCGCCCACGACAACAAAGCAATCCTAGGACTCGACCTGCAGACTGTCTTCGATAAGGTGAAACACTCGGCGATTCTGTACCAAGTGTCCAAGCTCAACATGGGCGAAAGTTCCTACAACTACATCAAAGACTTTCTCACGGACAGGACCGTCGAGCTACGAGCAGGCGACCTACAGACGCAAGAGAAGAAGCTGGGGAGCACCGGCACACCGCAGCGATCGGTCATTTCGCCGATGCTGTTCAACCTGGTAATGATCGGAGTGGCCGAAAAGCTCGAGGACATCGAAGACGTCAGGCACACCATCTACGCGAACGATATCACGCTGTGGGTGACCGGTGGCAGCGACGCCCACATCGAGGGCGCGCTGCAAGCCGCCGTCGACGCAATAGAAGACCAGCTGGAAAGCACCGGACTGAAATGTTCGCCGAGCAAATCGGAGCTTCTCATACTCCCACCTACCAAAAACAGCAGAGGCAAGACCAGACAACGCGAAAACGAAAAAATCAGAATCGTAACCAAATCCGGCAACGTGATCCCCGAGGTCGGCAAAATTAGGATCCTAGGCGCGGTCATCGAAAAGCACGGAAGAAACGGCGAAACCATCACCCGTCTCAATGCAAAAGCAGCCAACGCGATTCGACTCCTCAAACGAGTCACTTCCCGGAAGGCTGGCATGAGAGAGGAGAGCCTAATTAGGCTCCTCCAATCCTTCGTCATCAGCCACGTCGCGTACGTTGCAGCCTACCACAGATGGCTGCAACACGAACGTAACAAAATCAACGTGCTCATCAGAAGAGCGTACAAGACGGCGCTGGGCCTGTTCGAGTCCACGAGCAGGACCCGCTTGTTACAACTCGGGATACACAATACGCTCGAAGAAATAGCCGAAGCGCAACGGAACTCTCAACTGGAGCGGCTGTCCTTGACCAAAGCCGGAGGAAGATACTGGACGATCTGGGAATTGGACGCTCCAACGAGGTGGAGATGAAGCTCACCGTCCCCGAAGAGGTCCGACGCCAGACCAGAATCGACCCCATACCGAAGAACATGAATCCCGAGTTCGACAAGGGAAGAAGAGCGGCGAGGGCCAAGACTCTCATCGACCAGCATGCCAACGACGAACACGCAAGGTACGTGGAGGCGGCCGAATACCAACGGAACGCCTTCGCAGCGGTCGTCATAGAGGCGTCAACCGGCGCCACGAGGACGGCAGCGAGCGTGAGAAGCGCCGGAGTGGAACAAGCGGAGGAGGTAGCCATCGCCCTGGCCATCGCCGACGCACACTGCCACATGGTGCTGAGTGACTCGAGACAGGCGGTGCGAAACTTCGCCAAAGGCCAAATCTGCAGGGAGGCTGAGCGCGTACTGCGAGCGGTCAAACTACAAGAACGAAAAGTACGACTCAAGTGATTCCCGGCGCGTGCGGGCGACGTGTCGGAACGCAATGAGAACCACAATGAGACGGCACACACAGCGGCGCGAGAGCTAACCAACCGCGCCCCGGCGACAGACCGTCCGACGTGGTTCGGAACCAAGGGCCGCATGACGGATTACAATGAAATAACGAACGCCTACCGCCTGGCTCGCAGGACTCTCCTACCCCCGCACCCGAGGCTAAGTCGAGCGGAGGCGGTCGTACTGAGACAGCTCGAGACCGGATCACTACCGAGCCCGAGACTGATGAATCGCATGTACCCCGAGACATATCCGACCAATAAGTGCAGGGTCTGCCGGAGGGAGACCGCAGACTACACGCACATCTTGTGGGACTGCGTTAAAAATCCAGAAGATGCAAAATCAAGAACGCTCCCACAGCGGCTCGAGGCAGCCGCGAAGAGCTACGACCGAGACGAACAGCTCTGGGCCGTCCAGCAGGTCTTCGAGGCGCTCGAAAGGCAGGGACCCAGCGAGCCGGCAACGGCGAGCGGAGACCCGCGCCGAGTAACGCGACTTCGTAGATGACGTAGGCCCTCGTCGGGGCGCGCGAACGCCCAACTGGAGGCATAAATAAAGTTCACTCCAATGCAATCCAACCTCACGCCGCAACGTATTTTCGGACGGAGCGGGCAAGGCCTGGTCAAAAGAAGCGTCGGCGAATCCGGTCGTAGGTGCGGGAGTCGCCAAGGTGACCTGCCGTTGGTAAATCGTGAAGTTCTTGGAGAACAGCTGACTGGAGGTGCTTGGGAATGACGAAGAGTAGGGCAGGACCGTCGGGACGTACATTGTGGCGATATAATACACCATCCCGGAGAACAAACAGGTGAAGGGACGAAACAGAAGGCGAAGATTCTAAGCCATCATTGATGAAGCGCAAGGTGGCATCCCGGCGTTGCTCGTCGGCAACGTGTAGCAGCTGAGAAACGGAGAAAACGCAAGCGTCGGCATCGAGGTCATGGCCGGTGGGTGGTTCGTCCACTGGATCGCGTGATAAACAGTCTGCGTCTTGATGTAATCGGCCCGACTTGTACACTTCTGCATAGGAATATTCTTGCAGCCGCAGAGCCCAGCGACCAAGCCGGCCGGTAGGATCCTTGAGTGAGGAAAGCCAGCAGTGCGCTTCGTGGTCCGTGATTACAGAGAAGTGCGTGCCATACAAGTACGGGCGGAATTTGGGAACCGCCCAGGCGAGAGCCAGGCGCTCACGATCTGTAATCTAAAGGTTGCGCTCCATTGCTGTGAGGAGGTGGCTAGCGTAGGCGATAACACGATCTTGATCCTGTTGGCGCTAGGCTAAGACGGCTCCGATACCGTGACTACTGGCATCGGTACGCACCTCTGTAGGAGAGGACGGGTCAAAGTGGGCCAGTATAGGTAGCGTGGTGGGAATGTTGGTGAGGTGGGCAAGCGCGGCAGTTTGAGCGGGGCCCCACGTAAACGGCAAGTCCTTCTTCAGCAGAGCAGTGAGTGGTCGGGCAATCACTGCGAAGTTTTTAACGAAGCGTCGGAAGTAGAAGCAGAGTCCTACAAAACTTCAGACGTCTTTGACAGGCTGAGGTACAGGAAAAGATGTGACAGCACATATTTTTTCTGGGTCTGCTTGAATACCGGAAGCATCGACGAGGTGGCCCAGCACTGTAATCTGCCGACGACCGAAGTGACACTTCGATGAATTTAGTTGCAGCCCAGCCTCGCGGAAGACTTGAAGAACAGCTGATAAGCGCTCAAGGTGTGACTCATATGTAGGCGAAAATACGAGAACGTCGTCTAGGTAGCAGAGGCATGTTGATTATTTGAACCCTTAAAGCAAAGGGTCCATCATGCGTTGGAACGTTGACGGGGCGTTGCATAGACCAAATGGCATAACTTTGAATTGATATAGACCATCAGGGGTGACGAACGCGGTCTTCTCTTGGTCCTTTTCATCCACATACATTTTTCAATAACCAGACCGAAGGTCTATGATGAAAAGTAGTTGGCACCGCGGAGACAATCGAAGGCGTCGTCAATGTGAGGCAAGGGGTAGACGTCTTTCTTGGTAATGCGGTTTAGATGACCATAATCTACGCAGAAACGCCATGTGCCATCTTTCTTTTTAACAAGTAACACGGGCGACGCCCAAGGGCTCGTCGAAGGTTCGACAATGCCTTTGGCAAGCATCTTGTTCACTTCATCTTGAATAACCTTACGCTCTGAAGCAGAAACTCGATACGGCCGGCGATGAATAGGACTGGCATCACCAGTATTTATGTGATGCTTAAAAATTCAAGTCTTGCCCAATTGGCGACTGTTGTGGTCGAAGTTGTCGTGGTAGGAAACCAAAAGGCGATACAGAGCTGCTGGTTGTTCAGGCAATAGGTCCGCAGCAATCATGGGACGAAATGTTGCGTCAGGGCAAATAGCCTCCTGTGGACATGGGGAAGAATCTGAGCATACGTCTACTGCAAACGTCGTGACGTGGTCATCTCCTTTAGCACGCAGCGTTGCAAGCGATATGCCTTGGGGTAGAACTTCCTTGTCAGGCCGAAATTGACGACGGGGAGGCATTTCCGGTTGTTGGCGACGGTGACGACGGAGTGGGGCACAGTGATATTGCACATCAAAAGGACATCAGGAACAGGTGTGGCGACGTAATCACCCTCGGGCACAGGAAAAGACGAAAGCAAATCGACGAAAGTCAAGGCTTTAGGCGGCATGCGGACGAAGGCGGTCGTACTAAAGTTGTTCGGCAGTTCGGCACGAATATGCATGAATAGAGGAAATTCGAGGCAAAGGGTACCGACAGAACAGTCGATCAAAACTGAATACGCCGTGAGAAACTCGAGTCTGAGGATTAGGTCATGGGGACAATTGACCAGCACTGTACAAAGAACAGGAACGTGGCGGTTGGCGATACTTAAACGGGAAGTACACATACGGGAAGTACTCATTTAAGGGTGGTGAAGCGGTAAGGTCGGTCCGAGACGACGTCGCAGCCGTGTTAGGGAGCCGGGAGAGCTTTGGAATGACGCGGCGGGTTTTGGCGAGCTCAAAGCGTCGGCATTCCTTGACATTGGCGTCGATGGTGGACGCATTGTTGAATACCAACAAGTTGAACGCGTCGTCCGCGATCCCTTTGAGTACGTGGCCGACTTTGTCAACCTCAGCCATTTTGTCGTCGACTTTCCGGCAAAGAGCGAGCACGTCTTGTACGTACGAGAAATACGATTCAGTAGAAGACTGAACTCGGGTAGCAAGCTCTTTTCTAGCGGCCAGCCGCCGACCGGTGGGATTTCCAAAGAGGTCGGTGAGCTTCTCCTTGAAACCATCCCAGCTAGAGATGTCGTCCTCGTGTGTCCGGAACCAGACACGAGTAGTTCCGCCCAAGTAGAATAGGACATTCGCTAGCATAATGTTAGGCTCCCAGCGGTTCTTTCGGCTAACACGCTCATACAGGCTGAGCCAGTCCTCAACCTCGAAATTATCTTGGCCGGTATTGGTAACCGTAAAGTACGTTGTTGTCGGGGTCGCAGGAGTAGAAGCAGACGAGGCGTCGTCACCGGGAGCCATGGCGGAAAGCAGTACGGTACGGCCGCTGCGGAGCTCCGTGGCGAGAACGGGGAACGGCACCCTCAACCAAAATGTTACGCGAACGAAGGATTGAGAACTGGGGACTATTTACAAAGTATATTTACAAAGGATAACTGCAACACTGGCCAGTTCAGCCGACAGCTCGAGGACCAGAGAGCGTTCGTCGTCTTCGTCGGGGAGCCCGTGTGAATCGTCCACAAGAAACACGCAATATGCATGTATCAATATTGACGCTTAGAGATTCTCGAACCCTAATCAATCCCTTTAGCTTGACTTAATATTTGCCTTTAGTGTCCCTTTAACAAACTGCTCCCTGTGCTTTATTGAGCATCCTGCTTTCTTCATGGCATCAGGATTTACCATTGAACAAATCTTTGAAAGTTTGTTGGGGGGGGGGGGGGGGGGGGAGAAAACATCTATACCGGGCGCATGCCTATTTTCTTGAGATTGTGTGTGATTCTGTGCATGTAGGGCACCGCGGCGCACCTTTCTTTGTTTTTCTTTATCTACTGTCTGTCCTGATCACTACGCTTTAATTCTTTGAGCAAGCCACCAGCAACTGATACAAGCAGATGAAGCGGGCAGCGAGCCAGAACCAAGCGAGAAATATGAGCGAAAAAAAAAAACAGCTCTCTGCCAAATGAAAACATCATTTGAGGAACGAATTTCTTAAGACAAGACAAGCTTTTGACAAGCTTTGTGTGATTGGAGGTGTACAGGAGCAGCCGTTTACTGGCCCTAGGCTCAAGCAACCACCAAACATGTTCTTCAGTAAACTGAAACACTAAGTCAAGAAACTTACATCATTCCGGGGACCTCCTGTTGCACCATTTGTCCATTACGCATGCAGAATAAATCAAAACGTAATTGAGTGTTTCTCCGCCGTCCCTCAATGACCTTAATATAAAGCGTTAACAACAATGGAGACAGAGGACATCCTCGATTGCTTCAGTCCTTGGGCAATTTTCACCACTTTATTTAAATTTGGCCTTCCCATACAATTTCTACTCGATTGTCTCCATATATATTGCATCCTATGAGCGATCCTTTGAAACGGTGCGGTGGTTTGCGCCACCTAGCTTTTGTCATTATATTACCTAATATCCTACCTATATTAAAAAAAAGCAGGAAGCATTACAATCACCAAACTTCCTGGACCCCTATTGGGAACTTTGTTCTTGCACGCCTCTGTTGTTTGTCATTTCCCTGCTTTTCTTCCGCCAATCTTCCAATCGCCTCTTACTAATCTATATTGCGGACATGTTTGCTTTCCCCCTGCTCACGCAGAACATAAGGGCTTCAGGTATGCCAGAGGTGCCTAAATCGACCTCTGGGCAGATATCGTCCCATTATAATAAAACATGTTCCATCGTTTCCCAACCTTTACCGTAAAAAGCACATGTTTCTTATTCCTTGTGGCATCTCGCTTTATAAGTGTGTATTCTAAGGCATCCGGATCTCACTTCGAAAAGTAAAGAGATTCCCTTTGAGTTATCATACATTGTTTATTTCCTGATTTCGTGTTTTCCTCTTAAATATTTACTCATACCAGGTTTATTTTTCATTGCCGCCACCCATGTAATGTCTCAGCCTCTCTGACTTTACGCTTGACGTTCTTTGTTGCCGTGTTGCTCACCGTACCAGCCGCATATTTGCTGGTAAGCTTCCTAATTCTTTTCCTCCACTGTGATGCAATGTTTTTCCTGTACAAATACCTGAACACTCTCCCAGCCGATTTACGTTCTTCCATAATCCTCAATCTTTCTTCATAATCAATTTTACTGTGAGCTTCCCTCACTTTAAAACTTGTCCAGCCCATATCACCTTGCACAACTTCACTTGTAGTCTTCCCGTGAGCGCCCAATGCGAGGCGTCCTACTGACCTTTCGTTACCATCGAGTCCTGACTGTGCCCCTGACTTCCAACAAACAACCGCATTTCCAACTATAAGTCTTGGATCCATTACACCTTTCAACATACCCCGGAGCACCTCGTACCTACTGTATCCCCATAGCGCTCTTTGTTTCATTATGGCCCCATTTCTCTTCCCCTTTGCTGTTATTGATTTTTCCTGTGTTTCCAGAAATCCATCGCCTTCGCTTATTCATATAACAAGGTATTTATATTCTTTTACCCGAGGTATTTTCTGGCCCTGAATTGACACTGTCTGTTCACTGCGTTCATTGAATACCATATCACCTGAATTTCTAACACTAGATTTCAGACCTAAATTCTCGCCTTCCTGTGCACAGACATTAACCAGACGTTGCATATCACTTTGTTTGTTAGCTAGCGACACAATGCCGTCGGCATCAAACAAATCTGGATGCTGCTTCTCTAATACTGTAGCCGCCCGTTTGTATGAGAGATTAAACCCGATATTACTTTTTATATCGTCCTCTCCGTGGGGCTGCATGGCCGTTCTTAGTTGGTGGAGCTATTTGCCTGGTTAATTCCGATAACGAACGAGACTCTAGCCTATTAAATAGGTTCAGGGTTCCCAGCACCTTACAACCTTTTTAGAAGGACAAGCGGCTCCTAGCCGCACGAAACAGAGCAATAACAGGTCTGTGATGCCCTTAGATGACCGGGGCCGCACGCGCGCTACACTGAAGGAAGCAGCGTGTCTTTATCCCTGTCTGAAAAGACTGGGTAACCCGTGGAACTTCTTCCGTGATTGGGATAGGGGCTGGCAATTGTTCCCCTTGAACGAGGAATTCCCAGTAAGCCCGAGTCATAAGCTCGCGTTGATTACGCCCCTACCCTTTGTATACACCGCCCGTCGCTACTACCGATTGAATGATTTAGTGAGGTCTTCGGACCGATGTCCTGCGCGGCCTTTCGGTTGCGCCGGTCTGTTGGAAAGATGACCAAATTTGATCATTTGGAGGAAGTAAATGTCGCAACAATCATAAACAGCAGTGTACATCATAAACAGCAGTGGGGATAAAGGGCACGCCTGCCTCAGTCCCTTGTTCATATCAACTTTCTGCTAACTCCTCATCCCTTCCCATTCAACGAAGACGGTATTTTCTAGGTAAAGCTCTCTCAAAAGCTGTATAGAATCGCCACCCAAGCCTTCCCCTTCAAGAATATCCATCAAAATGTTGCCGTCTACGTTGGCATACGCTCCTGTAATGTCTAAAAAGGGCATATATAATACGCTCCTTTCTACTCTGGATATTTCAATAGACTAGGTAAGGAGAAATAATTTATAATCCAGGCGCCTACCTGTTCTCAAACCATTCTCAAGTTCTGCCAAAATGCCATTATTCTCTGCCCATGCTTGCAGCTTTTATTTACTCGCCTGCATTGCTAACTTGTATATTTCCAATGTAATGCTTAACGGTCTATGTGAGTGAATTCTATCTTTTCCTTTTTATACTGATGATTCAAACTCGTTCTACTTTGTCGTAGAACTACTTCTCGTTCTACTTTGTCCCCCCCCCCCCTCCCCTCTATGAGAACTGCGAGCGAAGAATGGTAAGGCTGTTATTCACTCGTTTCGCGAATAGCCCGGTTCTACTCATTCTCCGCCCCTTCTCCTTGCCTCCTCTCTACCATTCTGTCTACCTCTCTTCAGGACTTGCATGTTAACATAAGGGTAAGCGCTGCAGTTTCTGCAATGCTTTTTGCGGGGGTTCACAGATAAGTACAGCTGTCAAGAGGCTAATGTGACGACGCCTACGGAGCTCCAGAGGGCGCTATGCAAATGGGACGCGATGGAAAGGTCCAAACGAGTTTCTTGCGCCACTTTTCTTCTTTTGCAAGCTCTTTCCATGTATGTGGACGCTCTGAACCCCTCCCGACACGGCGTGCAAGACAACTACAGCATAAGTAGAAAAAGTCGAAGGAAGAAGGAAAAAAAGCTTCACTTTAAAAAAGTCGTCTTTATTTGTTGGCGTACAGTGGCGTGTCCTCGTGGCGTCAACGCGTCCTTTGCGAGGTCCGAGAGCTTCGAGAGCCAACTGGCCGACCTGCCCGCTAGACTATGCAATTCGCTACAGACCTACAGGACTGTTTTGTTAGCATGTTCATTATTGGCGCCCTTCACAGCTATACTGTGGAAGTACTTCCCTTTCACTACACTGCATTATTAAGTGAACTTGTTTTGGAATTATATTCTCTAATAATGTTGTATTCTTGCTATTATTGTCTTACGTATCCTAAACAGAGTACTCAGGCACCCTCTAATGAAAGGCTTCCAATTTGTGCCTCATTACGCCCGCCATTGTGAGGCTAGCAATTCCTCTAGCAATATCGCCGCCAGTGGCTTCACGCGCTCGCGTAGGCGGCGGCTGGGACTGGCACTCGAGAAGTTTAAGTATATAACCTCCTTGCACAAAACGACAGCATGGTTGCTAATATATTATTGGCTTGCATACGTTTGGCACGAGGCTCAAGACGGCACGCTGTCTTCTAGCGCGTTCTTATGTTTGCGTTCACGTCCCTGTCTTGAAGGGACGCGCATCGTGACATGCTGCAATGGTGCTTGCGTTGAGCGTATATAAGGCCAGAAACGCTGTTCTAAAATGTATGTTCTCTAACGTGTGCAGTAAACTTATCTTTATAGTATACCCGCTGTAACAAGAGTGACGAGTATGGCAACCGTAACCGCAAACGTCACGGTATGGTCGTAACTTGTCCCTATAGGGCAGTTGTAATCCACATACCCTGCCACTAAGGAATACGCGGCAAGGTATGGCCAATGAATAAGTAATTGCCAAAATTGGTTTTCAGGAAACGTTTATTACCAAGAACGGCGGGTGCTTATACTACAGCAAAGGACGAATGCTGGGCGGTGACTCCAATCACTTACTCGCCACATCACACATCTACACTGCAATTCAATCGGTTTCACAATCTCTCGCTTATATTCTCTCGACCCTAAACTGTGGCTTCACCTGCCACCCGGACTCTAGCTTTTCCTCTCTTTGTCCCCCGCTCCTTTCCCAATGTGCTGAGACGGGCTTCCACCGATGTTTGCTCCTCCTTTTTCTCCAATAAATGATGTCATTCATTCAATCATTCTTAACTTGCTGCAGAAAATAGCGTGTCTTCATTTCCATAACCACCCTGTCTATCACCTGGACTCTGCCATCGCAAAACAATGTTGCTGTGTTACAAGTGACTGGGCGTCGCATATAAAATTTTCTAGGAATGGCAAGCAGCGTGGCGTGCAATTATGGTGGGTGACAAGGCAGTATAAAGCACCTCCTCTGCCACTTCCACACTCAGCGCTCTGCTCCGTGAGCTACTATTAGCCGCTGCGACGAAGTACGAAATGAAAGAAACCAAGCTGGACTGGTCGCGGGCTGCTCTTTTCGAATTCGTGGTGCGGTGATTTAAAATATACATTTCTCATCTAAGCCTGAATGACAGCGATACAGGTGATGTGAGTCACGGTAGCTCGTTGGTTTGGACTAACGGCGCACTTCACGCAGCACTTTCGTCTTACGCCTGTTTTCGAACGGGAATGAAAGGCAGGAGGGTAACACGCCTTTCTGAAATGAAATATTCAGAATAATACTTTGTTTGACGGTTGGACATATGTCAAGGGCGTACGATACGAACCACCTTCAAGTCGGTATAAGATTGCAAAGGGGGAACTCAGATGAAACGTTGTCAAGCGGATAGGCTTTTAATTATCATAAGGATATCTTTATTGAAATTCCTTACCATGAGATGAAAGCCGACTAATAAGCATTTAAATTTTCTGTATTAAGACATCGTGTTAATATAAGGTTGCTGTCTTTTACAGCCTCCTAAATTAAGAAAGTAAGTTATGAAAAATAAATTGTGGTAAATGTGTAAACGCACGCGCCCAACAAAAGTCCTAGTCCATTTCCCAGTATTCACTCAATGAAGATGTAGCACGTCGATACTGTCAAGTTGTAGTGATGTGAAGAACAAAACACTTCCAAAAGAGTGAGTCACTAATATGACTCACTATAAGGTGAGCTTGCGCTGGATAAGAAAACACTCAAAGCACAACGGTGGCTGCGCGCAAAGTACTGCTTCCTCTAAATCTGATCTAGAGATCAAGGCATCGGTTCATCAGATTGGAATGGCCGTACATTGCAGCGCATTCGCGGGTCCTCAAATGCGATGGCGAATGTACGCCAGTATTCGCTTCACGCGCGCTATCTGATAAGGTAACGCTCTTTCGCTATTGAATCTGTGACAACATACTGGACATTCGAAACACATGTAGGCGCGTCTTGATCTAACCGATAACTTTGGAACAGTGGTTCGACGCTAAAGAAAGTTCACCCCCCCCCCTCCCAAATAAAAACAGGGCACAGTTGCTTTGAATATTAGCTCAAACATAGTGCTCGTGGTAAAAAGGGTCCCCAAGACTACATGGCGGCGCCGACACACCAAAAATTCAAGCGCTAAACACTTTCCAATTAATGGTATGTATCAAACAGAATTTCTTGGTTCCATGTAGCCCTATAGTCCAGGGGCCAGTTCCACCCCGGGTACTGTGTCGGAGCTCATATTTTATGTCTGCATTAATTGCCACAAAGTCACAGTATATTTTCTTTAGATATTAATGTTAGACAGCCAAAATATATGCAGGGAATCCCTCACCTGAATATTTCAGTACTTTTCGTTCTAACGTACATATCCGCGCTGATCCGTATGTTATAAAGTACTGAAAATTTATCCAATGCTTTCCGCCAGGTAACTGTTTTTCTTGCTGACGATGCCAGGAAACCGGGCCTGATGCCACCAACGCTCCGAAATCTAATCGGGAGCGGGCACAATCTTCTCGCACACCTTGTCTAATATACCGTAGCGAAGAGGTGCTTCTTGTATAATGTAGGAGAATTGGTTATAAATGCCAGAAGTGCACAGTTCGACACATGTGCTTAAGGTCGTGAAGTTGATTTGCGCCCAGATAACATGTCCAAGCCGTCACACTTCCTCTATAAAGCCGCGTTCAGACTACGTGCGCTACGTACGGATCGTTCGCACGGAACGTAAGCGTAAACGCAAAAAGCGCAACTATTTTGTTCACACTACTGTTGCATTGAGCGGAAAGTACGCAACAATCGCAACCAGCCTTGGCGTAAATGTTGGAGTACCCGCTACTTTTACGACAGGCACATATACGACTGTTACGACGCCGCCAATGCACGAAGCAGTTTCGGTTTGCATCTTCCGGTCACGGAGCTTCCGGCCTCCCCATATTCCGCGTTTTCATCCGGTAGCAGCGTTGACGTAGCAGTAATCCGACGTAGCAGCGTTGTTCTTTGCGTGTCTATGCGGTTTGACGCTGTTATTGTGCTGTGTGCTCGTGGCTGGTGATGATACTAGCTCCGGAAGCCTCTGCGTGACCGCCATCCCAGCCATCCGGCGTTGCAATGCTGTTTCTTGCTGCTGCTGCCGACGCCATCCGCGTTTTCCCGGGTTCACGCCGAACGCGCGCGATGTCCCTGAGTGCAGTGCGGTTTTCCGGCCTCATTGTGTTCTGTACATTGCCCGTGCCTAGTGATGATGTTAAGTGCGGAAGCTTCTTCGCTGTGCAGCGATGAACTACAAATTGAAGAAGTGCGACAGAGGCCGATACTCTATGGCCAGCGCCTGAAAACTTTGCGCTTGAAGAGCCTCGACCTGCGCTAACAGCCGCTTGCTGATCGGCGCCATGTTGAAAAATGCGAAACGCGGCTGTCCCAGAACGGTGATTGGCCAATCGTAAAAAACGTATCTTATCGAAAGGCTCAATGTGAACATAGGCGGTTGCTAGCTGCGCAAACAGTCCTTCCAGCAGTTGCGTAAATTGCAATAAATACGCCACTTATAGAGGATGCGACTGTAGTCTGAACGCGGCATAAGAATCCTGCAGCACTATCCATATGCCGGCTGCTTTTAACTGCGCCAATGAAAACTATTAAACCAATACAAGTATTGGTGACATCATTTTATAATTCGAGTGTTCAGATTGGTAACCTCTGGATTCGGAGCCAGTTGAGAAGTTGTGTGCGTAATTAACAAAGCTACGTTAATTAAGTTTTCTATATTTGATCTTAGCTGGCTAAACAAAATGAGGAGTTTGAAGCCCATCCTCGACATTATCCAGCCGAGCGCAGAAATTCTGATTAAACATGCTTCTGTAAGATTCATGCGAACAAAAATTTCCCGAGTAAACGCTCTTGGAAAGCGCAACTGACGCAGAAAAAGTACGTCTGTAGTCACAGAAACAACAACGCTTCAAGACGGGACACAATGGAGGAACCACATGCACACACTGCGCTAACAACTTGAAGCGCTGTTCTTTCTGTGATAATAAACTGTCAGTCAATCCTTGCAAATGTGTAAAGTCAACCTGACCGCACCCAGCCTTTTTTTATGCTGTCATAAATGTTCCTTGTGGCCAATCCGCTTTCGATTTTTATTCACGCTGTTTTTCGAAGGCAAGCAGTTCAAATTTTTATTGCCATATAGCAGTGAACGTGTGCCGTCGAAAGCTTGCTTGGTCGCAGAAGTGATGCATGACGCAATGATGGTGCAGATTTAGCGCGTCGCTGGCATCATACAATGCGCTGCCGCCGAGGGAAGGAAGATAACAAAAGTGAACAGCTCGGTAACTGCTCATGGAGCCATGCTGATGGTGACAGTGCCATCGTGACGAAATCGGGGGCGGTGCACATTGACGGCTGAGGCGTTATTGTTTTTTTCTTCTTTTTTTCACAGGGTAGCTCGGGCCCAACTCCGACGTGGCCTATTTAAACAGATGTAAAGCGCAGAAACGCTTTTCTAAGATCAGCCCTGGACCGATTTCGATGAAATTTCTTGCATTTGAGAGAGAAAGGTAAATTATAGTGACTGTTGGAAGCGGAATTTCTATATAGGGGCTGAATTTCCTTAAAAGAATTTTAAAAAATTCGAAAGTGCAAAAAGAAAATAGAAGCACAAGTTTACAAATAAATAGATCTGCATCAAGAACAGATATCGCGGTTCTGTAAACGGCATCCACTAGATCATTCAAGGCGGACAAATTCGATATGTCAATTACATTAATTCGTTACGTTGTGTACAAGGGTTCTGCAAAAGCTGTATTTCCATATTATAAAATTTTTGGAGATTCATGAGTAATATATCAATATTGTCCGTTTTACATTTACTGTTAGATATTATGCACAGAATTGTGATATCATTTTCACTGCCAAATAACAGAGTTGTAAACTTGGTAGTTTCGTTTTCTGAAAATAGCCATTTTTGTCAATTTTTAATAAACAAATGATGACCTAAATAAAAAATTCGAAACCAAAAGTCACTAGATTTTAATTTTGTTCTTTTAAATGCAACAAACCTCGTCAAATTCGGTGCAGTGGTTCCCGAGAAAAACGAATCTCCTTTTACATGTACTCAGGCGCACCCGAGCTAAAGCTTCCTCTTAAGGGCCACTTTCCCCACCATTGTGTCCGCGTGTAGAACAAAATCGCGAAGATAGTGCAATGCCAAGCCGCCAGGCGGCGTAGGTGCCGTTCGCCATTAAGGCGCCCACATACACAGCTTCGCTGGTCATACTTCTTCACAGAGTAGAAAGGAACTGTGTTTTCTTTTTTTGCATTTATTTCGCGTTTAGAAAGAGATAATGCTATAAATGCAATGTCATTCGTTCTTGTCTCGTATAATTAAATATAGGTTTAAATAAACTCTATATCCGATTCTCCCCAAGAGTAGGTGTAAGTGGGCTCGCTAGCTCAAACACACGCACACGCACACAGATATGACACATCTTCACCCGCATTCACATTCACACGCGCCCACGCATGCACGCACACGGAACTGCACGCACACACAAACACGCGTATGCTCGCACACGCATACACGCACTCGTGCGAATGCATATTAAAATACGGAGACACAAACGCGCGCGCACACGCAACTGCAAGTGCACATGCACGCACGTTCAAGGCTTGCACACGCATACGCACTCCCTCTCCTTCCCTGTTGCCTCACAAGATCGTGTACGTGCAAACAAACTGAATGATGCTCGCTCCGCAATTACCGTTCAAAACTCCAGCGGTAACAAATAGCTTTATGGTTTACATTTCGCGCTTCTTCAAGTCAGACTGCCCTCTGCTGAGAGGGTGCAAAACCGTTTGCTCCTGTCGTGTGACATAACCGCCCATCCCCGACGAAAACACTGCTTTAACGGAAGCAAAAATAGACAATATAATATTTGAAGAGCACTCCTGAAAAAACCAAAACTGAAACGAAATCATGAGTTTTGTGTTTGAGCCATCTGGTGGGAGACTGTCGAACTGAGTCCTATGTGGCGTTAAAATATCGAATCACGCAGCACCGCATCGAACCGCAGCCAGCATGACGCGGAATGATAGGTGCGAGCGATTAAGCGACTCGGCCACGACTTCAAACGCTTCAGCAAGTGATACGCTCGGGTTTTTATAAATACCACGGGAACTTCCACGACTGTGTTTCAAAAATCGCTTTTGGGAACAGTGTAACGCCATGTGTAGAGAGTCGAGATAAGCATCAATCGAAAACTGAGTCTCCGGATTACATACGCTGCAGTGACGTTAACGATACACGCCGTAATTTTATCACAGGTGCCGGTTTTGTCTCGGAAATCAAGCACAAATTTTCGTCGTTTGCATAGGCTGCCATTGCTGAATCTTTAACCGCTCTGGGAACAGAATTCTTGCTTACCACAGCGTGATCAATGCATTTGTATCGTGTGGATCGTCTTCCTGAACATGTCTGTCACCTGCCTTTTCCAATAATCGACCTGCAGCTTTCGTTATTCGCAAAAAAACCTGCTCGTTCCATTGAAAACACGCTAGCATCGTGCCGGGGCGAGTATTTCCAATTGCTAGTAGGTACAACGGGACGTGGCACTTGCGGAGATGACGGACGTTTACGTGCATGCCCGAGTAAGAGCGGGTGCGAGAGAGGAAATGTGGGGCCTTTTGCTCCTTGAAAATATGACTCTGCCTAGGTACAACGGAGGAGTTTCTTGGCGTGCGTTGTATGCGCTTGTCCCTAGGCGTGCCGGCAGAAGTCGCGGGGTGCGGTAATGCTGAACGTAGCGTCGCTAATTAGCGGCTTGACGCAATTATATTTATTCAAACATGTTTTTACTAATGAAAACAACGTGTCATTATTTCGCGTTATTGGCGGCGCCTCCAGGACACCAAGGCGGCAACGGGGACATCAAAGCTACCGCAGAGGCCTGCGCGTGCCAGGGGAGTATAAGATCGGATGTCCGCTATCGCGGACAGCCAATTTTTTATGCGAACATACCCTGGAATGCTTCGGTCTCCGCGGCCTCAACCCACGGGCCGCCCTGCTTCCAGCTTTGATCCCCCCGCTACCACTTGGGTGCCCCGGAGATCCTGCGCCGCCTGCTTTAATATAACCTCAGGTGTTCTCCTGGGGCCTCCGTTTACCGGTTACGTGTGCCCTCCTGGAACAGTGCTTGTAAAAAAAACGATCTGTCGTCGCGACGAAAAAAGCGACCCGCGACTTATACAACACCAGTCAGAACATTGCCCCTTCAGACAAAGCGATCACCAAGCGGTGTCCGCGCCCACTGCCTCACCGCGCAGGCAGCCAGGGGCGGAGCGCTCAACCGCACTCCGGAATGCCGGCATGTCTAGGGGACAAACGAATAGAACGCGCGCTAAGAAACCTCCTCCGTAGTGCCAAGGCTGCGTCATATATTCAAGGAGAAAAAGCCCCCAGATTTTCTCTCTCGCGCCCACTCTTAATGGCGCCTGCGCAGAAAGGTCGAGCGCCGTCCAAAGCGCCACGCCCTGCTGTACCTACTAGCAATTGTAAAAAAGCTGCCGGGGCCGCTTAGGGGCTAGTTGGTACGTGTCCAGAAAAGCGGGATATGGTCACCACCGCCACCGCTTATCGGAACACTGCTCCGTCGCGCCTGCTTTAAGTTTTTTTTTATCTTTTATGTTTTCTTTCCCTTTTCTTTTCTTTTTTTTTACCTGACGGTGACGCGACGGAACGTGCGACGGCTTTGTGAATGAGGCTTAAAATTGTACCCTGGAGGCTACCGCGCGTCGTAGGTATATACTACGCAACTGTGAGTGCTTATATGGCGAAACTGTGTCGTTACAGCTCTGGCGGCATCACGTTCTTGCGTCCATAGGCATGTTCAACAGTGAGCGCCTCTACATGTCGCGCCACCTAGCAGCGGCGGTGAGCAGCCGCGAGTACTATAGGCCCTCACCGCTATTTCACCATTGCCCCTGGTGCGCTCAGGCCCACCTTAAAGCCTGCTTTTTCAATATTCCAATGGATTCACTGCGGCCTCTTGGCAGCTCCTTCGTAAGAAGTGTGAACAAAATAACAAGCGCAGATGCTGCTGCGTTAAGGATTGTCACAACCGCGAAGGGGATGCCTTCATCAAATTCTATGGCTTCCCTTCAAAACCGGGGGGAGCAACCCGGCGGCTGAAGTGGATCGTCGGGGCTTGTGTCGCTCTTGCGAATTTCTGTTAAACGAACTAAGGCTTAAATGCAAAAAGAAGGAAAAAACAGCGGCGGCATTCGTAAGAACGCACAATAAAGCGACAACTGCATAAAAACGCGTGAACTGATTCCCGCTGTTGTAAATTCGTTTAGATAGTTGTTTAGCTCGTCTCGCTCCAAAACAAACGCGTAGCTAGTGGTTGTTACGTGTCAAATCTAGCTTTGTGTGCGCTCCGTGCTGGAGCTTTGTACGCACTGTGCTTTTTGTTGTGGATTTATAAGCGAACTTGCAGCTTCTTTCTGCGCCAAGATCAAGACATGACTGCTGGAATTGGGCTCATTCGTGCCGATGTTTTCTCGCGCTTAGAACAACAGAACTAAGTAAGGTTGTAGTACACCGCAGCACACGTCGAATATTCGCAAATTATCATTTCTCTCGCGCACACTAGCGCACATTTGTTCAGTCTTCACATTGTTTAGTCTCAGCTGATTGCTGTCTATTATGTTTCAGCGGTGGTGACATCTCACATTCGAGCCCAAACGACAATACCAGAAGATGCTGGAGGCACTTTGTCAACGGAGAAAAAGGCGCTTACCTGTGAATTCGCCAAAACCTGTACAGTTGTGTAGTGCAAGGCACGCTCCAAGCAATGAAGCTACAAATGACAGTTGAAAAACGTCCACGGCCGTACTTGCTCACTTAAGTGGCATAAAATAATGATTTGTTAACTATCTTTATATGCTACTTACATATGGAGCAGAGACTTGGAGACTGACAAAGAAGCTTGAGAATAAGTTAAGGACCGCGCAAAGAGCGATGGAACAAAGAATGCTAGGCATAACGTTAAGTGACAGAAAGAGAGCGCTTTGGATCAGAGAGCAAACGGGTATAGCCGATATTCTAATCGACATTAAGAGAAAAAATGGAGCTGGGCAGGCCATTTAATGCGCAGGTTAGATAACAATTGGACCATTAGGGTTACAGAATGGGTACCAAGAGAAGGGAAGCGCAGTCGAGGACGGCAGAAGACTAGGTGAGGCGATGAAATGAGGAAATTCGGTGGCGCTAGTTGGAATCGGTTGGCGCAGGACAGGGGTAATTGGAGATCGCAGGGAGAAGCCTTCGTCCTGCAGTGGAGATAAAATAGGCTGCTGCTGATGATGATGATGAACTTTGCGTTCAATGTCGTAAGCATGCTTGCATTGTTGTGACAAACACTTCGCGACCTGCGGTGGTTGCTTAATGTCTATGGTGTTGGGCTGCTAAGCACGAAGTCGCGGGATCAAATCCCTGCCATGGCGGTCGCATTTCGATATGAAAACACCCGTGAACCTAGATTTAGGTCCACGTTAAATATCCACAGGTGGTCCAAATTACTCCGGAGTCCCCCACTACGGCGTGTCTTACAATCATATCGTGGTTCTGGCACCTAAAACCCCATTATTTAATGTAAGCACTTCTCTGCGATGTCCATGCTGTTTACTTCTTTGACACAATATGCGTGGTTATAGTCGTAAATCTGACGTCCTCTCTCAAGCGTCGGTGGTCCGAAATGGGCCTCGATGTGTTCGACTGCCTTAAAACCGCAATTTAGAACGACTGACACGTTTCAAACGAGCGTCGCAAAAGTATGCCTCCGTAGAAGTGGCCGCCTCGGTGTTTCGCGGAACTGACACGGTGGCACTGACGGCTGAGCCGATCGCTGCGCCGGTTGACCATTGCAGGTACCTAATACGTGTTTTCATTTTGGGATACATCGGCTGGCTCCAACAATCTCTCTCGTGTGGCACATTGCATACGGAGCGAACTTTATCGCGACTGCCTCTCTAATCGGGAGATCACGAGAGGAAGCGCGTGGGTGACGCGTGGACGCGATTACAGCCCGGGATGCATGGAGCGGAAAACCGGCGTCCAAGCGACGAGATTCGCTCGGCGGCGAACGCTCGCCCCTCAGCGTCCAAAAATTTGACTCCCGCCGGCTACCCAGTCCGATCGAAAAAACTTCGCCCGGCGAAAATCGCTGTCGGGAGTGGCGGAAGTGGCGCTCACCAGGCATCGCGACGATCGATCTCCCTCGACTTCCGGCAGCTGGCTGGTATTTGTGTATTTTTTCTTTTCCATCGGAGCGTCCGTCGTGCGGCCGCGCTGAAGCGACGGAATGCAGGCGTTTGGGCTAGTTTGGCCGCGAACGTTCCGGCTCTCTGCGCGTAAAAGGGTCATTACAGCCGAATATTGAATGGTTGAGAGTATGAAAATAACACTACAAATTTCTGTAAACTTATTTTTCGTCGATAAACTTAAGTGAGGTGCTCACGCAACAGATAGTAATTGTAAGTGCGGTGCAATTTTCTTATCAACCCGATGAAAGGTTGCATGGCGGAAAATAGTGTATGCATTGTACTGCTTTTCTTATTATTGCCGTTTTGTATGTGTGATGCCGCCCGTATGGGTTCGGGTATAGGGGACGAAACGGTTCCTCGGTCGCGGCACCCGATTCTGTTCTTTTTGTTTTTTTCGCTGTCGGCACGTGTGCTCGTATATTTTGCTTTTGTGCTTCTTCGGTCAGAAACCACCCCTGCTCTACTACAACACGCCCCTTCTGCTCGAGTGCCTTGAGGGAAAAGAGCGACTGCAGATTATAGTTAGAAGCCGACCATGCCTGATCTTCTGGCTGTTTGCATCTCTGTGGGCCCAGGTGGCGCACGGAATGCCAGGCGCATCGAGAACGAGATCCGTAGAGACGCCCATTTCTTGCCAAATATAGATAATTCTATTCTCTCCGGCTGCAGTGCGAAACACTTGTTGTTGGAGGAGGCTTTCAAGCGGGAACTGAAACTGAAGTAAATATGAATAACCACAATGTGTTTTTCCACAAAGTAAGCTAACGTCGCTGTTGGAGAACCATAAAACCTTCTGGAACGCCTGCGCTCGTGGTGCCACCGCTCAACGTAGGCGGACAGCGTAAAGCCAGCCCGCTAATATGCTTACAGCTCAATGAAATGGGCGGAAATCGTTTGTAAGCGCCTCTATGAAACTTTTTTCCAAGTTGTTTAGTCATTAA
Organism: Dermacentor andersoni; assembly: GCF_023375885.2. Taxonomy (NCBI): domain Eukaryota; kingdom Metazoa; phylum Arthropoda; class Arachnida; order Ixodida; family Ixodidae; genus Dermacentor; species Dermacentor andersoni. The sequence continues at coordinate 215,638,243 of NC_092814.1, read as the reverse complement.
CAACAAACAATACAGTAATAAGCCTATTTACTACTTTTTCTTATCCAAAAAGGCATTCCTAGAGTCTGGCAACACTAACACATACACGGCGAGCGCGCGGCGGCGTCCGCATCTTTTTTTTTTTTTTTTTTTGCTGAATGTAAGCGATGCCAGCGAACCATTGGCGCCGTCCCGCCACGTCTATTCATGCCAGACGAAGTTCGCCATGGAAGTTCACTCCATGTCATCTTCATCATCATCAGCCTGGTTACGCCCACTGCAGGGCAAAGGCCTCTCCCATACTTCTCCAACTACCCCGGTCATGTACAAATTGTGGCCATGTTGTCCCTGCAAACTTCTTAATCTCATCCGCCCACCTAACTTTCTGCCGCCCCTTGCTACGCTTCCCTTCCCTTGGAATCCAGTCCGTAACCCTTAATGACCATCGGTTATCTTCCCTCCTCATTACATGTCCTGCCCATGCCCATTTCTTTTCCTTGATTTCAACTAAGATCTCAATAACCCGCGTTTGTTCCCTCACCCAATCTGCTCTTTTCTTATCCCTTAAGGTTACACCCATCATTCTTCTTTCCATAGCTCGTTGCGTAGTCCTCAATTTAAGTAGAACCATTTTCGTAAGCCTCCAGGTACGGGAGTACTGGTAAGACAGCTGTTATACACTTTCCTCTTGAGGGATAATGGCAACCTGCTGTTCATGATCTGAGAATGCCTGCCAAACGCACCCCAGCCCATTCTTATTCTACTGATTATCTCAGTCTCATGATCTGGATCCGCTGTCACAACCTGCACTAAGTAGATGTACTCCCTTACCACTTCCAGTGCCTGGCTACCTATCGTAAACTGCTGTTCTCTTTTGAGACTGTTAAACATTACTTTAGTTTTCTGCAGATTAAATTTTAGACCCACCCTTCTGGTTTGCCTCTCCAGGTCATTGAGCGTGCATTGCAATTGGTCCCCTTTGTTACTAAGCAAGGCAATATCATCAGCTAATGGCAAGTTACTAAGGTATTCTCCATTAACTCTTATCCCCAATTCTTCCCAATCCAGGTCTCTGAATACCTCCTGTAAACACGCTTTAAATAGCATTGGAGAGATCGTGTCTCCCTGCCTGACGCCTTTCTTTATTGGGATTTTGTTGCTTTCTTTATGGAGGACTACGGTGGCTGTGGAGCCGCTATAGATATCTTTCAGTATTTTTACATATGGCTCGTCTACACCCTGATTCCGTAATGCCTCCATGACTGCTGAGGTTTCGACAGAATCAAACGCTTTCTCGTAATCAATGAAAGCATATATAAGGGCTGGTTATATTCCGCACATTTCTCTATCACCTTATTGATAGTGTGAATGTGGTCTGTTGTTGAGTAGCCTTTACGGAATCTTTCCGGGTGCTTTGGTTGACAGAAGTCTAAGGCGTTCCTGATTCTATTTGCGATTACCTTAGTAAATAGTTTGTAGGCAACGGACAGTAAGCTGATCGGTCTATAATTTTTCAACTCTTTGGCGTCGCCTTTCTTATGGATTGGGATTATTTTAGCATTCTTCCAAGATTCCGGTACGCTCGAGGTCATGAGGCATTGCGTATAAAGGGTGGCCAGTTTTTCTAGAACAATCTTCCCACCATCCTTCAACAAATCTGCTGTTACCTGATCCTCCCCAGCTGCCTTCCCCCTTTGCATAGCTCCCAAGGCTTTCTTTACTTCTTCTGACGTCACTAGTGGGATTCCTCTAGACTTTTCTCTCTTCCATTATCGTCGTGGGTGGCAGTGGTACTGTATACATCTCTGTATAAATCCTCAGCCACTTGAACTATCTCATCCATATTAGTAATGATATTGCCGGCTTGTCTCTTAACGCATACATCTGATTCTTGCCTATTCCTAGTTTCTTCTTCACTGCTTTTAGGCTTCCTCCGTTCCTGAAAGCATGTTCAATTCTATCCATATTATACTTCCTTATGTCAGCTGTCTTACGCTTGTTGATTAACTTCGAAAGTTCTGCCAGTTCTATTCTAGCTGTAGGGTTAGAGGCTTTCATACATTGGCGTTTCTTGATCAGATCTTTCGTCTCCTGCGATAGCTTACTGGTATCCTGTCTAACAGAGTTACCGCCGACTTCTATTGCACACTCCTTAATGATGCCCACAAGATTGTCGTTCATTGCTTCAACACTAAGGTCCTCTTCCTGAGTTAAAGCCGAATACCTGTTCTGTAGCTTGATCTGGAATTCCTCTATTTTCCCTCTTACCGCTAACTCATTGATCGGCTTCTTATGTACCAGTTTCTTCCGTTCCCTCCTGAGGTCTAGGCTAATTCGAGTTCTTACCATCCTGTGGTCACTGCAGCGCACCTTGCCGAGCACGTCCACATCTTGTATGATGCCAGGGTTAGCGCAGAGTACAAAGTCTACTTCATTTCTAGTCTTGCCATTCGGGCTCCTCCACGTCCACTTTCGGCTATCCCGCTTGCGGAAGAAGGTATTCATTATCCGCATATTATTCTGTTCTGCAAACTCTACTAATAATTCTCCTCTGCTATTCCTAGAGCCTATGCCATATTCGCCCACTGACTTGTCTCCAGCCTGCTTCCTGCCTACCCTGGCATTGAAGTCGCCCATCAGTATGGTATATTTTGTTTTGGCTTTACACATCGCCGATTCCACGTCTTCATAGAAACTTTGGACTTCCTGGTTATCATCACTCCATCTATACCAGGCTTAACAACAGCCGCCGCAGACAGACGTCCGCTCATGCAGCGCTTTGTTTCCATATTTGGTATCGGTGGCGTCATCGGTGAACAGACGCCATGCACTACTCACGCAATCGCCACCGAAGAGCCCATCTTATGGGGGCACTAGGCTTTTTTTCTCACGCTTTAGCCATACCCTCCTCCTCCGCATTGCTCATAGCGCTCTCTTCGCTATCGCAGTCTTCCATTTCCCGCTGCACTCCGCGTTCGTTTTTTCATACTTCGCTGTGCTCGTTGGCTCGGTTACGAGGGACGCCGACGCTCGCCGCAAGAACGGGCGCATAAAAGCTGCTCTCTGAAATGCACACTAAAAAAGCATAGATCAGTGATCCTGCCTCACGAGTGAACGAAGTTCCACTGGACAATGAGCGTTTGAGCACATTGCGATGCGTCTTCCGCTGCTTTGACATGCGGTCCGGAACAGCCACATGTTCATGTTCCAGGGCAACTGTACGCAAAGACAATAGGGTGTTTCAGTGAGATTGCGAAACTACCTTGCTACTAATAACCGTGTTGAAAACCGCGTGGACAAATAAGGCGACCATGCCGATAATCGTCAAGAAGTAGGAAAAGCTGGAAGCATGACAAAGCTACTGATGCTGAACGTTTGGGGAGCATGCATTAAAAAATTGCTACAAAAATTTTGCAACTGCTTCCTCAGAATTTAATAAGGAGCGAGCAGGCAACCTCCATCAGCGTGTCTCAATTAAATTGAGATGCTGTTGTCGTAGCCAAGGCCTTTGAAACTTCCAGCAAGGCTTACAAAAATGTTCACATGTCCAATATATTCGCGGCTCATATTGGCGGCGCAAACATCTGGCAAGCAAAAAGATCGGCGGATCTCACGCATATCTCGGAATCGGTGATAAGCGGTGCTTTGCTTTCTTTGATGTTGGCGGCATACAGACAGCGGCACATTGCCGGCGTCCCAAGTTGCTGTCTACTCATCAAGACAGCAACAGCCTATTGGAGCTGTCAGGTCCAGCGGGTGTTTCTACGATGGTGTTAAGCAATATTTAAACATAGGCGTTTTGAAATAAAAATGCCGCTCCCTTCGGAGACATGCCGTCAGTGGCGACGACCACAGGATGACGGGTGATACGAGGTAATTAGTTGATAATTAAAAAAAATCTATAATGAACTTCTAAACTTTTAGTTTCAGCGAGTTCCTCGTAATTGGGAAATCGAAGCGAGCTCTCCGTGCTAGCCATAGCAACTTTTGGGTGTTAAAAAATGCGGTTGGGAAATTGAAGCGAGCTCTCCGTGCAAGCCATAGCAACCTTTGAGTGTTAAAAAATGCGGTTTCCGGCGGAACTGCGGCATGACAAATTTCGACTATCGTAGAGCGCGAAACAGAAGCTGGGAGGCTGCAGCGAGCGCAAAGCCGCTTCCCTCGAGGCGACGTTCTGCTTAATTGCCCCACCCAGGAGCACGCGGCCTGAGCGCTGCCGCAGCGCGGAGCCCAGAACCATTTTTAATTAAGAAAACGCACGATTCATAAAGAGAAAATTTCGAGGTAATAAACTTACGCACGGGTTTTCAAATCAACATTGCAATGTCAAGGTATTATAGAATAAACAACCGAACACGAATTTCACATAACTACTTCCTCTGTACGGCACTGCCATTGTCTTTGTCAAGTTTCGTTACGTAAGTCCTTACGCGCTCCTTGTTTATTTATTTCGCCTAGGAATGAAGACATGCGTTATTTCTCTCACTCAGAACTTCTTCAGCTTCCCTTTCCATGACAACATCTCCAGGTGTCGACGGCGACAAGTCGCGCCCCTCCTAGCGCTTACGAACTGTTCGCTCCGCGCACTCTGTGCCCTACTGCTTGACTGAGCGTAATGCCGGCGTCGTGACTTTGGTTTCCTTCGATAGACCCCTCACCTCCGTGCTTCCCCCTTGTATGCTGGCTTGTGTGCTGGCTGTTTACAAGGTGAAGCCCGACATGCGAGACATGAAGTTTTCCATCTATGGCTTTCTATCTCCTGCTCCTCTACGCTTGTCTTCGTAATTATACCCACCTTTTTTTTTTTTTTGGCCGTCTCCTTGCAGGCATCTTAATGCTCTCGCGTTTCGTCGAGCTTTAACGGTAAAAAAATAGTGCGGAGCATTTCTTCGCTACGTTATGAGCGGGCAAAGAACGGTACAAAATTGGGGGGAACCTTGAGGAAAACGAAAATTAACTCAATAATGGCACACGCATAAGTATCATCACTTGCTCATCTAAATCTGAGCAATGCTTTGAACCTCGGCCTTTCTCGTTGTAAAAAAAAAAATTGTACTTTAGAATTACCGTGTGAAACGCAACGCTGAAGGGTAGATACCTGGCGATAGGACTTAATAAATTGCAGTTGAGAATAAAGTTGTAATGCGCCATGTAAAGTTTCAGTGTCGTCACATCTGCACTGATTTTGATTTTCTTTTTAAGGGGAGGGGCGGCGGGAGTGGCTCTAGAATAAAAAGTTCTTCGAGATATGGGGCTCAATACTTCTACATATGTATGTGCTTATTCTGAGTATGCACTTCATTTTTGTTTATCTCCTCTGATTCTAATTTTATGTGAGCTTCCTTTAAATAATTTTTGCAAAGATTTTCAAAATATTTGTTCCTTAGATTTCACTAAACAGAGTATCAATGGATTCTATATGATTCAAGGAATGCTGTCAGACTAATCTTATTGCACTGCCTTACCTATAACAAAATCTGCGAGACTTCAAAGTTAAGCACCGGAAGAGCGCTCTTTCCAGCTTCAACTCCAAATCCTCGTAACTCGCTTTCTAGGTAAGGCAGAGCAATATGGTTGATCTTAAGGCATTTCTTTAATTATACACAAGCCATTGATACTCTATTTAGCGACATCTAAGGAGCAGATATTTTGCAAATCTATGCACAAAATAATTAAAGGGCGCTTGCATAAGATTAGATTCAAAGGAGATCAACAAAAATGAACCTCTTAATGGAAATAAGCACATAACATTACATATATCGATTAACTTCCAGCACCCTACCTCGAAGAATAACGAATCTAAATTTTTTGGTCAGAGGCCTACACCTCCCCTTAATGGCGGTAACTGTTTAAGTCGACGTAGGGTAGCGCTGGCCAATTCGAATTTGTTTGTATTCAACTTTACCGATCCAGTATTCCGTTTGTTAGATGAATTACACCAAACCCATGTCGCCACCAATTCAACGGATTCGGCTTCCTAGTCAACCGAATACAACTTCATCAAAACATACTTTTTCGTTAGCAAGCTGGGCGTTCTAACCTCTGCACCACGGCATTTTCGTTCAAGTGTCAGATTATAGGGCTCATTCCAGGATTTATTTTAAAAGTAAAGTGACGTCTATGTTGGAACTGGCAACCATCATGAACTGCCGAACGACGGCGTCGGTGCGTGGAAACGCAGCGTGAATGTCGAGTGTCGGGGACCATCTAACGTCAGTTTCATCTAAACAGTGCGGCTGAAACTGAACGGCTGTTGTACAGTTGTGTGATTGTGCAACCTGACCTTTTAATATGCAACCCCGCATTATACGCTCTCTCACTGTGCAATCAGATTTCTCCATTTCATTATAGTATGATTGCCCACTCTCTTCATTCAAGCAGAATTCGCGCTCTCGTGCTGGGCAACTGCATTTGGTGATTTATGTTGTAGAGCTAGAATTCGATTTCGCGTTGTATTTCACACCCCGGTAGCGCCCGCCATTACACACCTCGTTAACGTCTTATGCGCAAAGAGGAGTCTTCGGTTCTGTTTTTTGTTTTTCTCTTTTTAAGGAATCACGCACCTCCTGCCTGCGAGAATACCTTTGGAGGACGTCTAGACCAGGGCTTAAACGCGACAAAGGCCTGCTGAATATGAGAGACAGCCTGTATATGTTCTTTCGAAAGAGAGATAATTAATTTGAGGAAAAAAGGTGCGCCTCAAGTGTCGTGCTACTCTGCAGAGAGCGTTGACGAAGGAGATAGGAGTAATATGAGGGTAGGCAATAAGGACAGACAGCAGGACAACATCGTCAGACATCATTGCCAGGAAGACTGATACTTAACAGTCAGAGATGCAAATTTATTTGGCTCTTCGATCGGGCAATAACTCCAGCTGATTTTGGTGAGATGGTAAGCACAACTTGAAAGTTATAGAACCTCGCCGGCCTCAGGTCCCTTCGGCATCGACACCGAGCACGAGTTAGTGTACAAGGTTCGTCTCAAAACTTTGTGCAGTACGTTTAAAAAATCATTTCAGACTTTTAGAGACATAAATGTTGTCACCTTCAAGATACTCCCCATTATACACAATACATTGGTTCTGCCCCTTCTTCAATTGCTGGAAGTACACTTGGAAGTTCTCTTCTATTAAAGGCTTAAGCAGCGATGTCGTTTCCTTTTGAATTGTCATCACATCCCCGAACTTCCACCCCCGGAGCCCCAGTTTGCGTTTGGGGAACAAAAACATAGACCCAGGGTGCAAAATTTGATCAGTAGGGAAGCTGTTCCGGCACGGTCATGGAATTTTTGCAAAAACTAACGCACTATGAATGCAAAATGCTGGTGTAGATGCTGGTCATGGTGTAAATTCTAGCGCGACTCTTTTTATACATTTAGTCGCAGTCAGCACACACGATCTTTCAGTCGCTTCACGACCTCCGCGTAGAAATCTGCATGGAAACTTTGACCTTCAGGACAAATTCATGATGCCCAATTCCATGTCAGCCAGTTCGTTCTTCTGCGCTTTTCTTTTTACCTTGGCTGATGTTTTCTTTTCCATTCCTTGCTCTGCGACCTCAGCTCAATGTTGTTTTGATAAATCCAAGCTTTGTCGCCGGTGACGACCATCTGCAAGAATTCATCGCCGTCGTTTGAAGTTTTCCAATCAATGCAACATCTTTTTTGGCGGAACTTCGGCTCTGGAGTAAGCAGTTTGGGCACCATCTTGGTGAAAACCTCTTTAATTTCCAAATTTTCAGTCACAATCCTGTCAACTGACGAGTTTCCCAAACGAAGTGCCTCTCTTATCATTCTAACAGTCACGCGGCAGTCACTGAGCATATGAGGGCGCACGCGCTTGATGTTTTCATCTTCGCAGGACATGCAAGGGCGTTCTGGTGATGGGCATCATCTTTGGGGTCGTCACGTCCTTCCCGAAAACGCTGGACCTACTTGAACATAATTCTTCCCTTTAGGTCTTTTTTTCATTGTCCGTTTGGAACATTCTAATGAATTTATGCGCTATTCTTGCCAGATTTCACAATAGATATGACACTGATCCTTTGTTCCGTCTGTTAGTCCATCTACATTTTGACGAAGATTGAAAATGTGTTGGAGATAAAGGCACTCATAAAATTCTGTCTTGTCATACAGCAGTCCAGCTCGTACTAGAGGTCAACCGTGTCCTATCCAATAGAGGAAGCGAGCGGGTGCCACCGCTACACTGTCCCACGTTTTTGCTGACTCATTGCATGAACGTTTGGAACAGATCTCGTAACCGAAAATTTGGTAAGCAAAACTGAACATAATCATCACCTACGACTTCATGCGACGTATTGACATGAAGTGCTTGCTGCACAATTGGAAAATTTACTTGCTTGTGTGCTTGACAGATTGTGCATCACAGGAAAACTCCGGGTGACGAAGATCAAGAAGAGCATATCGCACCCGTTTTGACATGAAGTGCTTGCTGCACAATTGGAAAATTTTACTTGCTTGTGTGCTTGACAGATTGTGCATCACAGGAAAACTCCGGGTGACGAAGATCAAGAAGAGCATATCGCACCCGTTTTGTAATCTCAGTAGAGACTAATTTAACACCAGTAATAAACAGGTCTTGGGACGTTAATGGCCCTTTCGAAATCTCGCATTCGCAAGCGAGGGTTCAGCTCGGTTTTGAGCTGCAGTAACTTTCAGCTAGCTCTTTCGCTTTTATCTTGTAACACAAATGACGGGGCCACTCTACAATGCACTTCCTTCTTGTCTCTGTCTCTCTCTCTCTCTACTCTATTATGGCGAAGAAGAAGCAGCGCAAACAAACGACAACTTCAGGACCCAAGGTACAGCTCACGTGAATACCTCACTGCAGGCTAGTGTTGCCACTGTGTCCCCTCGGTTTCCTTCGCGCGCTAAATATATGGACCTTTATTGTGAGCTTTGCCATCTATATACTTTTGAAGTATTTTTTAAATACTTCCTTTCTATGTGTGACCACAGTCACTAATTATCGCTCCCTCCCGCCAAAGAAATAGCAGTTGGCATTGTTGAAAAGCTTCACCTAATTTGTTTAGGCAAGGATGCATTTATACCATAAAAACGAAGAAATCACCGCTACAAGAAAATGATATTCAATGACAACGCGAGAAATGAAGTGTTTTTCTGCACTGAACACGCTGTGAACTTGATCGAGCATATAAAAATGACTTCTACAATACAACAGTGAAGATTATGCCCAATCAACTGAAGCTATTGTTGCTTAATGACCGGAAATTCTTTTACTGATAACATCGCAGCCCGAAACGAGGTGGCAAATGAGTAGGGAGAGAGAAAGTTTAATGATAAGAAAAGCATAGTTTATCGACCTGAGACAAATTCCTGCAGCCACCTTTCGAGGAAAGAAGAGGGAACGAAACAGAAACAGGATGAGTGACGATGACTAAGAGGGAAGAGGCATATCACGTAACGGGCAAGGCTGCACATAGGCTACAGTTGAAACACGTAGTTTAAAAAAAATCAAGCCAGGCATGGATTGCGTGGAAACTAGATTCGCAGTCACGCCACTATGTCGAGAAGGGATAAAGTAGTTGCCTCTGTCGATCTTCCACGCTTTAAGGCAATCAGTACATGGCCTAAAGATATATGCGCATGGCACAACTCACAGTCTGAAGGCACAATGCATCGCATGAAGTGGATGTAACGACGCGCAATTAACACTATCCGCCTGAGCCTGTGCAGAAGACTGGCACTGCCGCGCTTAATTTTTGGTGGTAACCTAGTGGCGGACATGTTAAATCTCTGGAAGCGTCTGTATTCTAGATGGTCCCAAGGCTTCTCTGTCAATGTTCTTGTTAACTTTCCTACCTTTCCGCTCCTTGCGTTCTCTACCCCTCTTTGTAAAAGCCCAGAGGGAAGACAATTGACGTCCACTCTGTGGGGTCTTCGGGTCTCACAGGAGTACCGACCACCGCGGGTTCTAGCTTAGCGAGCCACAGAGCCGCGTCAGCCGTCAGCCTCTAGAGCCGCTGCGCGCGAGCTCAGGCCACAAGGGGCTACCGAGCGACGCACGCAAGAACACAGTATTGCCCTAAGTTGACGGAAACCGTTTATTGTGTCCAACGGCACCCGACACTGCACAAACGTCCGGTTCCGGGACGGCGGGGAATCAAAGGGGTCCCGCACCAAGGGCGGAAAATACAGTTAGGGGCGCCTGTAGCACGTCGATGCGAGAGCACAGGCTCAAGATGGGACACGCCGCTAGGAAAAGTCCCGGCGGCAATGCTACTTGCTCTCGCGATAACCGATGGGCCAACTCACGAGAGCTCGGGCAATCTCCTTCGGCTTGGGCCTCCGATGAGTGCGGCTCGGCGTGGTACGATCTCGCGCGAGCACTAGGCACCCGTTCTTCGGCTTAGCGTCGGTATAGGATCAACACGAGGTGCGCGCTCCCCGTACGGGCAAAGGCACCGTGCCTGAGCTCAGTCCTAGTCACAAAGGTGTCGGCGGACGAGAGGAAGCATGTACGTACCGGGCGCCGTCCCAAGTAGCAAGAGCTGCTACCGTCACGGCAGTAGCCACCAGGGGCCGCTTCGTGACGTCACTAGCTCAGCCCTCACCGCGAACCACCGTAAGTGGAGAGCCACCGCTGACAACTGGTTCGGAGCGAGGACGATGTGGCTTAAGGATTCCAGAACATGGGTGAAATGCGCCCGCGCAATGGCGCGTCGAAGTCCCCACATCCCCACAACTCTTGCACTGTTTCGCGCGGTATCGCGTTGCAGTAATCATTCACTGACATGTTCTATAGCAACCTACATTAATGAAGAAGAAAAGTTAACTGTACGAGTCATGTGTCCTTTTAACCTTTTTGATTTCTTTTTTTTCCTCCTTTCTGTTAAGTGGTTCTTCCCGGTCAGGGAGAAGTGGGAGAACACGACTTTTCCTTTCATCTTTTACCTATCCTGCTTGTCGTTTCTTACCACTGCCTTCATTTAAGTTGTCGCACCTCGGTGCTGGTTCATTGTGATGACTCGACGTCACAGCGCAATGAAGTCCGCATATAGCGCATGTACTTATACAGTAGCCGCACTCCTAAAGCTACCGTCACCTTGAACATAAAATTCCCTCCTAAATTATTTTTTATCGTACATACCCGTACATGAGCCACAGCCATAAGCGCCAACAACGGGGGGTATTGAGGGGAGGGGGGGGCTGCAGGGCCCGAGTCCCCCCTCTCCTTGGCGATGCTGAAGCCCCCTCCCTCCCCCTACACAAACACACCTAAAGTGCCATTACCAGAGCTTTGTCACCCCCATCATTTGAGGTTTCTTTTGGCTGTCCTCCACCTTTTCACTTTAAATTTTATTGATGCTGTCAGGATTGGGGGCTCAATCCCATCGCTCGTAACCCGTTGTCAAGATTGGAGTCCGGCATGAATTAGAAGGTAGCTGGCCCATGCCGTCGTCCAACTTATCCACGCTGAGGACGTTGATGAAGGGAAGGACTGCTTCTCATCGAGAACGAGGAATATGGGTTTTTTTACAGTATCTACATGCAGTTCATCAGTCTAGCATGGCTGCGAGAGAAAGTACATCAGTCTAACATGACTGCTTGAGAAAGAGTGTTGAGCATCCGCACAGCAGCGGTTTATAAACACTCGGTCCTCCCTCGATACCCAGGTGATGGAAACGGCCGTCCAGTCATCGTAAGTAAGTCGCCTCTCTGCGGGACAGTTTACACACACACACTCACACACACACTTCCTTGCGCGAGGTTTACGGTCCCCAACCGAGGTCAGCCGGACTTCGTAGAACTCGGGGCTTGTGTCAGGAAAGGTGCGTTTTATTCCCTGAGCTGACCCCCGCAACGCGGCCGGCAGCCCGTTGTCTTGCGTCTCGAACGGCGCGTGGGAAGAGGCCTCAGTAGACGTTCCCGCGGGCACTCCCCCGCTCGCGGCAGACCAGGTTGGCGGTGGCGGGCTCAGTAACAATAGTTGGTCCGCCGAGCACGTTTAGTCACAATGGCGACGAGGCTAGAGCGTAACGGTGGTGTTCCAAGCAAAGGTTGTCGCCGCTGTCGCAACTGGCTGGCAAAACTTGCATCTCAGCGGGCCGTTCTTAACAGTGCTAGTAGCTTACTGCATCATTGTTGGCCCGGACGTGCACGGCTCTTAATTTATACTTTCGCTTTATTTCTGCAAATCATGACAATGGGAGGACAAACACATTTGAAGCACCAGCGGCGGCTGCCTCGTCCGTATTTTCTCATTTGAACATTGTTCTAAATTTCCGCTGTAAATACCATGCACTTACACAATATATTTAAATATACACACAGGACAAAATTTATTAGATTTTTGAAAGAGATGGAGGTAGCCAATTAAAAATTATTTCTAATGTTATGGATACCCTATGCCTAGAGAATGAATATGTTGCTCTATGTTCACGTCGGTTCTAATTGCTTTGCTTGCTTTTTGACCATGAAAAAAACCTACAGACTTCAGTGATCTCTTCAGCAGAGCCTTTTATCAATGGCGTGTGAAATGGACGTGGATGATGCGTGTCTCAGTATTGCTTCTCTTTCCAGTAAAAATGCTAACGACTCATGAAAAAAAAACGCTTCTAATAATTTACAATAGTGATTAACGATGGAAGCATCGTCACTTGCATACAAAGGTGGTAAATATATACAGGATGTCCCAATTACCTATTGACCAATTTACCAATTACCAATTATCTAGCAATGCGTTACTCGAAGAAGACCTAGTGCATATTGTTTCTAGTACAGTGGAGCAGCTGTCAATAACTTTTTGTTACTGAGATTTAATTAGGTAATTGTAATTAATTATCTAACTCGCGACGTACTACCATAAATATCAAAGTATAAATGAGGCATTTGTAGACATAGCCAAGGGACATCTAACTGCGGTATTTTCAGTGACATACTAAATGCGTACAATTTTTTTTTTCGACAGATAAATAAACCCAGCGAAATATGGATAATACCACTTGACTACGCTCCCACCCGGTTCATGAAGCATAGTCCTCGAACAGGCTCCCTCTCAGTTATCCAGAACGAAATAATGGAAATAAGCAAAAACATCGTGATCGAGCTAGTGCCTTATCTGCCACACCCCGGCCGAAGTAACAAGTCATGTTTCGCGCTAGTTGGAAACAAGCTGTGATAGATGTCTTAGCGTAGATAAAGTGCACAGATGAATTTTTTTTCTTTTTTTTTGCTACAATATCTATCACCACAAAAGCAAATTGACAGCGTCAGTGCAAACATGTAAAAGTGCGTTTTGTTTCGTCCCAGTCGGCCATGTCTTTCTCTAGTGAACAGAAGACAAACATGATCTTTGCCTTGGTAGCTGCAAATGACAAGAAGAGGAAGGCCGCAAATATACATCAGTCATGGAAGTGTGACGGTAGACCAAATGCATCGACTATCATCAGAAATCATGAAAACTAGATACAAACCGGCAGCTTCAAGAAACACCGGCGGAGGACTCAATCTTTGAGTCCTAGCCTACGTACGGATGTTCTAGCATTTATGGCCTCAAACCCTCACCCTGCCCTGCGGGACGTGGCCACCCAGGTACCAATTGTCATCAGTCTGGAGGATTCTAAATGACGGCGTTTCACCTGTACCAGCTTAACCAGCACCAATGCTTGGGAGATAAGGACCTCTAGACTCGTCCAGATTTCTCGAATTAGGGTCCTCACAAAAGCCGATGAGTCACTGGACTTTTTGAGCAACATCATGTGCAGATATGAAGCCAATTTTCACAGAAATGCCTAAGTAAATTTGCACAACGCACACTATTGGAGGGACTCCAATCCGCACTGCGTAAAGTGCAGTCGGCATCAGTACCAGTGGCCGCTCATTGTGTGGTTCGGAATTTACGCCAGTGCTATAATTAGTCCCATCTTCTTCGATCACACACTGATTGGACATCATTACGTGAACGAAATCTTTGACGGTGTGGTGGATGAGTTTCTCAGCGAAGTCCCGCTGTTATGGTTTCCACTTCTGTGGTATCAGCAAGATGGGGCAACCGCACACAGCAGCAGCCGAGCACGAAACTAACTGGATGCGACTTTTCATGGGCAATAAATTGAAAGGCACGGACCTGTAAATTGGCCGGCTAGGTTACCTGGCCTCTCTCCACTCGATTTCTTTCTTTGGGGTTACGTGAAAGATCAGGTTTACAGGATCAAGATGGACGTCACATTAGTTCAAGGCAAGGATAATGGATGTCTGCCGTAAAATTCTGGCGTCGGTCATCAAGAAAGCCACTAAAGATGTCATAAAGAGGGCTCCGTACTGTGTAACTGCAAAAGGAGACCCATTCGAACACGTCCTCTAGGCGGTAGCTGGTGTTCAACGGAGCTTACTAATTCGTAGATAATAAAGGCACACTAAAATCTGATTTCTTCTTTCTTTTTTTTTTTTTTGCAGGCCTCCCGATTGCCAATTCGGCTCATTTCAAGTGGTATATTTAATTTCTTGAACGCATTGGTATTGCCTTTTCTCTATACATTGGTCGCTTCCCGGTCTGTTTATTTCGCTTTTATTTTTTGACACGAACCTGTTCTTGCAGCATGTATACACTCTCATGAAAAATGAAACCGCTACAATAATTTGGCTTTGGTCCGAAGAAAGTTTCTGGCGCGAAATATAGCTTCGCTCGCTCTCTTTCGATGCGGTGCGAGCAAAACCGGCATTTTGACACATTCTATGCCTATTGCATTACTTTTCGCATTTCAAGCGTGTCAGAGCGGCGCTTCGGCCGCGTTATCAAAGGGCTTTTGTTACAAATGTGATCAGCCGGCCTTGAGAGACCGATAATAAGTGTGCCGTAGAAATGAGAGGAAGGAATGACTGAGAAGCCGCGAAACCTGCTTTTGGTGCAACTTCCGTACCATTATCAATGCGATGCGCTGCCTCTTCGGGTTTGCGACCCGCAATGCAGTTTCTTTCATTCAGCTTATTTGAGGGCACCGCTTTATGGGGGTGCGGGTGGGAAGCGCTTTGACGAGGTGTTTTTCATATTTCGTGAGGTTGTTTTGCCAACGGGAAATAACACCCGCCGTGGTTGCTCAGTGGCTATGGTGTTGGGCTGCTGAGCACGAGGTCGCGGGATCGAATCCCGGCCACGGCGGCCGCATTTCGATGGGGGCGAAATGCGAAAACACCCGTGTGCTTAGATTTAGGTGCACGTTAAAGAACCCCAGGTGGTCAAAATTTCCGGAGTCCTCCACTACGGCGTGCCTCATAATCAGAAAGTGGTTTTGGCACGTAAAACCCCAAATATTATTATTATTAACGGGAAATAAATTGTACGCAATTAGTACGTCGCTGAAAACACCGCAGTTACATGTCATTTGGGGGTGCCTACAAATGCCTGCTTGACACTTTGCAAATTAGGAGAGTACTTCTCGAGTTAGATAATTATTTGCAATTACCGAATCAAATCTCAGGAACGAAATAATTACTGGCAGCTACTCCGCTGTACTGGAAACAATGTGCACTAGCTTTTCATCGAGTAACGCAACTGCTCTTCCTTTAAGTATTGGCGCATGATAGTTGGGAAACACTGTATAATTCACTCAGTAACCGAAATGAAGCCAAGCCGGATTCACTCGAAATTAGACTCAACAGCCGTCATGCGCAGCAGCGCTTATAATCGGACTTACACAAAAAGAAGAGAGAGAAAGAGAGGCAGCAGTTTCGCCGGAAAGGCGAAGCAGTATTAGTGATATCCAAGTATTAGTGATATCCAAGTATCCAAGATTACACCACCAAGAGGATTAACGCTGTGAAATTGAACTGTCTCCTACTATTAGATCTTGCATATACTAATATAACGCCGTGACTTCAGCGATCAATTATTCGAGGCCACACGAAGTTTCTCAAGTGCAAGAAATATATATATGGGGTTCGGAAAGCTGGTCGGGTCCCAGCCATATCCCCCCCCCCCCCCGCCCACCCCGGAAAGCATTAAAGCTCTCCGCCTATGGCCTCAGGTATAATTGGGCGCAGAGGACGACAGACCAAGCATTATCGTTTTAATTAAGCTTGGGAAAACACCTAGAAACTTAGTTCTATTTTTTTGTTCCCTAAATATTCGCTTCCTAAGGTTTTCGTCTCTTAATGAATGCGACAGCCCTAGCTTATAGCTGTGCCAAGCCGTAGTTGCAGGTCGGTGCATTTTGTGTCTGCAGGTGATAGCCAGCTCAGCATAGTTTTACACCTGTAGTAATTTCTGAAGACACGCAAATTCACTCTCATGAAGAGCTCTACCATCAAAAAAATATAGGAGTTTTTATCAGTGTTTACGCAGATACACAATATCAATTATTGACAAAGAACCGCGACCAATACATGATCCTGTGTGACTTGCTGTAAAATTTTCTTTCGTTCATGTGTTTGTTGCGCGTTCCTTTGCTCATGAAATAGTCAACATCGAAAACAAAACAAACGAGTTAGACACAGTTCTTTCTCAAACAATTCTGGGGCATCCTTTTGGCGAAAAGCTAAGCGCACAGCAATGTTTGCAAAATTGCGTGTTTGGTATCACAACTATGCGCTCAACACTTACGGCACAAACCAAGTTCTTGGTGCTCGATCTGTTAAAAAGGCATATATTCACAGTCTTGAAGTCTTCATCGATGGCTTTGTTGAATTGAATTGAATTGAATTTTATTCCGCAATAAGAAAAAGTTACGAGGAGGACAGGTAAAAGCTGTAAATTGCGTTGATGTGGAACGCTAAGCTAATGCTGTTGCGTTCGTCATACCTTCCTTGCAGATACATGGGCTACCTGACCTGAGCGGGTTGTTTCTGTGATGATGAGTGAAAGCATTGCAGTTGAAGTTGCCTTTAGGAAAATTACATCTTGCTTAGTTCCAGTGGTGGTGATTTCTGACCGCAAGTCAGCACTCCAGGCTGTAAAGCGAGGTTTCGCGGAGGATATCTGCTTAGAGAGGTCATTGCGCTGCCTAAAGCAGCTTAGCTGATTAGGATTCCACCTTGACGTCCAGTGGTTTGCTTCGTACACCGGTTAGCGTGAAAGCGAAGAAGCGGAAAGCCTTGCGCGCCAAGCACTCACGTGGAAGGATGGCGGCCACGAGCCACTTTCACTCTTCGTGGCCTCCACCAGACTATCCCTCTGTGACCAAGAAATTCAGCAGATTAGAAGCCTCCCTACTGCACCGTATTCACACGTTGTCTGCTCGTGCTCCGGCATAATCAGTACGTTCGTTTAATCCTAATAATGGTGACTTAAAATTTTACCTACTAGTTATACTGCTCAGAGTTCGTCGAACAGAAATAGGCTGTACTAAAGAGCTGAAACATAGAGCGGTTGTTTGTGCGAACATGGAAGTCTTAGCCTTTCCGCAGGGACCTTGTATTTTCTGGGGGAGGTGTTTCGCCTCCTATACTGAAGTTTCTTAGAAACACTTAGCTGTTCAGCCAGTGGTGACGTTTAACATTGCTGGTTCATTCCCGCCAATCGTTAAATATGTAGTAAGACTGGACTGCCGAGTTGGAGCTGTCCAAGTGAGCTTCCCTACACATCTTGTTTGACCCACACATCATGGCGGACGTCACCCTATAGAGGCAGAAATAAAGCAAGAGCGCACGATCTGGCCCCACTGTTCTTGCCACCATCTCTTTCTAACTACACCCTCACTGTTTGCAACCCCCGGTTCAATGGTGCCGTGAGCCGGAGGTTGGCCATCTCCTGTAGGGCAACCTAACAGAGTGGAAAAGACTACTTCCAACATTTCGCATACACCTTATTGCCGGCATGCTTCTGCATGGCCTGGTGATCCTGTAACTGACGCCATTCTCCTGCTCCTCCTTTCTCCCTCTGCAAAATTATAATGCAACCTTGCAGAACACACACTAACGCAAAAACACAAACACTCGTCATATGTACACATAAGTTTATTGACTTCATTCACGGTGACACCCCACACATTTCAGTTAGACGAAAATAGTATCACTTAAAACTGCATGAGGCAGTGTAGTGCGCACATCGATACATGAATAATATAGAGTGTGAGGCTATTTACTGCGTGAGAGATCGCAATTGAGACAAAAATACGCTTGCAGTGTGTAATACATTTTTGAAATCCACTAGTGAAGATTCCACAAGCAAGTGTCAAAAATATCAGATTTCCTCCTATTTACAGAAACTGCAGGCAATCACACTATGCACTATGATCCATTTTTGATCTGTTTAATACATATATTTTCCACCACCAACAGCGCGCAAGTTTCCTTAATATATGCAATAAGCACAAATTGTGTAACGTTCT
This sequence comes from Dermacentor andersoni, assembly GCF_023375885.2. NCBI lineage: Eukaryota > Metazoa > Arthropoda > Arachnida > Ixodida > Ixodidae > Dermacentor > Dermacentor andersoni. The sequence goes on along the minus strand of NC_092814.1, from coordinate 215,619,959 downwards.
TTGGAAGTTCTGAGCTGCTATTCTTATTTGTGTGTGTGAGTGTGTGTGTGTGTGTGTGTGTGTGTGTGTGTGCGTGCGTGCGTGTGTGCGAGTGCGTGTGTGCGCGCGCGCGCGCGTGCGTGTGTGTGTGTGTGTGAGTTGAGACGCTATTATTGGTAACCGAATGGAAAACTTCCATCGCTGCAGGGCCTCTTATCTTTTGTCATGTATCTTTATAGTTGTGAGAGCGTTACCTTTCGATCACTTCTGAAAAGCTGCTCAGCTCAAACAGCTAACGGTTGAAATACCAAACATTTTATGATAACAACGTTTGATGATACCAAGAACTGTCCGACTTAAAACAGCATGATCTCATTCGTGAAACGGTGAGATAGGTGTTAGGCAGGCACATTTCCGAGAATGCTATCAAGTTGGCATCAACTGCAAGGGAAGCAGTAACAGGAAGTTTACGACTTCCCATACCGGCATGACACGCCCTGGAAAAGTCTGCCCACGTTCTCGCTTGAGTTACTGTGCTGCAGGCTGCCTTGCGCGAAAGTGATGTGGCGTATCGTATCATCAGTGTGCTCCCTCGGACAGTTAAAAATTTAATTAAATTATGGGGTTTTACGTGCCAAAACCACTTTCTGATTATGAGGCACGCCGCAGTGGAGGACTCCGGAAATTTCGACCACCTGGGGTTCTTTAACGTGCACCTAAATCTAAGTACACGGGTGTTTTCGCATTTCGCCCCCATCGAAATGCGGCCGCCGTGGCCGGGATTCGATCCCGCGACCTCGTGCTCAGCAGCCTAACACCATAGCCACTGAGCAACCACGGCGGGTCCCTCGGACAGTGTAGCAGGTTTAGGTATTTTTCTGCGTATCACCTTAATAATTTCGTGCTTCTATCAGGGCTTAATCATAGCACTGACATGTGCTGTGCGGTGTTAAGTCATCACCAACGTTTAGCCGTTATGAATACATGTGCTACTTGAACAAAGGTTTTCCATTTTGTAAGCCCATCCTACAAATTTTAATCAGTCTTCAGTAGTCCTGCAAAACAAGCTTGATATTGTGCGTGTTGCGTTCTCCTTGAAGCTTGAAGAAATTTTAGGTGCTTATAGACACTGTTGGGGCGTGTTCCGTGCGTAATGCAACACGCAGGTTGCCCCATGTTTGGGATGACTCCCTGGAATTTTGATATTTTGTACGAGTTCTTATATTACCAACGACAAGCGTCGATGCCGCCTGCTCAAGTAAGGCTTCATACTCTTCAGTAAACAAATCTCTGAAGCATGGTTCATTTTCAGCTGTTGCAAAATGTTTCGCAGCCTTTCCAGCAGTCTTAAGTGGCAACCAAAGGCTCAGCGCCATTGCAGTTTTCAACTTTGGGCTCCCAGAAATATTACACAAAATAAACACGTTGCTCAGGTTTCACCCGCCACGTAAAACGTTTTCCAATTCTGGGTGCTGATTTTAGGCAAGATTTATTGGCCTTTGTAAGTGTCTTCATCGCACCACGAAGTTTCAAGACCGCATAATCACTCAGTCATTCATGAAACTGGAGCAAATAATAAATACGGCGCCTTAAGTGAAAGAAATGCTTATAGCGGTTTGGTTTGGTTGGTTTGGTTTGGTGCCTATAGCGGGCTAGTCTGATCGACTTAACTTTCTCTTTGTCTTCTTCCAGTCATTCTACAGGCTTTATTTTATTTAATTTATGTATTATTAGTTTGTATTAGACACCAAGCTTAAGCTTTCTGCTCATTTTAGGCCCTGATCCACAGTCAGCGTTAGCTTTTTATGACACTAAACCAGTACGTCCACTTTAGCTCGTATTCTAAACGCGAAGCGTTGGGCTTGTCGGTTTGTGTGCAGTCACGAAGAGTACGTTCCATGATGACAACGCGTAATTGAACAATGTAGAGGCTTAAATATTCACATGAAGGCATTCCTGCATGCTCGGCACTGACATTCAATAGGACACTTTGACAGCGCCTGCGCAATGTAGTTTTTGTAGGTCTAAAGTGTTTTACACCAGGGACTTACTTACACAGCAATATAAGTGCATATGTTTACTAGCGGGAATAACAATGGGTGCTACCTGGGGCCTCGTAATTTTTTTTTTTTACATCTAGATGATGAAGTGATGGCATGCATGACTAAGCGTTCTACAAACTGAATCAGTAGGGAGAGCAATGAATCAATGAGCTAGAGAGTAGGCGGGCAATATCAGTAAGTGAATGCATCAGTGAATGATGGGTGAACGATACCCTGAAACAAATAACAGCCTCATTCTTCACAAGGATAGAGTAAAGTCTGACGAGTTAACACTGACGTGAACGTCACGAACGACAAAGTGTTAAAGACATCAGTTGACTTTTTTTTCTTTTACAAGTTCATTTAGTTCATTTGTTAAAGCATGGCACTAAACACAGATTCGAGAGATAGCAAGCTGTATATAAAATATGCAGCACATACTATATTATATCGCTCTTTGTTCGAACAGTAATACGCAAAATCTACTCGGGCGATATTCCATCCGCTTTTCAGTCACATGAAATGTTGTTGTACTGCCTGTTTACACCTTCCATAATTTTACACGCACGACCCGATGTTACCTGCTTCTCCGTCTTTTTTTCTGTGTGTGAAGCGTAAGTGATAGAGCAAAAGAAAGCCCAAATAAAGTGGTGAATTTCTCAACACCAGCAAGCATTATTTCCTACAATTTAATGATATATGCAGAAATAACTTATAAAAAGCAATGCAAATACATTAAAGTATAGAAAACGGGAATGTGGCTCGTATGGTTTCTTTCAACTTCAAAGCGAGTATTCTGTATATATTTATTCAATGTAGAGTCTCATGTATTGGACAAACTGGCAACTAGCGATAGTAAGTAGGCCACTTGAAGAACGGTGATGGTAAGAACACCGTTTTGCTTATGTGAAAAACGGAGCGCTGGTATTCAGTAAGTGATAGTTTGTGCGCCAGCACGAAGAACGAAGTAAAGCATTGACATTTGTCTCAACAGCAGAGCTTGAAGTTAATTCACATGAATTATTCAGGCGAGTTCAATTTTCCTTCTTTCATTCTTCCATTCCATTCACTCCTTAATAACGATAAATGTAATAGCTTCCGAATCTACTAAATAAATTACTGGGTGTCACCCCCCATGTTCCACAAGATATGAAGCGCTTTCTGCATTTAATTGCTGATAATACTCATGCCTTGTGAATGACTGGTACCAGAACGTAGACTTCTAGAAGAAATATCAAAATGTTTAAAAAGTTACTGAATACACCAATCAAGTAACCTCCCAACTCTGTAACCTAGCATCTGGTACTGGAAGTGACAATAAAGAATGTACCTTTGACTTATATTTCTTCACCATTATCTGTTCAGAACTTACTGTATCAGACAATAAAGTTTTATAATAATCGTAGTTGGCTAAACATATCCGTCACTCTCACAACCAATCACTCGACACAGTCTACGTACGCTTATAAAAATAGCACATGCCAGACAAGCAGGGCACATATGTTTCCCTCGGCTGCCGAGCCGACATCAGTACCCACAAGTTTTGCCGCTGATGAACTGCTGTTGTGAGCGGAGCATGATGTGAGCAATGTTCGCAAAAACAAACAAAAGAAAAACACCGCGGTCGGGCAATGCGACAAAGACGTCAGCGTGCCATCCGGTGCCTCTATGACTAGAGGAAAATGGAGCACATTCTGGAGCCACTTCGACACTTCACCACTCCTCGAGAAACCGCACACGTGAGTTTCAACCTACACGAGACCTGCAGGGATGCGGAACGCTGTCTTATCTTCTTTTTTTTTTTTTAGTTCACGCAGTGGAGTTCCACGCCCCCCCCCCCCCCCCCTTAATTGTTCGTGCGTTTAAGGATAACAGTTCACGCAGCACTTCCCAAGCATTGTTACGTACAATAATTCTAACGTAGCACAAGCTTCACGCCTGGAGTGTTCCCACCCAACATGTGATTCGACAGTGGGCAAGAACTTTTGCCTTTTGCTTGCAAACAGTTTTTCAATGCTTTGCACCACTGATTCTAGACAACGCAGCATGACCCCTGAAGGCATGGCACAACATGCCTCGAAAACTTGAAACGTAATCTGTCATGACACATTTATTTGCGCGCAGAGAAAAAAAATTATCAAACGTTGCGACCAACTATCACGATCCACGACGGTAATACGAACGCCTACACGAGTGCACGTGCATCGGTAAGCTAAAGCATTCTATTAAATCAGTAACTCCGGCATCCAAGGAGACTTGTGTAACCGGAATCCGAACCAATGTAATCATGTTGGCCCTATGCAGAAGCTGTCTATGAGCATTGACTTTTTTTCTGCTCAAGGCGGCAACCCGAGTGAGTGGTTTACGCTCTTGCAGTAACAATGCACATTTTTGTAGACGCTGCAAAAGGCAGTGACGAGGGTTCGTGCTCAAATGTCTGCCTTGAAACACTGGCATCCAAGTACTGTTTCTCCAGTTACTGCACCATTAAACGACAGGCTGCTGTTATTCTTCGATAGTTGTGCATTTCTCAACGAGCCTGATTAAGCAACGAGCATCGTTAGGAGAAGCATATGAATTCTCATATGAGTGCTCCAACTACTCGTCAAGCTAACAATTGGTCAACGCTTTGCATCACTGACTGCGGCAAACGCAGCGTCGCCTCTTGGCAGGCATGGCACAGCATGCCTCTTAGATTACGCCATAGAACGTTTCTTTTTTGTGGAACAATACAGTTGTGTTGTTATTTGCAGCAGTACGCAGAAAAAAAAAGAGAAGCCATGATGTGAAAAGGTCAAGTTTCTCACGCACATAGAGCAACGTTGGCGAGTTTTTACAGTGTTTTGCTTCTGCAGATAATACAGGGCAAATTTTTCTCCTTGCTCATCAAGATTACATGTTAGGTTACAATGCTGCTGCGTCAAGGATTTTTATAAAGACACAACCTGACCTGATCAACGTCCCGCATCCCTGAGGCATGTGGTGCTATCGTCACCTGCGATTGTTCTGCACATACACGATATCGAAACTCATTTTCATTGGCGTAGCGGCTAGATCATAGGCCCCCAAGAACGACCGCGGTGTTTTTTCGCACGTTTCATGACTGCAGTCGCACCGAAAGCTGCGTCATAATGGAGGAATGGCCGTAGACAATCTCGTCGTGAGGCCGTCGAGCGCAGCAGCGGATGCGAGCCTGAAACTCGGCGTTGAATTTCTCCTGCAGAAAGAAAATAAAAATCAACAAGAGTCACAAACATCGCAGAAAAGAAGAAATTTTAAGGAAAGGTATTTTTGCATTTTTCTCTGTTTAGCAAGCCTTGCACAAAGCCTCCGGGTTATAAGATTAATCTCCGAGAGAACAGTAAAGGTAATAGAGACACCATTCATCCTCTCTATAAACATTAGATACTGCAGGCGCATCGTATAAAAAAAGCAACAAGTCAGCAGAAGCAAGCATTATATTTTTGGGACATGAATTGGTCGTCGAAGAGTTCGCAACCATTTTTTCGTTTACTTTTTCGATATAAACATAACACCACAAGTTTCGTCTGATAGATTTGATGGAGTCAGGTGGCTCGCTTCGCCGTACGTGCTAGCAGGCAATTGTTGATACACCATACAGTTACACAGCCCTTAAGTGCTATAGCTGAGCATAAATGTCAGAGAAGAACCAAGTGAAATCGCGAAACGTCTATGAGGTCTCGACCACTTCACTGGTCGGGCTTCTCAGAAACGCGCAGCATCTGTTTGTTAATTGGCTGTCGGATAACGTTTCTATGCGTCCTTTTCTTTTAGCCGTTCTAGTTTAATAAAAGCACAGTTCTGATAAAATCGCCTTGTTCTCATTAAAATTCACTGCATTATGCCTTTAAACAACGCTGCCCTTTCAGACAATGCTTGTGAAAACCTGTCAGCATTTCTTGTGTGCCAAGAGATCCGCAAATGAACGCGCTCTGTGCTCTTAAGCAGGCAGACCTACCGAAAGTGTCATTCATATTCAATAACGGAGTGATAATGAAACATAACACATGATTGCGACGTAGTATAGACCGCGCAACACAACTGTAGACGCTGATAAGTCATGGCCTAATAGCAGCCGCTAACGGACAGAACTGCATCAAAAAGGTTCAAGAGAAAAGCTAATGCTTTCAGTTGTGTTGGGAACCCTCATGTTTCTATTTCTGAGCGTCCCCGCATCGAGTACAGTCGCGCTCTTTTGCTTCGTTATTTGACATAGCCCGGAATGTATGATAGAACAAGAGAGGGCTTGTTGCAGTGCCCCCTTTCAGCACTACTGCGACTTCGAAATCCAACGTAGCGACTTGGCTGGTCCACTACATCAAAGGCTCGAAATGACGTAACATACCGACAACTAGCAAAGATTGTATCTGTCCTGGAGTTTCCCTGTAGCGCAACCAAACCAAAGCTTTTAGCCTGGCGGTAAGAAAAAGTGGCTGCTGGGGTGGTTATATCGTGCGTCACACAGACCTCATATCGTTCTTTCAACCCATGAGTCTCATTATGACTGCGATAACATAATGTAATGATGTGGGCAAGACTACCGAGGAGTATGTTAGAGTAAAAAGCTAAATGTAAGAGCTAACATATAGATGGCAGAACACGCCTGAATTGCTTGCTTTCATTAGCTCTATTAGTAAGCATAAAATTTAGTAATGAAGTGTCATTCTATATTCGAGCAGTTTCTTACGCGAGGCGTTCCTTATTAGGCAAAAGCAATTACTGCTCAGCTTGTACAAGGAAGTATAAAAGAAGATCTAAAATAATCTCAAAGGAGGACCGAGGACACCTGAATAAAGAAAAGTTAAATGAATTCTGGAGTTTTAAGCACGATTTGGTTACGAGGCACGCTGTAGCGGGGGACTCCAGATTAATTTTGACCAACAGGGCTTGAACGTGCATTTTTGCATTTTGCCCCCATTGAAACGCAGCCCCCGTGGCCGGGATTTTATCCCGTGACCTCGTGCTTAACAGCGCAACACCACAGCCGCTAAGACACCGCGGCGGGTAAAAAATATGGTTGCCAATATTAAACCTAAATCACTGCGGCTGGCACCGAGGCATATTGGCGAAATTTATTCGTTGCCTAACGAAGAATGGAATGTTTTTGTCGGCTAACGCTTTCTGGCTGAACTGCTCCAACAAAAAAGAAAGAGGTGTCTGGATGTCAAGATCAATGAAGAAGATGAGGGAGAGGGGCTGCAGATTCAATTTTTGCACACGCGTGGACGATCTAGTGAGATCGCCGTACCGTGTCGGCGATCCGAACCGTACCGTACCGCCGTAAGGTGTCGCCGTACCAACCAGCTCGTATACAGACCTTAGATGTAGTGAGGTTAAATGGGGCAACGATGTTCTAAGACGCGTGTCACACAAAACAGCTCCATTCACAGCATTGTATGCGCAGTAATAATATTATAAATGCGAGCTTAAAGAAAATTTGCGGTTCCACTTCCACGAATTGATCTCCTGCCTGTACGGCAGCGTATGGCGCAGTATCGTGCTAAACAGGCTTCGTCTAGGTGTTAAAGGGGCACTAAATCAAAACGCTAAGTCAGTTTAGACGGATAACGCGTTCTCTGAAAACTCTGTTGTCGCTAGTTTTGAAATAATACATTGATTATTAGAAGCGAAAATCAAGGTCAAATTTTCAGTTTTCGAATTTCGCGCCGTGTCCTCAACGCAGCTACGTCACTGTGACGTCACGAATTTCAAAGTAGCTTTTCGTATTTGGGTCACGTTTGCTCAGAAAAAGTTCCCACGACTCGCCATGTTCAATCTTTCGCTCTTTTAGAACACACTGTAGTCTATCTTTACCGCTAAAGAATTAACTACGTTCTAGGGGCGGATACTTGAAGGAGGCGTCGCCACCTGTTTATTATGATTGCGCTTTTTCTGGCTTGCCAAGCATATTATTGCGATAAGACTGGTGTCTTTGACATAGTAGAAGAGTAATTTACTGATACAGAAGAAATCGATTTTCTCTTTAGTGTCCCATTGAAATGGCAGCGTGGGTAAATCACCAATATTGTGTGCACTTTGCGTATGCTGTCCTTTCTTTGTACCCGCCGTAGTTGCTCAGTGGCTATGGTGTTCGGCTGCTGAGCACGAGGTCGCGAGATCGAATCCAGGCCACGGCGGCCGCATTTCGATGGTGGCGAAATGCGAAAACAGCCGCGTACTTAGATTTAGGTGAACGTTAAAGAACCCCAGGTGGTAAAAATTTCCGGAGTCCCCCACTACGGCGTGCCTCATAATCAGAAAGTGGTTTTGGCACATAAAACGCCATAATTTAATTTTTGTCCTTTCTCTGTGTCATCGTCCTGTGGTGCCTTATGCCTGATCATAGACTCCTGATCAAAATGCTCATCTATTGTAGGATTCCTCAGCCAGCCATAAAGAAGGGGTTCGTCGTCATCATTTATTTTTCGCATTTTGCCTCTTTAAATTATAACAGAATGTGCATTGAGAAACGATAGCGCTTCAGCCTGCTGTATGGATAAAAATAAAAATAACTTTGAAATCAAAAGAAGATAAGCAAAAGGAGGAAAGACGGCTTCGCCTAAATTTTGATCCAAAAGTAGGCAGTGCAGTTAATAACTTTTTCTGCCTACTTAGATATTGATTTCATTGCACAAGCAAATCCCCAGTCCATGGCAGCTGGCTAGATTAATCAGCCCAAGGTCGACTTCTCTGCTTTGGCTCTCGTCATCTTCATCAGCCTATTTTTAAGTCGACTGAGGACGAAAGCCTCTCCCAGCGATTTCTTACCTATTTCAACCGCTAACTGATCCGAACTAGCTACCTGGACATTTCCTCATTTCATCACCCCCGCCATATTTTCCGCCCTCCTCGACTGCACTTCCCTCCCTATGGTAGCGATTCTGTAACACTGCTGGTCAACCGCTTATCAGCTCTACACATTACATGGTCTGCTAAGCTATTTTTTTTCTCTTAATGTCAATTAGAATATCGGGTATCCCTGTTTGCTCTCTAATCCACACCGCTCTCTTCCTGTGTCTTATCGTTACGCCTATCATTCTTCGTTCCCTTTCTTGACAAGTAACCTTCTACTTATTGACACGCAAGATAGCAAGGTAGTGAAGACATATGTGTAACTCTTACGTTTGCAGAAGCTCTCTGCGAAAGCAACAACATCAGGCGATCCTACCTCACAGCCACTTTACTCAGAAAAAGAGAGAGAGAGAGAGAGAGAGAGAGAGACAGGTATTAAGCAGAAAATTGTCAGGTTGGCTGCCCTACGATTGTGAAGACGAACAAGGGGAATGGAAAGAAGTGAGAGAGAGAGAGCAACGCGGTGACGTGTGCCCGTGCGCGGACAGCACCACGCAGTTAAAGGCGCTCGCACAAAGTGTAATGGAAGATAGCCTTGCAGAGAAAGCTCAACCAAAGTGACAAGAAACATTTGAACACTGGGTTACGATAGAGTAACGCGAGAAAGAGGCAACTATAGAGTTCCCTGAGGGCGAATATACTTCGGAAAGTAATGAGTACTAGAGGAAGACAGTATCGGAGGAAGAGGAGACCCCGCCGGTGTAATCGATGTCATCTAGAGCATGGTGCTCACTCAATGGCGCAATCTACAGTGATTTTCACCGTTTGTGTGCTTATTCTTTCAACTTATTGCTCATATATTCACAAAACTGTTTTTTACGTGAATGCTCTCTAGGATTGGCCATCGCCGTGGCCATCCTCTCATTATCACGTGGACAGACTATCGCGAGTGGTGAGAACCCAAGTGTCCGCCAATGAGGAATCCCTCTTGCGTAAGAGGTTTCATGAATAGAAGCACTGAGTGGCGGCGCTTGCTAAACCTTACGGAAGATACGGACTCTATACTGCGCGATGAAGAGAGGAAGGTGGTAATAAATACTTACGCTGTAGATGGCGTAGATGAATGGATTGTAGCAGGAGTTGCTCATGGCCAGCCAGTGGCAGCAGAACCAGATGACATTGATGTAGCGATATCTGCATGAACAAAAATAAGTGCAGGAGTGAAAACAGGCACCACCACCATAACATCCTATTTGTAGTATTAACAGAGTAGGACTAATGTAAGCATGTTTCTCAGCGACAAATAAATTATTCGAACGCGTGCTTATATATCTTTCTCCAGTGACCGCTTTATCACCGACTAACAAATGTTAAATGTTATCGCTCCGCGCGGGACGCGCCTGCGCGTATAGGAAATTTCGCGGACGTTATCTATGGTTCTATCTGTTGTCTATTGTAACCGAACTTTGTGGAACCTAATTGTATGCGTGACACCTATTGGATAGTACTTTCTGGAAGACACGCGGGCACCAGCGATTACGCTGGATCCTTAGACTAGTCATGTATAAAAGCCGACACGCTTGTCTCGCTGATCTGATATCGACGATCGCTGACTAAGCTCGCCGCTATCGTTGTGCTTTGAGCATCACTTGCCTTTGTGGGCACATGATCGCCCAATAAAGAGTTAGTTTCATGATTCACAATTTTCGCTGCTGTGTTCTTCAACGATACATCTGGTGGATGTAACTTGTGTTCATGTACCGATAGCCCTCGCAAAGCCGTGAAACAAGCCCGAACCGCGAAGACTACACCAACGTCGTCCCTGACCATCGAGCTGGCCTCAGGTTACGAAACCAGCACCCGTAGTACAGACTTCTTCCCGAGAAGAGCAAGAAGCGCACGGCCCCGATAGCAGCAGAAACAATGGCAGATCCAGTGTCGCCAACACCGATCGTGCTGCAGCACCCTAAGGAGCCACCGAGGTTGGTCGATAAACATTTGAGGACCCAAAAAGCTGGCTGGAGACGTACGAAACGATTGCTACATTTAACAATTGGAACAGCGATGACAATGCGTCATGTCTTTTTCTCATTGTAAGACACCGCCAGCACGTGGTTCGAGAATAGAGAAACCACCTTAATAACGCGGGACCTGTTCCGCAACGGCTTCCTACAGACCTTCACAAACGTTGTGCACAAAAAGCGGGCCCAAACTCTGCTAGAAACCAGCTTGCAGCTGTCCAACGAGAACATAGTGATCTTCACCGAGGAGATGGCTCGCCTGTTACGCCACTCCGACCCGGACATGCTCAAGGAAAACAAAGTTCGTTTCCTTATGCGGGGTGTAAAACGATAGAGAGAGAGAGAGAGAGAAAGAACATTTATTCGAACCATCGAGCTGATTGCTCTTGAGGTCGAGTGGGTGGTGTCCTCATTCCAGGACTCCACTGGCCATAAGAACTCTTCGCTGGACTGATACATAACCCGCCGAACACCGTAGCAGAATTTCTCAGTGAGGCCACGATCATTGAGACAACGCTGGAAATGCTAACTAGACACTATAATAGTCACTCTATTTCACACTTCGCCGACTTTCACGCACTCTGCTCCAACGACCTGCGGGAGACTATAAGAACAGTTGGGGGCGAAGAACGGCGAAGAACGTTGCCATCGTCGCAGCCCCTGGTTGCAGCGATTGCTAATGCCACCCAGAAAGAAATTCAGGAGTCGCTAGGAGCCCCATAATCGCTGCAGCCTCAGCCTGAAGCAATTAGCTACGCTGCCGTCGTCCACCATCGAGTCCCTTCTCCGGGCCCGCGCTAGGGCCCGGTAACGCCACCAGTTCCGTCGCCAGCCACAACCGCTGCCGCCAGCCCTTCCACCTGTCAGCCCACGCAGTGCCCCGAGGAAGACATACGTGTGACGCGCTCATGACCACCTACTATCACTGCGCGCTCTGCTATCACTGCGGAGAAGCGGACCACGTCTACCGCCGCTGCCCATACCGTGATTAAGGACTACGATGGTTCGTAGTCAATGGGCCGTGCCCACAGCAAGGTGACCGGCCTCGTGATATTGCCGGCTACCTCGCCGCAACGCAGTGGAGACCCCGACGATCTTCCCGTTCACCGTCAACAAGACACTTGCCACCACAGGGTCGACCATACACTGGCCTAGCCTGTGGCCGGTCCCTAGCCCACATCCGGAAAACTAAATGTAGCAACGGATGTAGATGCAGTTGCTGTTCATCGAAATGCCGAAGATTCTCCGCCACTGCCTACGACGTTGCAAGAAATACCTCGACAATGCCGCAACGAAACGCCGCCATCCAAACGCCGCCTCGTAGCTAAGCAGTTGCAGCCTCAAGAAAGCCCGACGACGCGACGTCACAGCACCAGGACAACGCGACGCAGCCGTCATCCGACGCCACGGCCTAACTGCAACGTAAGGCCAAGAACCATCGACCTCGACGTTATTGTCCATGGCCAAAAGTCACCGCCCTAGTCGACACAGGAGATGACTACCCTGCCGTCAGTGGACACTTCGCCGCCAAGTTGAGGAAAGTAAAGACTGGTTGGGAAGGCCCCCCAAGTCCGGACAGCTGGAAGACACATGATAAAGCCGACTGTAATCTGCACGGCAAGAATTAGCGTTCATGAACGATACTACCCTGCGACATTCGTTATTCTCCAGCAGTGCTCGCCAACCGTAATTCTCGGTGTGGACTTCTTGAACCAACATGGCGTGATCAACGACCTGAATTCCAAATCGATAACGCCTCTATCTGAACACCAAGCAATATCGCCGGAAAGCTCTCCGAGTCACCATGTCTTGATTGTGCTCGAAGATCGTAAGCGTCCCGCCTCACTCTAGTATCATTATTTCCGCCGGAAGCGAAACACACGCAGACGAAGAAGACGTCATCGAGGGTGACCAACATTTACTGCTCGATTGTGAGACTTGCGTCGCAAGAGGAATCGATCGACTGCACGGAGGAAAAGCAAAAGTTATGCTGGCAAACTTCAATCAAGAATATTGTTACGTGTGGAAAGACACAGACTAAAGAGGCTATTTACAGGCTATTTAACCTGGAGCCAGACAGCCAGGCCGACACTCGCTCACGCCAAGGGCACCGAGCAACTTCAAGTCGTTGTCACGGCGGCTCGTCTCTTGAGCATCGCTCGATGATATCGTAATACTACTCACCCCCCCCCCCCCCCCCCCCCCCCCACCGGCGGCAGAAGTGCCGTCACGGTGCTGTTAAATATCCAAGGCGCGTGGAGAGTTGTAGGCCTTGAGCCGGGCGACGTGGACAATGTCACTGGTTGTCACAGCGGAAGACGTAGTGGGCGTGGCTAGAACGATTTCATAGGTGACATCGGTCACTTGACGGAGCACGCGATATAGGCCTGTGTAACAGGAAAGCTGTTTTTCACAAAGGCCAACTTTACGCGATGGAGACCAAAACAACACGAGGGTGCCGGGCACAAAATGGACATCATGGTGACGGAGGTCATAGCGTTGCTTCTGTTTGGCTTGATACACTAGTAGACGAGCGCGCGCAAGTTAGCGAGCATGGTCAGCGTAAGCCATTGCATCACGGCCATAATCGCTAGTTGAAGCTGTGGCGGACGGAAGCAGTGTGCAGTAGTAGGGTCGGTTCTCGGCCATACCAGAGGTAAAACGGGGGAAAGCCAGCAGTTTCGAGACGGGAAGAGTTGTACGCAAAGGCAATGTAAGGTAGAGTCAGGTCCCAGTCGCGGTGGTCGTCTGAAACGTATCTGGGTAGCATGTCTGTAAGGGCGCGGTTCAAACGCTCAGTGAGGCCGTTCGTTTGGGGGTGGTAGGAGGTGGTAAATTTATGCTGTATTGAGCAGACACGCATGATGTCGTCAATGACTTTGGCAAAAACGAACGGCCACGGTCTGGTAGCAATTGACGCGAGGCACAATGCATCGAAATGATATCATGCAGGAGGAAGTCCGCAACATCAGTTGCGCAAGTGGTCGGAAGAGCGCGAGTTACGGCGTAGCGGGTCGCGTAGTACGTCGCGACTGCAACCCACTTGTTTCCTTATGTAGATTCCGGAAATGGGCCGAGAAGGTCTAAGCCGACACGATGAAAGGGCTCGGCAGGGATGTCGAGCGGCTGCAGCTAACCAGCAGGGAGCTGGGAAGGCTTCTTGCATCATTGGCAAAGTTCACAAGCGGCGACGTAACGTCGTACAGAACGGGCAAGGCCCGGCCAGAAAAAACGGCGACGTACACGGTCATACGTTTGAGATACGCCGAGGTATCCTGCCGTTGATGCGTTGTGAAGCACTTCTAGAACGGTGGAGCGGAGGTGTTTAGGTATTACAAGTAGGAACTCAGAGCCGTCCGAATGAAGGTTACGAGGGCACAGAGTACCGTAGCGGAGGACGAAGAGGCGTAGAGCAGCGTCGGCCGGAGAGTGTTCAAAACGGTCGATGAGTCTGATGTAGGCGTCACGACGTTGCTCGTCGGCGAAATGAAGCAGCTGTGAAACAGAGAATACGCAAGAAGTATTGGCAATATTGAAGGAGTCAGAGTCGTTAACAGGGTAACGCGACAAGCTGTCAGCGTCTTGGTGCAGGCGGCCAGACTTGTACACCACGGAATATGAAAATTCTTGTAGCCTCAAAGCCCATCAAGCCGACCTGTAGGATCTTTTAGCGATGAGAGCCAACAGAGAGCGTGATGGTCAGTGACTACGGAAAAAGGGCGACCGTAAAGGTAAGGACGGAACTTCGCAACCGCCCAGACAACAGCAAAGCATTCTCGTTCCGTAATAGAATAGTTGCGCTCCAATAGTGCTAGGAGGCGGCTCGCATAAGCAATAACGCGATCCTGGCTGCGCTGACGCTGGGCTATGCCATGACCGCTGGCATCTGTACGCAATTTTGTAGGGGCATCAGGGTCGAAGTGGGCGAGAATGGGTGGTGAGGTTAGAAGAGTGACGAGACGAGAGAAGGCGACGCCTTTTGCAGTACCCCACGAGAATTGTACGTCTTTCTTCAAAAGATTAGTGAGGAGTCTAGCAATTGCCGCGAAATCTGGAACAAAATGACGTAAGTACGAGCATAGCCCCACAAAACTTCGAACGTCTGCGGCTGTCTTCGGAACCAGAAACTATCGGACAGCGCGAGCTTTGTAGGGTGGAGGCTGTGCTTCGGAAGCGTCAACGAGATGGCCCAGAAGAGTAATTTGGCGGCGGCCAAAACGAGATTTGGATGAGTTAAGTTGCAGCTTCGCCTTTCGAAATACATCAAGTATCGTTGTTAGACGCTCAAGGTGAGTGTCGAACGTTGGAGAGAAGATCATCACGCCGACGAGGTAGCAGAGGCATGTGGACCATTTGCAACCTTGGAGCAAGGAGTCCATCATACGCTCAAAGGTGGCAGGGGCGTTCCATAATCCAAACGGCATTACTTTAAATTAGTATCGGCCATTAGGTGTGATGAACGCAGTTCTTTCTCTGTCCATATCGTCAACAGCAATCTGCCAGTATCCCGAACGAAGATCAATAGAAGAGAAATAGCGGGAATCGTGCCAGCAGTCAAGGGCGTTGTCTATACGTGGGAGTGGGTAGACGTCCTTCGTAGTAATGTTGTTCAGTTGACGGTAGTCTACACAGAAGCGCCACGTTCCGTCCTTCTTCTTAACCAACACCACTGGTGACGCCCACGGACTCGAAAAAGCTTCAGTGATGTTTTTATCTAGCATTTTGTTCACTTCGCTTTGAATTACTCGGCGTTCCGACGCAGAAACTCGATACGGTCGTCGGTGAATAGGCGTAGCATCTCCAGTAAGAATCCGATGCTTGACCGCGAGCGTCTGGCCTAAAGGGTGATCGTCGAAGTCGAAAATACCTCGGTAGGACGATAAATCTTGGCAAAGATCTTCGGCCTGCGCTGAGGACAGGTCCATCGCAATCATTTTCTTTATGTTGGGATCGGCGCCCGAGGCTGGCGCGAGGGCCCTGCTAAGCTCGCGAGAACCATCGGTCGATAACGCTGCCACGTGATGGTCGCCGAGACAATCAACGGTAGCAAGGCAAACATCTTGCGGTAGAATTTGCTTTGCCAATCCAAAGTTACAGACAGGCATGCGAGTGCGGTTCCCAGTAATATTAAGTATACTGTGAGGCATGGTAACGTCATACTGTAGTGGAATGTCGGGCAGAGGAGTGACGAGGTACTCGCCATCAGGAACTGGTGGGGAAGACAACAGTTCAATATAGCCTATTGACTTTGGCGGCAGGCGAAGAAAGCCGGTGGGGCGTAAGCGGCAGTGGGGTGCGTCAGAAGGTTCAGCGAGAATCGGC
Source organism: Dermacentor andersoni (assembly GCF_023375885.2). Classification (NCBI taxonomy): domain Eukaryota; kingdom Metazoa; phylum Arthropoda; class Arachnida; order Ixodida; family Ixodidae; genus Dermacentor; species Dermacentor andersoni. The sequence continues at coordinate 215,603,782 of NC_092814.1, read as the reverse complement.
AACTCAAGGCGAAGGCTACTGGAAGAGCAGTCAATGAGAGCAGAATGTGCAGAGAGAAAATCGAGGCCGAGAATGAGGTCGGGGAGTGGGGGCAATGAGCAATCACGCTGAAGAGGACAGGAGTGTGGCGGCCGGTGATGCTGACACATGCCGTACACATGCCGACGATAGGCACAGTACCGCCATCCGCAACGCGGACGACGCGTGCCGACGCTGGGGTGAGGAGCTTTTTGAGTCGTCGGAAGGCAGCTTTCATAATATCAATATGTGCTCCTTTATCGATGAGTGCCGTGACCGGATAGCCGTCAACGTCAAGAAGGTTTTGGTTCGTAGGTAACGTGAGCAGAGGATTTGAGGACAGGGTCGACAACGTAGCTTCACCTCCAGAAGCTGCAGTGCCTAGTTTTTCGGCTGGATCCGGGAGGCAATAGGCGGCGAAGAGAAGCGACAGGTTAGGAGCGAACGAGACTGATGGCGTCGAGATGAGGGAGAGCGGCTGTAGCGAAGGTTCGGAACAGGAGCATCAGCGGCAGTGAGTTCATGGCGTGTGGTATAGGGAACAGAAGGTCCAAAAGTGCGAGAATAAGCGGCGGCGTATGTCTGAGGAGCTGGTGGCCATTGGTTGCGACAGTGACGAGCGACGTGGCGGATGCGATAGCAGTGTAAGCAGATCGGCCTGTCATCAGGGGTACGCCATTCGGACGGGTTGCAGCGAGATGTGGCAGAAAAGGACTGCCGGGGACGAGGAGGGCCGCTGAGAACTGGGGAACGCTGGGTTGAGACGTGGAACACACGGAGTCGAGACCCATGATCTCAAATTCATGTCTGGCGACGGCCTGAATCATCGCAATGGTGGTTGCTGGCGGATCGGGAGGCCCCGTGGAGAAAGCTGGCGAACAGGCGGCCTTCAGTTCGCGGTCGACCCTCACATGGGGACGTAGCAGGAGTGTTGGGTAGCCACGTGATGTGGTGTGAGATACGGCGGCTCTTAGCTTGTTAAAGGCGAGGGCATTCTTTTATGATGGCGTCGATAGTCGAGACGTTGCCGAAAACAATCAAATTGAAAGCGTCGTCGGCAATGCCTTTTAGCACATGTGCCACTTTATCTGCTTCCGACATATTATCGTCAGCTTTGCGGCATAGAGGCAAGACGTCGAGGATGTATGAAGCATACGGCTCTGTAGATGACTGAACACGAGACGCAAGAGCCTTTCTCGCGGCAACCTTGTGCCCAATGGGGTCGCCGAACCGTTCCCGTAGCTTTTCTTCGAAGGTGTCCCAACGGGTTATCTCGTCGTCATGCGTTTGGTTCCGCACGCGTGGGGTGCCGCCGAGATAAAAGGTGACATTGGCGAGCATAATCGTTGGGTCCCACTTGTTATTAGCACTGGCATGTTCATAGAGCTTGATCCATTCGTCAACGTCCTATCCCTCCAGGCCAGAGAACACACCAGGGTCGCGATGTGGGGCAAACGTGAGGATTGGAGCAGTCGAACAAACTGAAGCCGTCGCCAAGGTGGGCTCATCACCGGGAGGCGTGGTGACAAGCTCGATGTGCCGACCACTTCGGAGTTCCGTGGCGAGGACGGAGGTCGCTAACCGCCACCAGAATGTTACGTGTGGAAAGACACAGACGAAAGAGGCTATTTACACTGGAGTCAGACAGCCAGGCCGACACTCGCTCACGCCAAGGGCACCGAGCAACTCCATCGTCGTTCTCGTGGCGGCTCGTCTCTTGAGCTTCGCTCGATGATATCGTAATAATATAAACAACTGAACAACGGCACCAAGAGTGCTTGCATCGAAGAAGTTACAGCAGTCAGCAATACGTTGGTCTTGTCGGATTGAGCCGAACCTACAACGAGGCTCCATGTTACTGAACCAGTCTTCGATATTAATCCGAGTCCTCCCAGGCATAAGCAAGCAAAACTCAAACGTCGCCTCGAGAAATACAATGACTGCTTCTCGTCGTCGTCAAGGATTCGAGAAACACCAGTTGCTAAGCAACACATATTAACAGAAGAATCTGCTCGATCACTCAGCCAGAGCCCTTACAGATTTCGACTCGAGAAAGTGAAGCTGTAAGGCAACAAGTCGACGAAATGCTGCACGATGATATCGTCCAGCCGTCGAAAAGTCTGTGTGTGTCTTCTGTAATCTTGGTGAAGAAAAAGGATGGAACTCTGCGTTTCCCCATCGATTACCGTCGCCTGAACAAAATCACGAAAAGGACGTATAGACCTCCCAGGGATAGCCGTCGCGTTGGAGCAGCTCTGCAACGCAAAGTATTTTTCATTGATGCACCTACGGACTACTTGCAAATCGAAGTCAACTAGAGGGATAGAGAGAAGACCGCCTTTATCATGCCAGACTGCCTCTATGAATTCAGGTCATGCCATTTGGTCTTTGCCCGGCACTCGTAACTTTGCAGCGTGTAATGGACATCGTATTGGCTGGCTTGAAATGGAAGACCTATTTAGTCTACCTTGATGACGACGTCGTCTTTTTCCTCAAAGTTCGACGATCACGTTAATCGTGTTGTGACAGTACGAGAGGCCATCCAGCAATCTGAGCTGACCCTGAAGCCGGAGAAATGCTGTTTTGCTTACGAAGAACTTACGAAGAACGTTATCAGCAAGTCTGGAGTTCTTCCTGATCCGCAGAAAACAACTGTCATGGCAACAGCAGAGTTTCGGGTGTGTTCGTATGACATGATTATGCTTACAGCACACGAAAGGACTAGCACACAGAAAGACGTGGTACGCAAGGACACAGAATGACGTGGTACACACCAGTGCCTATGTGTTCCACGCCTTTCTGTGTCCTCGTCCTTTCGTGCGCTATAAGCGTTAAAAAATTAAATTATGGGGTTTTACGTGCCAAAACCACCTTCTGATGATGAGGCGCGCTGTAGTGGAGGACTCCGGAAATTTCGACCACCTGGGTTCTTAACGTGCACCTAAATCTAAGTACACGGGTGTTTTCGCATTTCGCCTCCATCAAAATGCGGCCGCCGTGGCCGGGATTCGATCCCGCGACCTCGTGCTCAGCAGCCCAACACCAGCGCTATAAGCCTTATCATGCCATTTCAAAATTTACGTAGCCCATCGACAAGAAAGCAGCGCAGGATTCTTGGTCTGTGTGCTTACTATAGGCGCTTTGTCACGAACTTCTCTCGCATTGTGCGCCTCTGGCTCTTCTCACGAAACATGACTTACCTTGCCCGCAAGTCAAGGCATTTGAGAAATTAAAACGACTCCTGCAGTCACCATGACCAACACTTCGACGAAGACGCTGATACCGAAATCCACGCCGACGCAAGCAGCATATAGGCCTCAGCGCTGTCCTAATCCAGAGGAAACACGGACTTGAAAGGGGTCATCATTTACGCCAGCCCGTCGCTATTGAAAGCAGAATTCAATTATTCAACGACGGAAAAGGAATCTCTCCCCATAATTTGGGCTACCACAAAGAGAGAGAGAGAGAGAGAATGAAGAGGAAAGGCAGGGAGGTTAACCAGATATGAGTCTCCGGTTTGCTACCCTACACTGGGGATGGGGGATAGGGGTTGGAAAGATGATAGAGAGGGAAAAAAAAGGAAATTAAAAAAATAAGAAAAGAAAAACAGGAACGCGCACACATGGAGACACACACACAAAAGGCGTTCCAGTTAAAGTCGTTCACACAGGCCGGTAGATCGCAAAAAGCGTAAAAGCGCTTGCACGGCCTTCTTCTGTGAAGGTAGGTCCTTTCGATGTTGTAGAATTCTTTTTTCGGATAGCGGTTGGTCGTCCAGTTGGTCAAGTTCGTGGCTAAGGCATGCGCTCTGTGGACTGTACTGCGGGCAGGCGCACAAAATATGGCCAATTGATTCTTCATGGCCGCAGTGGTCACAGGTTGGTGTGTCGGTCATCCCTATGCGGAAGGCATAGGCTTTAGTAAAGGCAACGCCCAACCAAAGTCGATATAAAAGCGTGGCGTCTCTACGGCGAAGCTGTGATGGCGCTCGAAGACTTAATGTTGGATCAAGTGAGTACAGTCGCGTATTTCTTAAATGTGGCTCATTCCATTGCGACGCGGTGCACTGCCGAGCAAGTAGGCGGAGCTTCCGTGCCGCATCAGTTCTAGAAACAGGAATTCGGACGTGACGCTCCTCAGTATGGGCTGAGCGGGCAGCGTGATCCGCCCGTTCATTGCCGATAATCCCGCAGTGACTTGGAAGCCACTGGAAGGTTATTTCATGGCCTGCATCACTTATATGGTGTAACGTCTCTGTAATATGGATAATTAGCTGTTCGTGCGGTCCGCGTCGTAAAGGTGACAGTAGAGACTGCAGTGCCGCCTTCGAATCGCAGAATATTGTCCATTTGTGTGGCGGTTTATCACCAATGTGATGAAGGGCAGTAAAGAGCGCTGCGAGCTCTGCTGCCGTCGATGTTGTCGCGTGGGTTGTCTTAAATTTAATTGTTGTAGCTTTCGCTGGTATGACGACTGCCACCGCGGAGCTGCTTGGAAGGACTGATCCATCAGTGTAAATATGCGTAGCGTCACGGTAGTTCTCGTACAAATATAGTAGCGTGAGCTGTCTAAGGGCTGGTGATGACAGATCAGCTTTTTTCGAGATGCCAGGTATTGCGAGGTTGATTTTTGGCTGAGCCAGGCACCATGGAGGGCTCGAAGGTCTCGCAGCCAGAGTGAAACAAGCTGGCAATGATTCATCATATGCAGTTATCATTTGGCTGAAAGATGTCTGTGGCCTGTCCGCTGGTAGAGAGGCTAAATGGTGACGAGGAGTCCTGGCTAGATGACTTATATGGGTCCTGAGTACTTCAATTTCAATGTGGGTCTTGACAAGGTGGTCTCTAGCGATTGCTATCGTAGCCACTGTTGAAGCACTCTGAGGCAGGCCTAGAATGATCCGGAGCACTTGACCCTGAAGACTTTGTATTGTGCGTAGATTCGTTTTGCATGTGTTGTTTATTGCTGGCAAGCTGTATCGCAGAAATCCTAGAAAAAGCACTCTGTACAGTTGTAACATGGCACTAGGCGACACAAAATTTCACTCTTACCTATAGAGCAGATCGTTCAAAGTCGCAAGTGACTATCACGCACTGTGTTAGTTAGCCAATATAAACGAACCAGTGGCGTAGCCAGAAATTTCGTTCGGGGGGGGGGGGGGGCTCACGTTGCAGCTTGGCCTCCTCCTTAAGAGGAAGCTTTATCTCGGATGCTCCTATCTAAATACATGTAGAAGGTGAATTAGTTTTTCTCGGCAACCACTGCACAAAATTTGATGAAGTTTGTTGCGTTTAAAAGAAAAACTTATATTCTATTGTCTTCTGGTTTCGAATTTTTCATTTAGGTTGTCAATTTTTTATCAAAGATTGGCACAAATCTCAAATTTTCAGAAAACGAAACTATCACGTTTAAAACTCTGTAACTCAACAATGAAAAATAATATCACAATTCTGTGAATCGCATCTAATAGTGCATCTACACAGACAAAATTGATATGTTACAAATGAATCTCAAACAATTTAGCATTATCGAAATACGGCTTTTGCAGAACCCTTGTGCACTACGTAACTAATTCACGTAAGGTACAACTTGACATACCGAATTTGTCCGCTTTGACTCTTATAATAGATGCCGTTTGAAGAACCGCGATATCTGTTTTTGATGAAGAACTTTTAGTTTGTAAACGTCGTGCTTCTATTTTTTTTCGCACTTTCAAATTTTTCAAAATATTTTCAACAAAATTCAGGCCCTATATTGAACTTGCGCTTCCGACAGATACTAGAAGTTAACTTTCTCAAATTCAACAAATTCCATTAAAGTGACCCAGGGGTTATCTCAGAAAAGCGTTTCTGCGTTTTACATTTATTTGAATAGGCCGCGTCGGAGTTGGGCCCAAGCTAAAGCTAGTAAAAAATAGTAAACAACACCTTTCCGGCGGAAATGACGGCCTTTGCTTTCTTTGGGGGCGGTGAATTCGAATGTTTCCACTGTAAGCTTTGCCGTCGTGTTTCAGGCTCGTAGTAGTGGCACCATGATTCGTCCCTGATCACAATTGCAAACAAGACGTCGCCATCCTCATTGTGATACCGGATCAGATGAGTCAAGGCAGCGCGAAACTTCTCCGTCTTCTCGCGGTGGATCAAAATCTTGGGGATCCATTGCGCACACAAGAGCCGATAACCGAGGTGTTCATGAATTATGGCGTGAACCGAACCGTGACTGATGTTCAGACGGTCTGCCAGTTCATCGATGTTTATCCTCCGTTCTTGTCTCATCAGCTCATCAACTTTTGCACTTGTGTTGGGGGTGATTGCGCGATGGCTTTGGCCCGGTCTTGAATCGTCTTTGCAACTTTCACCTCCTTTTTCAACCGTTTGCTCCAATGCTTCTCAGTGGCCAATGACATGCAATGTTCAATGTACACGGCAGCCATACGGCAAATAATTTCCTTTTGGGAAACGCCTTCAGCTGTCAAAATATTCCCAGCAACCCGCTGCTCAACTTCTGAAGTGTCCATTACGTGACGCAACCATGTTCAATCCAGTGTATGAGAGCATTAAAGAACTTTTACCCTCACATCTGCGTGTCACTTTTGTAAATGAAAGATGCTTGTGTGCTACGCGCATGCCGCGCAGATAATGAACCGAACCATTGTTGCGCGGGGTGGGTAGGCTCACTTTCATTTAACTCGCCCTCGTTCATTAGAAATGCAAAGATACCATGGAATATACAAATGCTTGATAGAGGGCAAAAAAAGTGTCACTGGAAAGTTCACTGCACTTATACACAAAACCTTGCAACAAGATATCTAAATATACGTATAAGTCTCCAACAAATCTACGTATCTAAGAAAAAGTGACTGTATAGAATGCGTCAAACAAGGCAAATAAACATGCAGCGCCATCACAGATTCACAGAATCCTAGATCCCGCCCCCATTCCATCCACTCCATCCGATGTATCGCGTGCGACGGAAGGCGGCGTGTTTGCTCCCAGCTTTTCTCCTTTGCGCACGCAAGACTGAGCCACCATCGCCGGCTCACCCATTCCAGCCCCCCTACTCTTTCACTCGCACATACAGCTTGCGGCGCGCGGTCACGACGTTATTGCCCTGAGACTTCATACGAAACATGAGGGCGACGACGACAGCATGAACGCGCCTGGAGTCTTCATATAATTGCTATCACAATAATATAATAATAGTATCCGGCAACCCAAGCGTGCCGTGGCCGATTACTTTCCGCAAAAGAAGTAACAAAATGTCACCATGCGACAATTCGCTATGCCGCAACAATGTATCTTCTTTTTTTCTTTTGTGGGACGGGGGCACCGAAATGAAAAAAAAAAGGAAGGCAAAGGAGAGTATGTTGGCCACAATCCAATGCCTTCTTTGGGCACCAAATGTGGCTACCGAATCAATATCGGAAGAAAACGTGAGACGCTTGGTCCACCGAGAACCGTACGCATAGTGCTCGGTATTTTACACCGGTGAGACAAGACTTACCGGAGAATTTGCGCTCAAGCGAACACGGGGTAATCCGTCAAGTCTTCACAGTGATGGCGGGGAGCGACCATTGCTTCTTTTTCTCCTCTGCTAGCCAGAAGGCGTCCAAAACTCTGCCAGGCGAAAATTCACTCGGCCAGAGAAAACCACACGCGCCCCGAAGTACGCCGCGCGGTGGTTTCGGGGCAACACAAGAAAAACGCATGAGCTCTGGCTGGCTCTGGCAGCGCGCGGGTAGACGAGCGAGAATAAAAAAAATTAAGAGGCTCAATGTGTCCTCACGAACAAAAGTCAAAGTAGAAAAAATAAATAAGAACGTAGTTACACTGGCTGGCTTTAGTGTCTTGACATGAATGCTTTGGCCTAGGTGAAAAAAATGTTGATATTTGTTTATGCGACATGACGGCACAAATGAACCACCACAACGCTTCGTCCCATCGTATCTCGCTGCGTGTTTTGTCAACTTATCTGATAGTGTGTTGATTTGGCTTGTCTCGTTGTATGTTCCGATCTAAGACTTTAGAAATGTCAACGCACCTTTGGCGTCAAATGTTCATAACAACATTAAGCCCACAAAGTTCCGTAAATGAAAATCTAAAGCACGACTTTGGAAATATCAATGCACCTTTCGCTTTAAAAGTTACTTAGAACTTTATACCCATAAAGTGTCAGAATTGAAATCCAAGCGCTCCCGATTCCACGGCCTCAGCGATATGCCGCGACAAGCCCGCCGCCACGCCTTTGGAACTTTGTGCTCGGATGGAGCTCCTTGCGTTAGGATATGTGAGTCCCGGTGCATGGGCGTTGCCACGAAATCCAGCCCTATTTCGCAATGGTCGCGCTAAAATGTTTTTTTTCGAGCGTGAAAGGGACATTCTAGACAAAATCGAGCATGATTTCCGGCGCCAGGTTTGTTTTGGCCGGCGGCGCATGGACAGCACGAAAAAATTTCGGGGGGGGGGGGGGAGGGGGCTGAAGCCCCCCCTGGCTACGCCCCTGAAAGGAACGCAGGGGAGCCTCTGATTGCAAGAATTCTACATCCCCGTGATATACAAGTTGGGATGGAAACACTCTGATGCCGACTGCCTGTGCCACTCTCCTATTGACCCGCTGCCGCAAAACGGCCAGGATGATGATTTTTTCGTAGGGACAATGAGTGCTGACGACATTGCCGAATAGCAGCGCGGAGACCCGGCACTAAACAGCCTTGTCGAGCTCTTGGAAGGGAAGACCGACTTTGTCCCAAGGGTATTTAGGCGCGGATTGTATTCGGTTTCACTGCAAAACGACGTCACCATAAGAAAAACTTCTCGCCTTATGCAGTCCGTGCCAACTACCTTCTGGTTGTGCCTTCAGCACTGTGGCCAGATATTCTCCACGCCCTTCATGATGACCGAAAGGCAGGGCGTCTTGGGTTTTCCCGTACGCTCAAGAGGATACAGGAGAAGTATGCCCACGGTTGAATGCCAACGTCGCCCATTACGTTAAAACGTGCCGAGTCTACAAGCGACGCAAGACACCACCGACAAGGCCAGCGGGACGGCTACAGGAGATCGAGCCTCTATGCCTAGCATTTCAATGGATCGGGATAGACTTGTTGGGGCCCTTCCTGACGCCAACATCCGGAACCAAGTGTATCGTCGTGACCACAGACTATCTTACCTGCTATGCCGAAACGAAAGCCCTGACCAGTGGTAGTTCGGCGGAAGTAGCGAAATTCTTCGTTGAGAACATTTTGCTGCGACATTGGGCACGATCGGAGATCGTTGTTCGAAACGCTCGCTCAGTTTGCGTTCAGTTTCGCCTCACTGGGTTGACCTAGGTCGCACTTAGTCGTCAGCCGCCGTGCTGACGACTGGGCGCGCCGTACAGACAACTAGTTTTGGTCTTCCTCCTGTGTTCCGGAGGTGCCTACCAGTGGCTACTGCGCAGGCTCACCGAGTAACAACCTGGGAGAGGCTGTTTTTATTTCGCCATACAGTGCGCCAAAGCGAAGATATCCCGCACTTTGAATTGCGCTGACATTGCGAGAAACAAGATGGCCTTCATCGAGCCGCCGCGAGGGCCGACAGGCACCCTCCATGGTGGCATAGTGGCGACGGCGCGGGATCAAATCCCGGCCGCGGCGGCAGCATTTCGATGGGGGTAAAAGGCAAAAAAAAACAAGAAAGCAAGAAAGAAAAGAGAAGAAAAATTATTCAAAAGAAAAAAAAAAAAACACCCGTATGTCGTGCATTGGGTGCACGTTAAGAACCCCAGGTGGTCAAAATTAATCCGGAGTCCCCCACGACGGCGTGTCTCATAACCACATCTTGGTTTTGGGACCGTAAACCCCCAAAATTTTATTAAGGCGACAGCCTTAGATGGCTGAAGTGTCGAAAAATCCGATGTCCGGCGTTGTGGCACCAAAATTCAGAGGGAGCCGAACCCTCGACCTTTGATGGGAGTCGAACCCATGACCTGTGGTGTTAATTAAGGCGAAGTTAATTAAGGCACTCGACCTTTGATGGGAGTATAACCCTCGACCTTTGGTGTTTGGTATCAATGCGAGCTAGTTGGCACGAATACAGTCAGTGCTCCTTCAATTGCTCTAACTGAAAAAGAGTTTGTGTCTCCGCCACTAATCTGGTTTCACCATTCAGAGTCCAAGTTTAATCGCTTGACGCACGCTCGAATGAAGTGCATAATAGCAAACCTCCCCCCTCCCCGTCTTTTTTCAAAGGTATGTTTATGTATGCGCAAAATAAACCCAAGTAGTTTGCAGTCAGCGCTCATCCTGTGTTCCTCGCTTGTCCATGCTTATTTTGCGTTGTTTTTCACGCATGGCTTTGGTGTTATGAGGCCGAATTAGGCCATCAATTTCTTTATAGAAAGCTGTATAAGAACTGACCATATTTCCAAGTTGGATTCGTATTGGCGTCGTGAAGGTTGTGAGTCGAACCCACGATCTTTGGTAGGAGTCGAGCCCACGACCTTTGTGTTCACCAAGGCGATGTTAATTAAGGCACTCGAACCCACGAGCCAACATGGAGATATGGGCGATCCGGCCATATCTCCAAGTTGGATTCCAATTGACATCGCGATGATCGAGAGTCGAACCCACTACCTTTGGCGTTAATGTAAGGCGAAGTTAATTAACAAAAATTAGTCAAGACACAGTCGATTAAGGCACTTGAGTCTACGACCCTTGCTGGGAGTCAAACCCGCGAACTTTGGTGTTAATCAGGGCGAATATAATTAAAACACATCTAATTAAAACATAAATAATTAATTAAAGCACCCGAACTCACAAAGGAGAAAACAATAGGAAGTAATGACATTCGAATGAAAATGTCGAGTAATGCAATGAGTGTCTCGTGAGCGCACAGGCATTCGCCTTCATCCTCTTTAGCCTATGCTAAAGTGACTATCTATTTTTATTTAAGCCAAGCAGGCAAGCTATATAGTACGAACTGAAATGTATTTGTGCACTTATCATTCGTTTAGTAACTTTCGGTTCGGAGCAAAGCACGCCGCATGTGTGGCCAAGAGACATGGCGAAATCAGAAGACACCTGTGACTGCGCGGCAGCTGCGTCATAAACGATGGCCCCTGACGCAAGGGTTCTTCTTATGATGTCAGCAAGCCGCCTATTGCGCCCACACTGCCAAGCAAACAATTGGCACACAAGAGCAGTGCATCAGAATTAAGTAATGACGCGATGTTTCATCGTGTGTCCGTTAATATATTTCTGACCGAAAGCTGTGGTAACCAGTTTGATCAGAGCGATGCTTCCTTAGCTGCAAATTAAACATGTTCCAGGCCTGCCGCTAAAAACACTGCACAAGTTCCCGACGAGATGAAGTGAAATAGACGGGCAGATCACGTGTCATGCGTTTTGACAACACTCACGAGTTAATTTCCGGGTAGATCTCGGTGAGGATGTTGTATGTCTGGTATGGCAGCCAGCACAGAGCGAAGATGGCGACCACAATGAACATCATCTTGGTAACCTGCAACAAACGAAAGAAAGCTTTCGTTATTAGAAGCCACGCATTATACCTACTGCAGCTTATTTCGCACTCGAATTCTCTCAACAAACTGACATCTCTGCCACGCGGAAGACACCCTTCCAGGACGCGAACAGTCCCGACGGTTCATGTCTAAACGGTGCCCGCAACTCCCCATTCAAAGACAATAGAAGAATACGTTTGTTAGAAAGCGTCAATGAAAGTAATATGGTTATGTTTGTTTTCAGAGGCTGTGCATCCATTTCTGCGAGCACGGAGCATAAGGATAGGCAGTGAATCGCAGCTTAAAAAGCTTCAATATTGTTCAGAAATGGCGCCAGGTGGGAAGGCCTCCGGCATTATTCCTGTGCGAGGCAAAGTTCTTTTTTAATTGTTATGACAACAGTAAAACCAGCGCCTGTGGAGCCCCTGTGTAGTGCAAATAAACTTACAGCTGTTTGACATCAACGCCGAACCCGCCGTGGTTGCTCAGTGGCTATGGTGTTAGGCTGCTGAGTACGAGGTCGCGGGATCGAATCCCGGGCACGGCGGCCGCATTTCGATGGGGGCGAAATGCGAAAACACCCGTGTACTTAGATTTAGGTGCACGTTAAAGAACCCCAGGTGGTCAAAATTTCCGGAGTCCCCCACTACGACGTGCCTCATAATCAGAAAGTGGTTTTGGCACGTAAAACCCCATATATTATTATTATTACATCAACGCGGAAAACCTGCAGTGCACATAACTACCAAGACATGCGTCGTCTTTCCTTGTCAGCCCGAAAAAACCCTTTAAAAACAAAGGGCAGGCTTGCATTTGCTGTGTGGCGCACAAGTGGGAAGACATAGAGCTATTTTACTTATATTAAACTGATCTCCTCGGGTTATATAGCCTAAATTCGCTTTTGCAGTGACTTTGTAAAAGTAGGCGCACATAACATGCATAAAAATTTACAAAAAGGAGCTACATCATTAAGCTTAACAATATATACCCTGAGCAATTTATTCACTTCAAACATCGACGACCAATAGCTCATTTATTTATTTATTTATTTATTTATTTATTTATTTATTTATTTACATTTCATTTCAGTTATTTCAGTTTATTTATTTTCGGAGAGCATCCAAGAACAGCTTTATATATTTATTTACTTTTCTTATTTATTGCTTACTTTACTTACTTTCATTTCATTTATTTCATTTTATTTATTTATTTTCTGAAACTGGGGGGGGGGGGGGGGGGCAAGAACAGTTTTGCGCCTGAATATTGGTGCACTTATGTTTGACAAAGAACATAAAACCGAGAAACAAAACAGAACTTCTCTAACAGTGGTACAAAGTGCAACAAACAATTGAAAAAAGTTGAATTAATCAAAGGCAGAAGTGAGACAAGGAGCAAATAGTGGAGCTAATATATCAAGATCATGACGCAAGGTATGGTTCTTTCTTGTTGTTGTTTTTTTTATTTTATTTGTTAACTTCTTCCTCTTCAGTATTTCCTTTTATATATATTTTTTTCACGACCACGGGTTTCTGTCGCTACTTCTATTACCTCTTTCAGAGACACGATAGCCCACGACCACCAGCGTGCCCGCCGTTGACGCGCCGGCTGACGCACGGCCGTTCGCACGTGATTGACAAACGGCCGTGTCACTGGCCTCAATTCTACACCCTCGCCGCCAACACACCTTCGCTCGTTGCCCACCCACCCGCCTTACGCCGTCTCCCCTTTAGAAGAAACCCACCTATAGATACTGTGGCGAGGAAAGCATATGTCCCCTTGAAGAAGACAAGTCCACTTGTCGAAACGTTGGCTCCCGCTTTCACCTTCTTCCCGTTTTGCTCAAGGTACTTTGTTCTTTTATAAGACGTGTTATAGCGTTAGAGGTGCAAGAGTAATTCACATAGAAAATGCTGGGATTACGCAAGTTAGGGCGGGGCAAGCAGAACGTTACAGCTGACATTAACCGCGTACAGGAGAAGTGGTTGAGATTTAGTTTATACAAGAATACGTAATCACGGTGTTTCCGCCTTATTTGTAGGGGTCTAATATTAAACATACGGAGTACACGCTCATAGGCATAAAATACATGGCGCCCGAGAAATCCATCGTACAGTAAACCAAGGGGGAAACGTCGTTCAACACATTCAACTTTTGCAACATTGGTCAAATTAATACAGTTCCATACAACAGAACTAAACTTTAACTTCGAGCGCACAAACGAAGAATACAAGAGAATAACGCAGTTCACATTCGTAAACTGTTTAGTCATGCTTGATATGAGGCCTAACTTACTGTAGGATGCATTAACGATGCTTGAAACATGTTCTTCGAAAGTTAACCAGGAGCACGGAGTAAGTGGCCAGGAGTCAACCAATATTTCTAAGTCGCGCGTACAACCACTCTTTTCAAAGGAACGTTATCAAGTGAATATTAGTATAATAAACGATACATTTTGCGATTAAAGGAAGCAACAAGTGTCTTAGTTGGATTAATACACAAAAAGTTGGAAGCACACCACTCCGCTACAGAATTCACATCTTCCTGTAATAATTCACAATCCTGCTCTGATTATATTTCACGAAAAAGTTTAATATCGTCAGCGTATAAAAGGAGACGCGAATAATACAAATGTTCTTCAATAGAGAGAGAGAGAGAGAAAGCCGAAGGAAAGACAGGGAGGTTAACCCGAGATTATCTCCGGTTGGCTACCCTGTACTGGGGGAGGGGCAAGGGGATGCAATAGGTAAGAGAGAGAAGGATAAAAAAAGAAAAGAAAAACCTAATCACACACACGCACGTACACACGAACTGTTTCTGTTGGCACTGTTTTGTGAACAACGATAATGGACCTAAGATCGACCCTTGCGCAAACACCGGAAGTTCATTCATAACGCAAAGGGTAATTAGCACCAACGCGAATATAATTTACTTTACTCCCTTGTTTTAGTTGCTTTACTTACTCTACCTGCTTTAATTACTTACTTACTTTACTTACTTACGTACTTACTAACTTTACTTACTTACGTTACTTACTCGCTTTACCTGCTTGGTTAATTACTTTAGATACATTACTTTACTTACTTTTCTTACTTCCTTACATTAGTTACTCACTCACATTACTTACTCTTCTTACATTACTTGCCTACTTTACTTACCAATTTACTGATCTAATTATTTATCTTGCAACGTAGCGAATCACTCGCCTTTTATGAAAACGTGGAGGCGGCGGCGACATAGTGATGCTGCAGGTGCCAATTCATGTTACAGCAACCTGATCTGGCGTTTCAGCTAACTCGTGCCAAGCTTTAAAAAAATCTGCGCATGTGTTGCGAGAGTACAACCAACTTAGTACTGTTCACTGTCCTCCTGAGCAGGTCAGAGTATCTTTCACAAGGGTTTAGGTAATTAGTTACAAAAATTAATTGAACAACTTTTGTTTTATTGGTTTAAACGCAAATTCTTCAATGGAGAAGTTGCATAACATATTGACAAACATCCGAATAATTTATTTCCATGATGGTAGCTTGCTGTGGTTGTAATTTTTTTCGGGTTACAAAGAAAGTGCGCGAGATTTCAAAAAGTACCATGTGACTATGTACTTTCGCGCACTGACTTAAGGTCCCTATACATGCCGCGAAGAAATGATCGATGCTGCACGCAGAGCGAAGGCATGAACAGGCCTTGGGCAATGGGTACGAGTCGAAATTATGGTCTTGGCTTCCAGTTTTGCCGAGATATATCTTGCCTGTTGCAGCAATGAAGCACATGACGCCATGGGATACGCGATAAATAACGCATGGCAATTCTTCAAGTTCGGTCAGTGTTACTGCTGTAGACAGGCAGCGTAACAGTCGAGGAAGTTTTAGCGGGGGATAGCGACGTATCGGAGCCAAATGGAAGGCCATCATCTAGCATTTTTGCTGGCAGCCGCGTTGGGCAGCACCACTAAAACGAACCTTCGCACACTCCAGAGGATACAAGGTCAAATTATAGGGACGTACATCGGCTCCCCCAAGTGTGCATCCACAGCAGCCACAATCGTCATAGAGCATGACGTACCTATCGCAACGTACATTGCAGTCGACGTTCTAAAAGTGCACATTCGACATGTCTCAAGGATACGTTTTCGCCATCTTGCTTGCCTGCAAACAACTAGGCCACATACGAGTTTTCGCCGTCTCCTAACCACTCACAGAGCATCGCTACCATCGAATAACGTCCCAACAGCATGACCTTCGCTGACAATTTGGTCTCTGCATTCCCCTTGAGTATGCCTTACCATTCCAGGCATCAAGGCAGAAATGCCGTCAGCAGCAATGAATCAGGCCGCATTATTGCTACTATACATGACGTCCACAGTGGCCGCTTACACGTTTGCATAAAGGGGTCAGTCGTGCACTGTAGTTCAGCAGCTGCAGTATTTATCCCAGCAAAATCTACAGCGATAAAATTTAGGACACCCCACTTGATATCAACGACGGCCGTCGAACTTACAGCTCTACGTGCAGCAATACAATCGATCAATTAGGAAACGCTCCAGAAATGGTCCATCTTCTGCGTTTTCAAGGTCACCCTCCAGAGCTTGCGCTCTGCATTACGCCATGTACCCCACGGAAGAACTGTCGCGGGCAGACGAGAAGATTACTATTGGGTAGTTGAGAAAGCACATGACATCGTATTTCATCGGTTGCCAAGTCATTGTGGTATCCTTAGAAACGAGTAAATAGACGCAGCCGCTCGATCTTCCCATGACAGTGGTGATTGCGTCGCTATGCCGAATCCAAAAGCAGACAGCGGAAAAGTTCCGTGCGCTTGTGCGCGAGCTTACGTTGGCCCAATGTAATTCGGCAGACTTCAAAAACCAGCAACTTTATTCCTTGGATCCCCATCTAAATATCCGCCTTCCACATTGCTTACCACGACGGGAGGTAACTCTCATCGGAATGGCCGCAAGTACAAAATGTGAAGTTAGTGGATGCAAAGAGACGATAGCGCAACTTCTGTATGATTGTCGTCGTTTCAATGCGCAGTCTTCAGTACCATGCTCGACAAGATTGACAACCGTCCCCTTGCGGAGAGAGAGAGAGAGAGAGAGAAGAATACAGGAAGGCAGGGATGTTAACCAGTCAATAGTCTGGTTGGCTACCCTACACTGGGGGAAGGGAGAAGGGGAAGAGAAAGAAGGGAGAGAGAAGGTGTAGGTACGTTTACGTACAGCACTTCAGTTAAAGTCGCTCGAGCAAACCAGAAGTTCTGAGAAAACACAAAAGTGCCTTCACTGCCTGCTGAGCCGATGATCGGTCGGGACGGTGCTCTAATATTGTCTGTTCACTCAGAGGACGATCGTCTAGTTTCCTCAATGTGTCGGACAAATACTGTCTTTGTGCTTGAAATTGAGGACAATGGCACAATATGTGGTCGATGTTCTCCTCGCATGCGCAAACATCACATGCAGGACTATCAGCCATTCCAATTAGTGCTGAGTAGGCATTCGTGAAGGCCACTCCAAGCCATAAGCGACACAGAAGAGACGCTTCACGCCGGTGCACACCGGCTGGAGGTCTGAGTTGAAGTGATGGGTTTAGTCGGTGCAGTCTTGTGCGCCTTGTATGTACGGTATTCCACTCTGCTAAGGAGATTGTGTGTGCCAGAATGCCAAGTTGTCTCGCGGCGTCGGTCCTTGAGAGCGGAATGGGGACGCAGCGGTCTTCTTGGTTTGACGTCCGAGCTGCCTTATCGGCGTCATCATTACCAATGATACCGCAATGACCTGGTATCCACTGAAAAGAGATATCATGGCCTTTTTCTCTTAAGTGATGGACAAGTTCCGCGATTTCGCACGTGAGCTGATCGTGAGTTCCATGTTGGAGAAATGAATGCACACATTGCAAGGCCGGCCTTGAATCGCAGAAGACTGCCCATTTTCTAGGACTTTCAGTATTTATCACTTGAAGCGCGTCGCGGAGAGCCGCGAGCTCTGCAGCTGTAGACGTAGTGACATGGGAAGTCTTGAACCGTTTGGTTATTCTCATTGCTGGTATAACTACAGCGCCGCCGGAACTGGTTGATGTAGTTGATCCATCAGTGTAGACGTGTGTGCAGTCGCTGTATTTCTCGTACAAGAGAAGTAAAGTTAGTTGCTTGAGCGCTGATGATGGCAAGTCCGACTTTTTCTGAAGTCCTGGGACTGTAAGGTTCACTTGAGTACGGCGCATACACCATGGAGGAATAGAAGGCCTTGCCGCAGGTGTGTAACCTGACCTGAAAGAGGCACGGTGCGCGAAGACAGTCGCACTGAATGTCGTGTGGGGCCTATCTACTGGGAGACTTGCTAGGTGGTGGGTAGGGGTCCGGGCTAAGTGTCTTATGTGCACACGCATTGTTTCAATGCTAATGTGCGTTCTAATAGTGAAATCTTGAGCGACTGCAATAACTTCAGTCGTTGATGCACTCCGCGGTAGGCCGAGACATATCTTGAGTGCTTGGGCTTGGATGCTTTGGATTATGTTCAGGTTAGTTCTGCAGGTGTTGGACATGACAGGTAGGCTGTACCGCAGGAATCCAATAAAGAGGACCCTGTACAGTTGCAGCATAGAGTGTATTGGCACTCCCCAGGTCTTTCCTGCAAGGAACTTAAACATATGGCAAATTCCTGTCAGGCGTTTTTTCACATAATTCACATGAGGGGTCCAGGAGAGATTTTTGTCAAGGACCACCCCCAAAAATCTGTGACTTGTGCTGTACGAGATCAAGTGTCTGTCGACGGATATCACGTACGGAGACATTGATTTCCTGGTAAATGCCACCGCTGCGCACTTCTCGTATGATATACGAAGTCCTTGTTCTCGAAGGTAGGATGATGTTAAAGTAGCTGACTTTTGAAGCCGCGCACGAAGCTGCAGTCGCGTCACAGCCGACGTCCAAATGCAAATGTCGTCGGCATAGATGGAGAGCCTAACGGTGCCTGGCAGGATGTCGGTGAGTCCAATGAGTGTTAGGCTGAAGAGCGGTGGGCTGAGTACTCCGCCCTGAGGCACCCCACGGTTACTGTAATGCTGGGAGGTCGGGCCATCCTCGGTAAGTACGAAAAAGGATCTCTTATGTAGATAGCTACTTATCCAAAAATATACTTTGCCGCCAAGTCCTACTGCCTCTAACGCGTTGAAAATCGCTTCGTGCGTTACGTTATCGTACGCTCCTTTAACATCCAGAAACAGGGCAGCAGATAATCTTTTGCAGGACTTCTGGTGCTCGACGTACGTCACCAAGTCGATAACGTTGTCTATGGAAGAACGGCCACGCCTGAAACCGGCCACTGCATCTGGATATACCTGGTAAGGAAGGAAAAAGTGGAGAAGGAAGGCAGGGAGGTTAACCAGTTTTGCCTAACCGGTTTGCTACCCTACACATGGGAGGGGGATGGGGGGGATGAAAGATGGGGAGAAGAGATAGAGGGCACATAACACGGCACACATGTCGTTGGTTACAGTCTGTCACTCTTGTGTGGTACGTGACATCACTGTCACAGTCGCTTGTCCAAGCCCGTATCCTTCATAAACCGAAGTAGTCCCTTCGTCGCCTTCAGCTGCGATGTCTTCAGTCGGCGATATGTGAAAATGGTTGCAACTGACAATGGTCTACTGTCAAGGTGCGCTAGAACGGACGCCATGGACTGTCTCTGAACATTATATTCAGGACAGTCGCACAGAATGTGTTCCAGCGTCTCCTCGCAAAGACAGGCATTGCAGAGAGCGTTGTCGGCCATTCCAATGCGAAACGAGTAAGATTTCGTGAAGGCCACCCCTAGCCATAAGCGATAAAGCAGGGTGGCCTCACTTCGGCGGAGTCCGGTTGGCATACAGAGATGCATCAAGGAGGGCAGGTCGTGTTGATGATCGCTGCGGTTGGTCTGGCCGCTTGGTGTGCACCATAGAGAGAGCGTGATCTCCTGTGCAAGCACTTGAAGTCTGCTGGCTGCGTCGGAACGTGAAAGTGGTATGGCCTCTTCCTGTGTGTCTTCAAGAGCTGTCCGAGCGGCTTTATCGGCGTCTTCATTTCCGATGACGCCGCAGTGACTTGGCAGCCACTGAAACGTCACGTGATGTCCTTTCTCATGTGATGTATGAAGTAGGCATCTAATATCGAATACGAGCTGTTCAGATGGCCCGCGACGCAGAGCTGATAGTACAGATTGTAGGGCTGCCTTTGAGTCGCTGAAAATTGACCATTGTCGAGGTGGTTCCCGATTGACAAAACAAAGTGCAGCTCGAAGAGCAGCTAGTTCCGCAGATGTAGATGTCGTTGGGTGGTCAGTCCTAAAGCTGATGGTAATACCTCTTTCTGGGACGACTGCAGCACCGGACGAACACTGGATTTTTGTGGAACCGTCAGTATAAATATGTGCACTGTCTGCGTACCTCTCGTGCAGAAGAAGCAGAGACAGTTGTTTCAGCACAGGCGACGACAGCTCAGACTTTTTCCCAATTCCTGGCACGTTGAGATGGACTGTGGGGCTGACAAGGCACCAAGGGGGCATCGATGGTTTACATGCAGCGGTGAAGCCCGAGGGAAGTTTGTCGTTGTACTTGACAATAGTTTTTGAGAATGATGCTTGGTAATGTTCGAGGTACCATTCTAGCCGTGCTAGAACCATCCTCTCCATTAGTTTTCCGATGCAACTGGCAAGCGCAATTGGTCGGTATGATGCAATGTCTACAGGCGACTTGCCAGGCTTGAGCAGTGGAATTAGGCGACTGGTCTTCCATTCTTGGGGAACCGTACCTGTCTGCCAGGAGCTGTTGAACAGGAGCAGGAGCACTTTTCGAGCCTCATCGCCAAGATTACACAGGGCACGGTAGGTTATAACGTCGGGTCCTGGTGAAGATGAACGCTTGCACAAGGCCAGTGCAGCTTTGAGCTCGTCCATGGAGAAAGGACTATCCATGCGGGAGTCGCGTGAAATCGGTGAGTGGCGGAGCGTCGATGTTCCAGCGCAACTAGTTTCGCCAGCAATCCTCCTGCAGAAAGCTTCCGCTACGTCAATCTCGCTGCATTGTTGGTGAAGGGCCAAAGACTTAAAAGGGTGGCGCTGCTGAGGGGTTCCACGGAGACCACGAACAGTTCTCCATATGTGAGACAATGGTTTTCGTGGATCCAAAGATTCGCAGAATGATTTCCATCTTTGTGATGCAAGTTTGTCCATGCGACGCTGAATTTTCTTTTGAGTTCTTCTGGCCAACCTCAAGTCATGTACAGACTTCGTGCGCCTGTATCTTCGCTCTGCACGACGACGAATTGCACGAAGCTTCTCTAGCTCAATGTCGTATTCGGTGCGTGTAGACGTTCTCAGAAGCGAATGTTTCGCAGCCTCTAGGGCACCTTTTATGATGTCCTCTAGGCTAGTGGACAAGTCATCACGACAGCCGTTTTCGACAATTGACTTGAACATTGGCCAGTCGATACATTGTGTGACGGCGGCTAACCTGGAGTCCGTCAACCCTTCAACCCTAAGATAAGTGGGTAGGTGGTCACTTCCCCGGGTTTCAATATCCGGAAACCACCTGACCTTTCTAGTGAAGGAGCGTGAAACAAAGGTCAGGTCCAGGCAGCTACAGTAGGCAGTTCCACGTAGAAAGGTAGGGCTTCCATCATTTAACAAGCACAGTTCTTGTTCGGAGGCAAATGACACTAATCTTCTGCCTCTCGAGTTTATCTTAGAACTTCCCCAGAGATGGTGGTGGGCATTAAAATCTCCAGTAATCACCAAAGGCTGCGGAGTCGCTGTAGTGATTCGCCGTAATCTCTCGCAGCCCAACCGACTTGAGGGCGATATGTAGGCTCCAATTATAGTGAAAGTGAGCTTGCCTTTCTTCACTGTCAGACAGACGTATTGGTTTTCTTGGTCAGGCGACACTGGGTGATGGACATACGTAAGATCACGTCGCATGAATACGATGACCTTGCTGCATTCTCCGTGGGTGGCGGACATGAAACATTCATACCCGGACAATCTGATGTTATCTGATAGGGGCTCGCAGATGACGATGACTGGGAACTTATTCGTGAACACAAACTGTCGAAAGTCCGACATGCGTGACTTCAGTCCTCTGGCGTTCCACTGAAATATCGACGCGTTTCGGACTTCGTCACGAAACGACGGCTTCTGGAGAGCCATGATTTTAACCAAGAGCTGCAAGTACTGGACTCAAAGTGTCCAGCACCTGTAGTGCGCTTTGCGCAGACGAAGACTTCATGTTGGTAAGTATAACGCGAATGGCACTCATGAGCGACCGCAGAATGTTGATGACCTGGAGATCATCAGCCAGCGTCGCTTCAACAGTTGCAGAAGCCGTTGAAGTCGGTGCGTTTTGAGGTAACTTAGCAGGGAGTTGTGCCCTCGGTAGCTCAGGCCATTCTTCAGGACGGGCGAGCCTCTCCTCTTTGTTCGCTTTCCTTGTATCTGTCTTGGTGGCGCAGTGTGGAGATGCGGCAGCCCTTCTGACTGCAGCTGGCGTGTACCTATCTGCAGTTGCGGAATTTCTTGAACGTTTTCGGTGTCGATGCCGACGTCGCCGAACAGCGGTAGCAGCCTCTCGATGCGTTGAATTGTCGCGCACCATGCGTTTTAGAATCGTGAATTCCTTCCGCATCCGCGGGCAATCCTTTGATGAGGCCTTGTGAGGACCACTGCAGTTAGGGCACTTTAGAACATGTGCGCTGCAGGCGTCTTCTGAATGGGACTCAGAGCACCGCGGGCACACTACGCTGTTCACGCAGACACCCTTCACGTGGCCAATCTTGCAACACTTGAAACACTGGAGGGGCTTCGGTACGAATGGTCGTACTGGATGGCGGACATGTCCTACTTTGACGTGGGAAGGAAGGCTGTCTCCTTCAAACAAAATCTTCACACAGCGTGTGTTTCCCAATCTGGAAATCCTTGTAATGAAATTGCCTTCTGTCGTTGGCTTTATCAGCGTTGGCAAGTCGTCATTAGGAATGGCAACGTCGACGTCATAAATGACGCCCGCAGTACCATCGCCGCCTGTAGGGATCATTGATCGCACCTTTACCTTGTCGATATCAGTTATATTACGTAGGTGTTGTAGGGCACTGCGATGTAGCACATCAACTGCCAGGACATTTTTCCGCGAGTTTGTTCGCACGTCTTTAATCTCATTTGGTGCGATTCTCTCGAGTAAGGAAGAGAGGACCTGCCTGTTGAGGAGCCGCAAATTGGTCGCCGGGTCCACGGGCATAAAGAGCATAGTGTGCGGCCAGCGCAGCGGTGCACTCTTCACGGTAGAAGCACTTGGCGACGAAGATGCCTGCAGTAGTCTTCTTTTCGCTGATCTACTCATCACGACCTGGAAGTCGTCGTCCGACGAGTCGTAGCTGTCCGAACATATCTCAGTGGCCTCGCTGTCTGTATCGCTTGACGCACTTCCACGTTTCCTGGACGCTAGCCGACCTGACGGCTGCACACCAGGGAAGTCCTCGGAGATTTCTTCATCCATTGCCGCAAGGAGGGAGCGGCAGCTCCCAACCGACGTCGGCCTAAACTGCTTAAAAAGCGCTATATAATGCGCTTTTCAAAAGGAACAGGACTCATTGAAAAACTATAGAATGTGCGAACTGCTGCGTCCCCCCCCCCCCTTTTTTTATCATCTCTCGTTTAATTATATTTTCCTCTGTGCAGAGTGGGCAACCAGAAACTTAACTTGGTTAACCTCTGTGCCGTTCACCTCTTGTTTTTCCTCTCTATGGAATAAAAACTACGACGAAAACTATGGAAGTTACTTCGCGAATGCGACTAACTGCGTGAGACTCTTTCGGGCGGCATAGCCGCAACCGCATGAGCCAGGAACGATGCTCACTCGTCGGGGTTCGCTTCAAGAGTGAATCGTTATTTTGCAAGAGACAGATGGCGGTGAAGATTTACAAAATGAAGAGAAAAGAAAGCACAGAATGCAAGCCTCCTCAGTTTGCCGCGTCAACGTTTTCGCAATTCTCTGAGGCACCGGTGATCTACACACAGCAGGCTACAGTGGGACGGTTTGCCGAAAGCACGGCGGTGCGGATCAGGTTGCGGGTCGAGGCGCCGGCGAGGGCGCTGGCCCAGCGGGGGCTTCCTCCGTCCGCTCGCTGGCTGGCTCTCTCGCTTTCTCTGCGTGGTGTATCGTCGGGCCTCCAGCCACGGGTGGAACAAACGAGTGGTGGTCGCTTTCAATTCTCAACATGGCCTACTTGTGTCTTCGCCCTACGTGCAGCATCGATCATTTGTTGGTAGTATGCGTGAGGGCGCTAATGACGTTGCGAACACGTGTCTAGGCACGTGGTGTGTCAACACCTTTTTTCGCAATTCGCAGCAGCTGTCATCACAGAAATAAATTACTTAGATATGTGTCAATGGGCTCTGCAACTTCTCCATTGATTAGTAAAGCAGTGAACGGGGTTAGTTGGTGGATGTTCATGAATGTATTGCGCTTAGGATTACACTGACGGAAGAACTAAAAAACGAACATAAAAGAAAGGTAGACGTACGTGGCGCGAACTACCAACTCGTTTAGAACCATTAAAGAACACCATGTATATAAGTGTGTTCTTTAACAGCATTAAACAAGTCGGTAGTTTGCGCCCCGTACGTCCACTGTTTGTTCTCTTATGTTCGTTCTTGAGTTCTTGCGTCAGTGTAATACAAAGCGCAGTACAACCATGATTCACCCGCCATGGTTGCTTAGTGGCTTCGGTGTTGCGCTGCCAAGCCCGAGGGCTCGGAATCAAATCCCGGCAGCGGCGGCCGCATTTCGATGGGAGCGAAATGCAATAATACCCATGTACTTTGATTTATATCGCATTTTTAAAGAACCCCAGGGGCTCAAAATTAATCCGAAGTCCCCCACTATGGCGTGCCTCACTATCAGAAAGTGGTTTTGGCACGTAAAACCCCTTAATTTAACAACCATGATCCCCCATTGAAGATTTTGCGCTTAAAGCAATCATCACCATCATAATCATCATTTTCTGTCCCTTAAAGGCCCCGGCTGAGGTATTACGTAAGGGGGGAGCATACATAAGAAAAAGGAATGCAGCAACAGTAATTTCGAATTAAGTAATAAAAAACACTATTCAGCTGGATGGAACAGATAGAACACTGCGACATTCAAATAAACAAAATGCAGTTACAACCAATACAGTCGAAGTGATCAAAATGTGCAAAGAAGAAAGATATGTCTAAATATGTTAAACATGACTAAGGCAGTTTGTTAGTAAATGCCGAAACTTGTAAAGGTTGCGTTCGATTACTGCGTGGTCAGGCAAACTATTACACTCCTCAATACCTAAGGGCAAGAAACAGTTATTGAAGGATTTAGTTGAGCTGTAAAGGAGTACGGTAAAGCCGTAAAGATACGTTAAAGATTTGTTTATTATGCTATTGTCTAATAATTACCTAGGCTCACAGTGAAAAGTGCTCTAAGTTACTCAAGAGGACAGTAAACAATTCTAAGTTGGTTTCATTCTTGTAACGCACTCGTTTATTTATTTTTTTAATCTTAGCACGAGTCAGCTGAAGCACCCAGTACCCGTCTGTCACTAAAATCTAGGAAGGACTTCGGAACAGCGCGAGGAACAAGACTAAACAAAACAAACACGAGCGCTGCGATTCTGTTAGTTTATAGTCTAGTGCCGTCCTTCGCGCAGTTTCCAAGAAGTCACGTAATATGTAACAACGCGCTCGGTTTTAGCTCTTCATCTAGGAGGGCACGGACGCGTGCTTTGTCCATTCATGCAGTGGCCCAAGGTAAATAATTTTAGTTGCAAATTTCCCCATGGATTCTTCGGCGCACAATTGCGTTAAGAAGCTTCTCTTTTTTTTAAGCTATATAGTTTCAACTCGAGGGGCGTAGGCGGGGAGGGGGGGGGGATGTAAATTCGATATGTAATCATGTTGTGTGACTTCGGAAGTGTTTCTATGTTTCTCACGTGTAAAGGAGAAGCCTGTAGCCTTCGTTTCAGGCAACGTCTCTCTCTTTCCCCTTTTTTCTTTGTTTTTGTCAAAAGTCGGCAAGTTAGCGCATTGTTCATTACAATAAGCCAGTTAGTTAGTTTGTGTCTGCACTTCACTGTATCCGAGCATCCAAAATAGAATTCAGACATGTGCTTTTATCTATATCTAAAAACTCCTTTCAAGTGTGTCTGTGGCTGTAGAGGTGTTGCTAAATAAAGCGATGATGGGGGCGAAATGCGAAAACAGCCGTGTACTTAGATTTAGTTGCACGTTAATTGAAGAACTCCAGGAAGTCCAAATTTTCCGAGACACCCACTACGGCGTGCCTCTTAATCAGATCGTTGTTTTGGAACGTAAAATCCCATAAGTTATAAAGAAAGCGATGCTATATTTAGCTTTATGGTAAAGAGTGAACGCGCAGGTAATTTAGCAGACGCTGCGACATCTAGATTAAAAAAACGCTCGTTGGAACATGGTATAAGTAAATACATCAAATTCCGCAAAACCACAAACATACTAGAAACATTTCGGAGTCGTCATCGTAACTTTTTTTTCATATTTACTGTTTTCTCTCTTTATAATTCGGTGACGTAGAGCGTTTACTTTTACAAAATCGCAATATGTCTTGGTCATAAATTGACTTTCAGATTTTTCACACTGGTTTTTTTTTCCTCAAGAAAGTTGCCGTCAAAAATCGCCATCTACTTTTTGTGTTTTTCATCTTGCTATATGGCTTCTTTCTTTTTACCGCTGTGAAAGCACCCACGCATCCGCATCTAAGCCAACGCTCCAACCACTGTCCCCATCCCTCGCTGCACTTTGTTTTTACATTTAGCGCGACGCGCGCTGCGAAACACAACGCTTTTGTCGCTTTCACCGCCACTCCCTCACCCAAAGTTTGCTAGATAACGACAGGCACATCTCGCTGCGCAAAACAAGGCAGCAGGCTCGAGCTACAGAACCGCAATAAAGTATAGCGCCTCGTTGATCTGCCGCTTCACGCCTTCTTCTTGAATTCGAAGCAACACTGGTTTGTTGGACGTGTGTTAACATGCTCCACTGATATTGTAACATCAGCTCAGCTGGAACAACCAACGACCTCGATCGCCGGGCTAAACCGGCCTGAAGCTACAATACACCACCACCACCTTCGGAAACACCCTTTAACATTTTGATTACCGGCCAGAACTGATCATAAAGCGAGCCATCCATAATAATGAGTCTTACAAAAAAATTACCGTGGTAATTAATTTCAGCAGGAGTGGAAACAAAGTGAGATGGTACAGGTAGTGCATGGTATTTAAGTGCTCTTCTTCCACATACTATAGCTCTGTCTAGTAGCGCTCGAACTTGCCACAATTATGGAAACCAAGAGTCGGTTCTTATGGTCCTCCTCTTCTATCGCATTAGCGGTGTGAACAACTCTCTAATAGAGAGCTGTCCTGCTGCGGCTCCCAAGCAGAAACCTTGCAAGTGCACTAAAGCCAAAATATGTCGCCGTAGCTGTCAGGCCCTCTACGTAGTTGCATTTTCGTCGCTTTCTCTAATGTTTGCCTAACAGCATTAATGCTTACACTATGTAACGTTAAAGGTAGGAAAGATTGCTTGGAGAGCTTTCGATACCCACTCTTTACCGCTGCTGACCTCTTCATGGCAGTGTATGCTGTCTATACGGGCAAATGCATGGAAGCGCGCATAGCCTGAATATCTTGCGCAGTAAAGCCTAAACACCTTAAATGTTTCACTCTTGGAGGTTTTTCTGCACATGAAATGCCGTGCGTTCAACGTCTGTTAAAGATAGTCGAATCACCATCACACCGAAGCTATTCACACGAACTAAACTATCAAATAAACGAGTGCCTATATGGACTTCCGTTTCGGCGCTGTCCATTGTCCATAGAGCGAGTAGTTATAGTAGCGAGGCGCAAATCCACTGGAAATGTTCGATCGCAGCAAGTTTTCCATAATGCAGGTATTTCGATATTACGAGGCCCTTAATAATGACGCATGGCGCAAAACTACACAACCATGACCCCGTCCGCTGCCAGCAACAATACGCTGACTACTCATTTCCCGCGGGAAGAAATGCCATTAAATTCTTGCGGTATCTGTTTTGCAAGCGGTCCACTGACTGCTTCGGCACGCTTCGTAGCTCTCACAACGTTTCAGGGCCGTTAGGAGCACACGACCTAGCTTTGAAGGCTGAGGCATCCGCGTCATCCAGCGTTCGAGTGAAGCCGTGACGAGAGAGCCATTAGTCGTTTTTCATGCACTCCGTAACGTGATTATACAAACTAAACCAAATGATTATGGAGGTGCACACTGAAAATCAGACATAATTATTATAGAAATATATATGCGTGGCAATTACGTGGGGAAAGCAGAGATATTGTATCTGGGCGCTCTTTGGCCATCTCTGACCCTCGTGTCATTAAACACCACTCGTCATCATCAGCGCACAGGGTATCAGATAGAGAAAAAGCATGGGTTGATTGCTGCTCAGCGTACGCGCAGGCGAAAAGAAAATTTGGTGAGGCTTTCCCGACACCTCATGCTGTGGCAGGCGCTTCGAGGCATTGTCATCAAATGTGAAATGCGTGGCGCACCACGTGTTAATGCAAGCCGTTACATTAATTCTGCTTTTTTTCGTTTCAATAAGCCTGCACGAGCGCACACTTCCGGCCGACATCGATTAGTGCTAACGAAACAGTGTGGCAGCTTTTCTAAGAGCTCCTGGCTGGCTGTCAGGTTAGAAGAAAAAATAAATAACACTCCATCATCTAACGTGCTACCAGGTGCACATTTTGGAGCGTAATACAGGCTCATCTATATATAGCTCAGTAAAACGTTCAACTCACGGCCGATTTCTGGTGGCTTCTGGTGTCTGATCGTTTTCACAGCGAAGCTGTATATGACAAGGATCACGTGCTTTCTTCGGCTCCGTCGACAGACAATTCAAC